>NC_079194.1:52712663-53018497 GCF_029499605.1 Hyla sarda
TATGGCGAAGCCCAAAAAAAAATTAAATATAAATATATAGGGGACATGGGTTTTTGATACGATGTGTTAAATAGAATTAAACATATATATATACGATTCTATGTGATTTTTAAGTATAAAACCGTATGAACCAAACCAGTGGTCTTCAACCAGTGGACCTCCAGATGTTGCAAAACTACAACTCCCAGCATGCCCGGACAGCCGTTGGCTGTCCGGGCATGCTGGGAGTTGTAGTTTTGCAACATCTGGAGGTATGCAGGTTGAAGACCACTGAACTAGACCAATGTTTTCCAAACCATGTGCCTCCAGCTGTTGCAAAACTGCAACTCTTAACATGTCTCAACAGCCAATGGCTATCCGGGCATGCTGGGAGTTGTGGTTTTGCAGCAGCTGGAGAAACACTGTTTGGAAACCATGGGAACAAGACAGATGTAAAAATCAAATCATGCTGTTAATGAGGCCTTAGGCTCATTTTTTGCGTTGTGGTCTGTAGTTTTTATCGGTACCAATCTTGGTTTGATGGGACTTTTTGTTTGCATTTTTTTTTCTTGTATGTGAAGTGATCAAAAATCTGAAATTCTGGACTAAGTGTGTTTTTTTTTTTTCTTTTACATTTCCAGAACTAGCTCCGGTTCTGCAGTGGTAGACAGCACATGCTCAATTGATTTCTAAGGGAGCTCCAAAGAGACCCAAGTCCAATACCCGGCAATCATCGGCGCTCCCATAGAAATGAATGGAGCGCTTGCCGTCTAGCAGTAAACGACACACGCTCCTCTCTAAGCGAGACAGGGTCCCATCCCGGAGAGCCCGGGGGGGGGGGGGGGATTCTGGGGTCGTCCCAGATGTCAGAGCCCCTGCAATCGGCTACTTATACCCTGCCAGTGATAGGGCATAAGTTAGTTTTGACTGCAGTACGCCACTACCCCACGGGGTGCTACCGTGGAAACCTTTTTATTTTTTATTTTTTATTTTTAAATCAACTGGTGCCAGAAAGTTAAACAGATTTGTAGATTACTTCTATTAAAAAATCTTAATCTTTCCAGTACTTATTAGCTGCTGGATACTACAGAGGAAATGGTATTCTTTTTGGAACACAGAGCTCTCTGCTGACATCATGACGACAGTGCTCTCTGCTGACATCTCTGTCCATTTTAGGAACTGTCCAGAGCTGAAGAAAATCCCCATAGCAAACATATGCTGCTCTGGACAGTTCCTAAAATGGACAGAGGTGTCAGCAGAGAGCACTGTGGTCATCATGTCAGCAGACAGCTCTGTGTTCCAAAAAGAAAACAATTTCCTCTGTAGTATACAGACCCAAAAAAATACAGGAAAGATTAAGATTTTTTAATAGAAGTAATTTACAAATCTGTTTAACTTTCTGGCACCAGTTGATTAAAAAAAAAAAAAAGTTTTCCACGGGAGTACCCCTTTAATTGCTGCTGAGCACACCGCATGAAATGATTGAGCAGAGCAGCTGCCGAAGCGCACTGAATGTATATAACAAGACACCACAGGTGCTCTATTCTTAAGCATAAATCAATAAATATGTACAATGTAGAGAAATGTAGGAAGAGCACTGAACACTAAATATTTCTTCTGTATCTTCACGTCATGATGATCGGGGTTGCGTGTATAGACGCATACAGGGGGCTTAGAGGCTACAGCTGTTTCATGTGTAATGACGCACTTCTTCAAGCCTCACATATGTTTATTTTTGTTTACATAATTTTTGTTGAAAAATGGGGAATTGATCTGTTTTAATAATGTATGTCAATGGGAAATGGATTAAAGGGGTATTCGAGGCAAAAACTTTTTTATATATATCAACTGGCTCCGGAAAGTTAAACAGATTTGTAAATTACTTCTATTAAAAAATCTTAATCCTTCCAAAAGTTATTAGCTTCTGAAGTTTGAGTTGTTGTTTTCTGTCTAACTGCTCAATGATGATGTCACGTCCCGGGACATCATCATTGAGGAACTGTGCAGGAACTGTGCAGTTCCTATGGGGATATTCTCCCATCATGCACAGCTCCCGTGACGTGACATCATCACTGAGCAGTTAGACAGAAAACTTCAGAAGCTAATAACTATTGGAAGGATTAAGATTTTTTAATAGAAGTAATTTACAAATCTGTTTAACTTTCCGGAGCCAGTTGATATATAAAAAAAAGTTTTTGCCTGGAATACCCCTTTAATGCTGTACGGCACACAAGAGCATCTGCTTTAAGCATCCGTTTAACGTGTATTTTTTTTTTTTCTAAAAATGTTTTAAAAAAATTTAAATAAACAGACAAAAACTTGGTGTGCACCTAGCCAAACTTTTAACTAGTGCATCTAGCCCCTTATAGATTGGGCTGTTTTGGGACTCTTTCAGAAAAAATTAGGGTTTATTCATTGAGTGAGATTATCTCAACCACATGCTGCGGAAATTGACCTGCGGAGCTGATATTTTAATCTGCAGGATGGCGATTTCCATTAACTTCAATAGGGAAATCAAAGTTCACAATAAACTGATATTGCTGTGGATTTCCCTGGTACCTGCAGCAAAATATGCAACTGTGGTTTTAAAACATTTTATTTTCTTCATCTGCATAATCTGCTGCAGCAAATTAATTTTACTGTATATAATGTTGGTTTACATGTTACTTGATGTTGATAAATCTTCTTTTAGAATGTAACTAGAATACGTTAATGGATCTGTGTTTTTTTCTTTCTTGTAGCTTGTGCTTCTTGTTTGATGCAAAGATTTTCTACAGGAACACAGCGGCTTTCTTTGAATTTACCAAAAAGGTATCTCGGGCAGCCTAGTCCTTTTACCCATTCACATCTCTTAAAACAAGGTACATTACTCGGTTACAGATTATCATTTACAGTGTGTATTCACAAATGTTTCCTGATTCCTATCTTATGACAGATGGGATATAACATTACAAAAATACTAGAGAGCGTCCTATAAAATATATGCATGCTCTCCTGTACATTTAGTTACTATATCTGTCTCTTGACTTTCATTGTAAAAAAAATAAATAAAATAAAAACAATATATACATAAAAAGCAAAGATAAAGATGTCCATAATAGAAAAAAGATAAACAGAGCGTGGCACTCACCAATGGAAAAGATAATTTTATTGCCATTCTGGTCGAATGATACTGAAAGCAAACATAGGCGATAGTCGTTTCATGGCTCACTCGTTAAATGGCCGTCACCTATGTTTGCTTTCTTTATCCTCCAACCAGAATTGCAATAAAAGAATATATTTTCCGTTGGTGAGTGCTTCGCTCTATTCTTTTTTCTATTATGGACTGTTTGCTGCTGTTTGACATAGAGCACCACAAAAAGGAAGATTTAAAATATTGCCTGCTACTTTCTTGGTGTTGCGTACATCCGTGTATAGGTGTGCGTGTAGTAACGGTCTATTTAATTTTTCTCTCCTTTATTGGTATACAAAGAGAAAACTCTATTGCGGCTATGACATGTGACATCAATATGGATAAAACTCCACCTTGGTGGCTGTGATTGATTAACACTGTAATGTTGTCAGTATAGACAGAAAACATCCAAAAAAGGGTGAGGAATAACATTCAAAGGAGACGATTTATTATAAAGGGCTTTATGGTCTTCTGTCAGCTACATATATAGTAAAATAAAAATAAGCACCCTCCTTTTTATGACTGTGTCTGCACTTTCATTGGAGGAAGAATTGTACAGGAAAGATCATACAAGTTGGGTAAGATCTTTCCAATTTGGCACCAAATTAAAATCTTGTGGCAGGACCACCCCTGGTTTGAGGTCTTATAAATGAGGGGGTAGAATACAGACTTTTGAAGGCAGAAACTATTCGGTCTACTTTTCCTCTAGTTCCATATTATGCCATCATAGCAATTTTGGATTCAAAAGACGCATATTATCACAACCTAATCCAGAGATCTCATCAGAAATTCCTCAGATATGCAGTAACCATAAAGGGCAGAGCAGTCATTTCCAGTATGTTGTGCTTCTATCTTGGATTTCATTCCAGCCCAGGATATTCACAAAAGTCATGGCAGAAGTAATATTCATCTGCAGAAAGTGAGCATTGTCCCCATATTTCAATGATGTCCTTGAGCAAAACGTCTAGGTAACCATAAACCCACTGAAGTCCTTGGGTGGTTAATGAGTTTATCAAATTCAGATTTGATCCCTGCCTAACAAGAAACCTTTTGGGAATCCTGTTTGATTCTCAAATCCAAATGTCCTTCATTCCAAAGGAAAAAAAATGAAAGCCTTGTGAAAAATAATAAGATCCTTCAGAAGGAAAGGTTGTTGATGATGGCTGTTGACCTTGTGCATTCCAGCAGTACCATGAAGTCAAACTCACTCCAGATCACTGCAAAAAAATGATCCGATTCTGTCGAAACAGACAATCTATGGACACAGTCAGGATAATCATCAATGTCGTCAAAAAAACTCTTAAGATTGGGGGCCCAGATGCCAACCAGTCTTGTACCTCACTGTAGTCACACAGGTGAGATGGAATAGGAGATTCTTATGCTGGCGTACTCCTAGCCTACCTGCAGCTTCACAAGCTCCAGCGGGCCCTGTGATTTCCTGCTGCAGAGCTAACTACAGTGGTACGCAATAGCTTAGATTCCATATATTACTCAGCAGACAGCTGAATACAAGTGCTACATGGATGAAACACCATGTGATATGGAGGATACAGGGGTAGGCTTCCTGAGCAGGAAGTCTGCATTGCTACTATGGAATGTGAAATTGTTGATGTTAGAAATGGGTCCTGCAAGGAGAACCTTAAATGTATGGGGAATATTGGAACTGATTGAAAGAAACTGCCCATTTTTGCCAAGAGAAGAGCAAAAAAGAGAAAGACCAGAGTCCGAATCTAGTGCATTATCCGGTGATATTCAAACATAGAAGTAGTAGAAGGCAGTTACGCTTGGTTGTTTATGCTAAAAGCACAACATCTATAGCAGTATTACATAACAGTAGGTCAGCAGCCTTGGAACACACCATCTCCTCTGGATCTCGGCAATCAGCAATGCTGCATAGGACAAAAGACTTCCAGTTCTGGCGCTTCTCCACAGTTAAATTGGTTTGTTAATAGAACTTATCCATATAGTTACAAGTCAGTAGTAGCAATCATCAACTCATTTCAAGTAATCTATGTATTTATTTCTTTTAGGGGAGGTGACCCCAGGATTGACACAGACAGAGTATGCCCTTCGCCGTCACAAGCTGATGTTTAAAATCCAGAAAGAATCTGAAGATTTGGGCCTTGAAACCGATCATGCTGCGATTTTCTTATCAAATGCGACCTTATATATGTCAAATGACATTCCTTTTCCCTTTCATCAGAACAATGACTTTCTATACTTGTGTGGATTCTTAGAGCCAGATAGCATTCTTCTTATACAAAGCAAACCAGGACACTCCATGCCGTCTCACATAGCCACACTCTTTGTACCACGGAGAGATCCTGGACGGGAATTATGGGATGGCCCCCGCTCTGGCCCTGACGGAGCTGTTGCACTGACTGGTGTAGACCAAGCATATCCGATAGAGGAATTTAAGCATATACTACCCAGGCTTCTTGGTATGTGGATATTGATTATTAAACAAATAATAAAGGAGTATAAGCACAGTTTTAGCCTGTCCTTAAGGAATCATGCACACTGAGTAAGTTCAGAAAGAAATTTCCATACCAGATCCGCAGTGCCCAGATTTGACGCTTATTTTGCTTAGCATTTTGCCACTGAAATATGCGTCTCACATAAAAGTCCTATTAACTTATTGACTTTTTCCAGCAGATTCAGCTAAAAGAAAATACATTCTTATTCTTTCGGCAGAATCCAGGGCGTTGGAAGTTCTACTATGGAGCTTCTGTTGTGTTCCTTCTTGGAATTTACTCTTTGTGCATGGGCCCAAAGGGTTTACCCCCCCCCCCCCTTTTTTTTTTTTTTTCTTTTCTTTTGTGACCGGTGATCCGGCTGGGAAATGTCAAAACTGGCCGCTCCCTTATCTCAATTGGACCTGGCCCACATCTTATTCATTTGAATGAGACAACCTGAGTCAGATAGTGACTCCAGTCGACTCATTTTTGCCCCATATCCGGTTTTGTGGCCGGATTGAAAACCGTGGTATGCTATGGTTTTCAGTCCAGCTATAAAACTGGATATAGGGGAAAAAATTTGCCGACCGAAATCTGACTCCGGTCGGCTCATTCAAATGAATGAAATGCGGGCCGCATCCGATGACCATATGAAGAAAAAGTTGTGTGAATGCACCCTCCGTTAGATGGGGGTCTGCTCCTTGAACATTTGCTATGCTTCCATTCATTTCAAAAGTGAACAGGGGACCTCTTTCTTTGTAATAGTTAAAGAGATGGGGTTACAGGGGGTGCACTCACACCTACCTTTTATAATATCTAATTAAAATATTTTAAAAGTAGGGGTTGTTGTGGGAAAACCTCTTGAAAGGGGTATTCCGGGCAAAAACATCTTATCCCCTATCGAAAGGATAGGAGATAAGATGTCTGATCGCAGGGGGCCCGCCGCTGGGACCTCCCACGATCTCCCTGCAGCAGCCCGCATTCTATGCGTAGCTGCGTCTGAAGTTTCCGGAACCTCCGGGCTTCCGAGATGGGGATGTGACGTTACGCCAAGCCCCCTCCATTCATGTCTATGGGAGGGGGCGTTGTGGCCGTTACGAACCCTCCCATAGAAATTAATGGAGGGGGTGGGGTGTGCGTAGCTGCGTCTGAAGTTTCGGAAACCTCCGGGCTTCCTGCTGCTGCAGGGAGATCGCGGGGGGTCTCAGCGGCGTGCCCCCGCGATCAGACATCTATATCCCCTATCCTTTCGATAGGGGATAAGATGGTTTTTCCTGGAATACCCCTTTAACCCTTAAGGACCAGGCCATTTTACACCTTAAGGACCGAAGCGTTTTTTGCAATTCTGACCACTGTCACTTTAAACATTAATAACTCTGGAATGCTTTTAGTTATCATTCTGATTCAGAGATTGTTTTTTCGTGACATATTCTACTTTAACTTAGTGGTAAAATTTTATGGTAACTTGCATCCTTTCTTGGTGAAAAATCCCAAAATTTGATGAAAAAAATGAAAATTTAGCATTTTTCTAACTTTGAAGCTCTCTGCTTGTAAGGAAAATGGATATTCAAAATATATATTTTTTTATTCACATATACAATATGTCTACTTTATGTTTGCATCATAAAATTTGAGTTTTTACTTTTGGAAGACACCAGAGGGCTTCAAAGTTCAGCAGCAATTTTGAAATTTTTCACAAAATTTTCAAACTCACTATTTTTCAGGGACCAGTTCAGTTTTGAAGTGGATTTGAAGGGTCTTCATATTAGAAATACCCCATAAAAGACCCCATTATAAAAACTACACCCCCCAAAGTATTCAAAATGACATTCAGTAAGTGTATTAACCCTTTAGGTGTTTCACAGGAATAGCAGCAAAGTGAAGGAGAAAATTCAAAATCTTCATTTTTTACACTCGCATGTTCTTGTAGACCCAATTTTTGAATTTTTGCAAGGGGTAAAAAGGAGAAAATTTTTACTTGTATTTCAAACCCAATTTCTCTCGAGTAAGGATATACCTCATATGTCTATGTTAATTGTTCGGCGGGCGCAGTAGAGGGCTCAGAAGGGAAGGAGCGACAAATGGTTTTTGGGGGGCATGCCGCATTTAGGAAGCCCCTATGGTGCCAGGACAGCAAAAAAAAAACACATGGCATACCATTTTGGAAACTAGACCCCTCAGGGAACGTAACAAGGTGTAAAGTGAACCTTAATACCCCACAGGTGATTCACGACTTTTGCATATGTTAAAAAAATATATATATTTTTTACCTAAAATGCTTGGTTTCCCAAAAATTTAACATTTTTAAAAAGGGTAATAGCAGAAAATACCCCCCAAAATTTGAAGCCCAATTTCTCCCGATGAAAAGTGCTCTGCTGGCGCACTACAGGTCTCGGAAGAGAAGGAGTCACATTTGGCTTTTTGAAAGCAAATTTTGCTCTGGGGGTATGCCGCATTTAGGAAGCCCCAATTGTGCCAGAACAGCAAAAAAAAACCACATGGCATACCATTTTGCAAACTAGACCCCTCGGGGAACGTAACAAGGGGTAACGTGAACCTTAATGCCCTACAGGTGTTTCACGACTTTTGCATATGTAAAAAAAAAAAAAAATTTTTACCTAAAATGCTTGTTTTCCCAAAAATTTTACATTTTTAAAAAGGGTAATAGCAGAAAATACCCCCCAAAATTTGAAGCCCAATTTCTCCCGATTCAGAAAACACCCCATATGGGGGTGAAAAGTGCTCTGCTGGCGCACTACAGGTCTCAGAAGAGAAGGAGTAACATTTGGCTTTTTGAAAGCAAATTTTGCTCTGGGGGCATGCCGCATTTAGGAAGCCCCTATGGTGCCAGAACAGCAAAAAAAAACACATGGCATACCATTTTGGAAACTAGACCCCTCGGGGAACGTAACAAGGGGTAATGTGAACCTTAATACCCTACAGGTGTTTCACGACTTTTGCATATGTAAAAAAAATATATATATTTTTTACCTAAAATGCTTGGTTTCCCAAAATTTTTACAATTTTAAAAAGGGTAATAGCAGAAAATACCCCCCAAAATTTGAAGCCCAATTTCTCCGGATTCAGAAAACACCCCCATATGGGGGTGAAAAGTGCTCTGCTGGCGCACTACAGGTCTCAGAAGAGAAGGAGTCACATTTGGCTTTTTGAAAGCGAATTTTGCTCTGGGGTCATGCCGCATTTAGGAAGCCCCTATGGTGCCAGGACAGCAAAAAAAAAACACATGGCATACCATTTTGGAAACTAGACCCCTCGGGGAACGTAACAAGGGGTAAAGTGAACCTTAATACCCTACAGGTGTTTCACGACTTTTGCATATGTAAAAAAATATATATTTTTTTTACCTAAAATTCTTGTTTTCCCCAAAAGTTTACATTTTTTAAAAGGGTAATAGCAGAAAATACCCCCCAAAATTTGTTAGGCAATTTCTCCCGAGTACGGCGATACCCCATATGTGGCCCTAAACTGTTGCCTTGAAATACGACAGGGCTCCAAAGTGAGAGCGCATGCGCATTTGAGGCCTAAATTAGGGACTTGCATAGGGGTGGACATTGGGAATCACTGGCGTAGAATACCCCTAACGGGGTGCCTCCAGCTGTTGTAAAACTCCCAGCATGCCTAGACAGTCAACGGCTATCTGGCAATACTGGGAGTAGTTGTTTTGCAACAGCTGGAGGCTCTGTTTTGGAAACAGTGGCGTACCAGACGTTTTTCATTTTTATTGGGGAGGGGAGGGGGGTTGTATAGGGGTATGTGTATATGTAGTGTTTTTTACTTTTTATTTTATTGTGTGTTAGTGTAGTGTAGTGTTTTTAGGGTACAGTCGCACGGGCGGGGGGTTCACAGTAGTTTCTCGCTGGCAGTTTGAGCTGCGGCAGAAATTTTGTCGCACCTCAAACTTGCAGCCGGATACTTACTGTAATCCTCCGCCCATGTGAGTGTACCCTGTACATTCACATTGGGGGGGGGGGGGGAAACATCCAGCTGTTGCAAAACTACAACTCCCAGCATGTACGGTCTATCAGTGCATGCTGGGAGTTGTAGTTTTGCAACAGCTGGAGGCACACTGGTTGTGAAACACCGAGTTTGGTAACAAACTCAGTGTTTTGCAACCAGTGGGCCTTCAGCTGTTGCAAAAGCTACAACCCCCAGCATGTACGGACAGCGGAAGGGCATGCTGGGTGTTGTAGTTATGCAACAGCTGGAGGCATACTACTTTGGTTGGGGATGCTGGGGATTGTAGTTATGCAACAGCTGGAGACACACTGGTTTGCTACTTAACTCAGTGTGCCTTCAGCTGTTGCAAAACTACAACTCTCAGCAGTCACCGACAGCCAACGGGCATGCTGGGAGTTGTAGTTATGCAACCACCAGATGCACCACTACAACTCCCAGCATGCACTTTAGCTGATTGTGCAAGCTGGGAGTTGTAGTTATACAACAGCTGAAGGTACACTTTTCCATAGAAAGAATGTGCAAAACTACAAGTCCCAGCATGCCCATAAGGGAATGCTGGGAGTTGTGGTGGTCTGCCTCCTGCTGTTGCATAACTACAGCTCCCAGCATGCCCTTTTTGCATGCTGGGAGCTGTTGCTAAGCAACAGCAGGAGGCTGTCACTCACCTCCAACGATCCTAGCTGCACAGGTCAGTCCCTCGTCGTCGCCGCCGCCGCTGCTCCTGGGGCCCCGATCCCAACAGGGACGCCGGGGAACGGGGTCCCCAGCACCCGGGGTGCACGTCCCGCACCCGCTCACGTCCTCCGGAAGAGGGGCTGAGCGGGTTGCGGGAGTGACACCCGCAGCAGGCGCCCTGATTGGTTGGTCGGTAATCCGACTGAATTGTCCAGCGATCTGCGGCCATCGCCGACATGGGGGGTCATAATGACCCCCCTGGGCGATATGCGCCGATGCCTGCTGAACGATTTCAGCAGGCATCGGGCACCGGCTCCGCTCCAGTTGGTTGCGGGGGGCCGGTAAAACACATGACGTTCTCATACGTCATGTGTCCTTAAGGACTCGGAAATGGAGACGTATGAGAACGTCATGTGTCCTTAAGGGGTTAAGGACAGACGGAAAACACTCACTGTGATTCATAAAATTTCTAAAAGTTACAGAGGCTTTCCTATGTAGAACACTTTTTTAGTATTTGTATTTTTTTTATTTTTTTCATAATAAAACATGTTTCCTTCTCCATTCTCTTCTTGGGTAGCCAAGGATGTTATATTTTACAATTAAAAATGTTAAATTAAAAGTTAAAGGGGTTATCCAGGAAAAACATTTTTTTTTTTATATATATATATCAACTGGTTCCAGAAAGTTAAACAGATTTGTAGATTACTTCTATTAAAAAATCTTAATCCTTTCAGTACTTATGAGCTTCTGAAGTTAAGGTTGTTCTTTTCTGTCTAAGTGCTCTATGATGACACCTGTCTCGGGAACCGCCCAGTTTAGATGAAGTTTGCTATGGGGATTTTCTTCTAAACTGGGTGGTTCCTGAGACGCGTGTCATCAGAGAGCACTTAGACAGAAAAGAACAACCTTAACTTCAGAAGCTCATAAGTACTGAAAGGATTAAGATTTTTTAATGGAAGTAATTTACAAATCTGTTAAACTTTCTGGAGCCAGTTGATATATAAAATAATTTTTTTCCTGGATAACCCCTTTAAGTACAAAAGTATTCAGATTTATTTTGTTTTTAACACAGTTTTATCTAATTTCAGATGATAAGGTGACATTATGGTATGACTCTACAAGGCCGTCTCACCATTCTTTACACTCTAACTTCATCCAACCTGTTCTAGAGTCAAACTCCAAGTTCAAGAATAGGATCAAGTCCACACGGCTCCTCATGCAGCAGCTCCGTTTAATAAAATCTCAAGATGAAATTGAGCTTATGAAAAAAGCCGGACGTATTTCTTCACATGTATGGAACCTTTTTGACAACTGTTTAAACAAGTGGTAAAATGTTAAAATATTTTTTTTACTTTGTTAATTGGCTGTAAAGACACCAAACACGCGAAATGCACACAATACGAGGAGGAGCTGTGTATGGAACAATAGTAATCTAGTAAACAGCAGTGCTAGTATACCACCAAAAAAGGAACCCCCAACATGTGGTCAGCCTAACTGTGGATAGCAAATGCAAAACTAAAACAAAAAATTGAGCTACTCAAAAAATTATATCTATATGTTATTGGACAAATACAAGAAACTACTATAAACATTTGTAAAAGAGGAGGAATGAGCAACAAAAGGGTGGCATCACCGGGTTTATATTATAATATAGGACAGTACAAAACCATAACGCATATACAAAGTAGGGATCGACCGATATCGTTTTTTTAGTGCCGATACCGATAATCGGTGGAGGTTAGGGCCGATAACTTATACCGATATTCCGGTATAAGTTATCGGCTATTTATCCCCCCGCGACACCGCTGCAGATCATTGATTTAAAGCGGGCACTTTAAATCAATGCACTGCAGTGGCTTTTGCGGTGCCATAGGCCGCCGCCGCCACCACCCGCTTCTCTCCCCCTGCCTGTCAGGGTGGTCCGGGCCATCCATCCTTCCTGTAGTGTCCGGTGGCATTCCGGGTGGAGGATGAACCCGTCCGGGCTGTCCTTCTTCTCCGGGGGTCATCTCCACTCCGGGCAGGCTCCGGCCTAGTAACGCAGCATAGACGCCGCTGCGCAGTGACGCCCGTGCGCAGCGACGCACCTGACTTCACGGCGTAGCGGCGTCTATGCAGCGTACTAGGCCGGAGCCTGCCCGGAGTGGAGAAGATGACCTCCGGAGAAGGACAGCCCGGACCGGTTCACCCTCCACCCGGAATGCCGCCGGACACTACAGGAAGGATGGATGGCCCGGACCACCCCCATTACGGGTAAGTTTAATTTTTTTTATTGACTCGGAGGGTGGGGGAGGGGCCCGACCGGTATAGCGGTATGGGCAAAAATCCATACCGTGGGAGAAAAAAAAAAACGGTATCCGGTTCATACCGGTATACCGCCCAGCACTACGGTGGGGGGTGAGACGCGGTGCGGTGGGTCGGGGGGGTAGTCGCGGTGCGGCGGGTCGGGGGGGGGGAGGGCGGTCGCGGGGCATTATCTGCTTATCGGCAAGGTAATTGCCGATACCGATAATGCCCAAAATCGTGGTTATCAGCCGATAATATCGGCTATACCGATAATCGGTCGATCCCTAATACAAAGGGATAGTATATGTAATGTACAATATATAGCATACTGGTCTATTAAAACAAAAGCCACACTAAAAAACCTATACAAAGTAACTGTAACATGGAAAGAGCAGTGGTTATTAAATGGATATATATATATAAGGGCAAGTAAACAGACAAGATACAAACCACAGGTGGCAGAATTGTAATTTAAGCCCTGGGATGCCGCCATACCACCACATGTTTCAGTCTGGAGACCTTCGGACACTCGTGATGTCATTTTTTTTTTTTTTCTGTTGTGGAAACAGAAAAACAAAAATGAGGAAGAATTGCACGGCATGCTGCGCGTTTTTTTCTGTCAAATATGACAGCGGCTGCAAAATAAAGCCTTCAACTCTGATGTGGACACAGCCAGTCCATATATGTAAGAGGTGTACCGTAATAACTTCAACTTAGAACAATGGAAGAGCCACATATAAATGCCTTGGTAGCTACATAAGATTCATGAACCAATGGCTGGAGAATTGACGTCTAAGGCTACATAACAAGTAAAAAAAATATATCCTAATTTTGAATCCTTTGATGTAGTAATGATATTGCCATCATATTTTCTCGTTCGGCTCCATTGGGGACACAGAGACCGTGGGTATATGTTGCTGCCACTAGGAGGCTGACACTAGGGGACAAAAGAAGTCTGCCCCTCCCAGCAGTATATACCCTTCTCACTGACTCTGATCTAATCAGTTTTAACGTAGTGTCAGTAGGAGGCAGACACAGGTCTGGTGTTCTCTAGACCTGGTCTTTTATTTTCTTATTTTTTAGTTTAGGGGCGTGTATATAGATTTTTTTGCTCCCTTTTTAGGTGGGGGCTCAGAAGCATATCGCTCACTGTTCCCCCATTTGCGAAGAAGGGGCACAGGCATTGAGTTATGTACTGCCAACCCCTTCTCGCCACTGGTCAGCGCCCGGGGTGCACCTTTTGGGTCCAGGTCCCCCTATCTACCCTCGTCTAGCTGTCTCAGCCCGGCATGATGCAGGCGTATAATAGCTGGCCGAAGACTTCAGTAGGTAAGTTTCCCGGGACAAGGTGAGTATTTCCTTCTCCTCCCCCCCACTTTTTCCTAGGAATCTATCTTTTATTCAGGATTCTCAAACTCTGTAGCCCCCCCCCCCTGTTTTGGGCCCACTCCTTTTTATTTTTTCTAGGGGCAGTTCCTGCTCGGCCATTCTGAAAACAGGGGACAGACGCAGTGGTGCTTAGGACTGTGGTTAATGTTATTTTCAATTGGGCGTTTTTACAGCCCTACTTTGCTGGGGGTGCGCTGCGCGCGCATGGCCGCCTTTTACTTTCACTTCGGCCGCCTCCACATGTGAGGCGACTGGAACGCCAGGGGGTTTATCTTCTCTGTCAGCCGTACTTCATGCGCAGGGCCGGTAGCTTTTTCTCTTCTCCGGATGCACTCCAAGTAAAGTGTCCGGAGCGCAGGGGGCATTAATTGAGGCCGCGGCCTAATCACGGCAATTAGCTCTGCCCATTTCCCACAGGCAGGGATCTGGCCCCTTTCTCTCCTGTCCTATGGGTTTTCAGCCTGCTTCTTATCTCCATCTGAGGGACACAGACACCGGTTGAGACTTCTCCATTTTCTTCTTACTGTCTTCCTTTTAGTTAAACCTATGTCTGAACCCAGGACCGACCCAGGTCTGAGACCCCCACCCGGCCAGACAGGTCACTGTGGCCCTGGTCACTTATTACGCTTGTGTGGGTTGCAAAACTAAAATGCCTTGTGGTTCTGCTGAACCCACCTGTCCTGCCTGCACTACTGCGTGTCCTGGTCCTTCATACCAGGACGTTCTGCCAGAACGTGCATGCTCTGCTTCCCCCTCCCCCCCGGAATGGGTTTTTCCCTCCTTGACGATTTCCAACCTGGCGCGGGTTTCCTGTTCTGTGGTGACTGCATTGGAGAGGTCTTCCTTACGACAGATCTCCAGAGAGGCTCGCTCACCCTCCCCTGATCCTTATTTTGGGGGCGATCTCACAAGCGCCCTTGGGTGTTCTCCTCTGGATCCTCTCCGGAATCCGGAGCTCGGGACAGACGCTCTCCTCATGGGTCTCGCTCCTCTTCCCTTGGTCCCCGGAAGCACCCCTGCTCTAAGGGTAGCTCTCCTGGTCACCGTCCTGGGTCTCCCTGGTCTGCATCCATTTCGCCTTCATCTAAGGCTGCCTCAACCCGCTCCCACTCTCCTGGGGAGCTGGAAAATGAGGTGTTAGGTTCTGCCGCTGATTCAGAGGACCGAGCCAGTGCGTCTGACATGGTAGACAACTTGGTTTCTGCCATCAGGGACACCTTCCACCTAGAGGACCCCCGGAACTTGGTACCTAGCTCCCGAAATTTCCTTGTATCGCTCCCCCTGCTCTCCTAAGGTTTTCAGCTCTCATGCTGAATTTGACAACTTACTGGAAAAAGCGGGCAAGCATCCAGACAAACGCTTTCAAGGGACTAAAAAGGTTCAGGCGCAGTTTCCCTTTGCCCAGGACCTTATTGCGAAATGGACATCTCCACCGGCTGTGCATCTTCCGGTTTCCCGTCTGTTGAAATCGACCACTCTACCTTTGGCGGATGCAGCATCCTTTAAGGACCCGGCGGATAAGAGGATTGAAAATCTTGCCAAATTCGCATTTGAAGCAGCGGGTTCACCTTTGCTTCCTGCCTTCGCTTCTGCTTGGGAGTCCAAAGCCCTTTCTCTCTGGGCTTCCCAGCTCCGCCAGGGTATTTTATCCGAGGCCCCTTCAGAAGATTTGGCGGAGCTTGCACTTCAACTCTCCAATGCTGGAGACTATGTGCTTTGCTTTTTTGCAGTTTGCCCGTTGTACAGCTTTTGCCACAGGTAACCTGGTGGCGATTCGTTGCTCCATGTGGCTCAAGGCCTGGGAAGTCAACCTCCTTTCCGCCTTTTGGCTCAGGTCGGGCGACTAGACCGTTGCCCTCACAGGATAAGAAGGCTTCGTCCTTCAAGGCCCGTCCCTCCTGGAAGTCTGATAACCGTAAGCATCCCTTGCCTGAAGGGAGGCCCCCACCCGAACATTCTTTTCGGGTAGGAGGTCGTTTGTTGTTTGGTCTGCCCACACGCAGGACTCTTGGGTCCGAGATGTCGTTTCCGACAGCTATGGGATCGAGTTTGCATCCCTTCCAAGGGATCGCTTTTTTCGATCCCGCCCTCCTCATTCTCCTTCCTTGGTAACAGCTTTTCGGGTCACGCTTCGGACCCTTCTCGCTCAGGGAGTGATCGTCCCAGTTCCACCCAAGGAGCGTTTTTTTGGGTTCTATTCAAACCTGTTCATCATCCCCAAGAAAGGGGGTTCCGTCTGCCCAATCCTGGATCTGAAGTTCCTCAACTATCACCTACTCCTGCGTCATTTCTGTATGGAGTCTCTCCGTTCCGTGGTTTCATCCATGGATCAAGGGGTTTCTTTCTTCGATGGATATCCGAGACGCTTACCTTCACATCCCCATTTTTCCGGCGCATCAGCGTCATCTCCGCTTCGCCGTTCCGGAAGGCCATTTTCAGTTTGTGGCCCTTTCTTTTGGCCTGGCCATGGTCCCAAGAGTCTTCACCAAGGTCCTGGCGGTGGTGATTGCCATCCTGCTAGCCCGGGGTGTATCTGTGATCCCCTATCTGGACGACCTCCTGGTCAAGGCTCCAACCATGGCCCAGAATCGGGAGAGTCTCCTTCTCACTCTTCAGACCTTGTCCCATATCGGCTGGGTGGTCAATCGGGACAAGTCCAAGCTGATTCCCAGTCTCTGATTTTCTTAGGACTCCAGTTCGACACGGCGACTGCCCGGATTCGGCTCCTGCCGGACAAGCACCGCGCTCTGTCAACAGGAGTTCGTCTTCTCCGTCGTCCTGTTCCAGTTTCCATTCGGTTTGCATGGAAGTCCTGAATCGGATGGTGGCGGCCGTTCCCATCGCCCAGTTTCATCGTCGTCCTCTTCAAATTTCTATGTTGTTCCGGTGGGACAAGTCTCCGCTATCCCTCGATCGCAGGATTATTCTTCCTCCCAGGACTCGCCAGTCCCTCCTTTGGTGGCTTCGGTCTCCTCTTCTTGGACAGGGGCGAAAATTGTGAGGCGGACTTCCTCAGTCGCTCCTCGGCAAACCCCGGCTAGTGGTCTCCTCATCCAGAGGTGTTTGTGGAAATCTGCAACCTCTGGGGCACTCCGGACGTGGCGATCCGCCACAACCATAAAGTTCCTTGCTTCGTCTCAAAGTCCCTAGATCCTCTGGCCTTAGCCGTAGATTCCCTAGTGATCCCCTGGTCACACTTCTTCCTCCCCTATCTCTTCCCTCCTCTCCTTCCTGAACTGCTCTCTCGGGGTCCCCTATGCCACCCCAATTTCTGCATTTGACAGCGTGGCGGTTGAGACCATGGTGCTGAGGGCCAGGGGGTTCTCTCCCCAAGTGATCTGCACAAGGACCAAGGCGCCCAAGCCTTCCTCTGCAGAGATTTATCACTGTACTTTGCGGTTCTATTTTACGGTTCCTCCCATGCCTTTTCCTTTTTACAGTCTGGGCTGGAACAACGCTTGGCTCTCAGTTCCCTGAAGGGTCAAGTGTCAGCTCTCTCCATTCTCTTTCAGCGTCCCCTGGCGTCTGATCCTCTTATCCACACCTTTCTACAGGGTGACACTGGTTATCAGTGTCTTGCAGGGTACTCCCTTCAAACCTCTCCGGGACGTTTCTCTTTGTATCCTTTCCTGGAAGGTCGCCTTCCTCATTGCGGTCACCTCCATTAGGAGAGTTTCGGAACTGGCGGCTCTCTCCTGCCATTCCCCCTACCCGGTTTTACATTAGGTCAAAGTTGTTTTCCATTCAGTCCTGTCCTTTTTGCCTAAGGTGGTCTCCGCCTTTCACGAAAATTAGGATATCGTCCTTCCTTTCTTTTGTCCAGCTCTGTCTCATCCCTGGGAAGGTTTGCTTCATGGTCTTGATGTGGTACGGGACGTTCAGATTTACCTTTCGGTCACTTCTTCCTTTTGCCAGTGTGACTCTTTCTTTGTGCTTACGGAGGGTCGTCGTAAGGGACTTCCTGCATTTCATGGTGGATCCATTCTGCCATCTCGGAAGCTTACCGCTGCAAGGGCTCTTCCTTTCTGGGTCTCAGCTCATTCCAACAGGGCCTCCTGGGCTCTCCGCAACAAGACTTTGGCCTTACAAATCTGTAAGGCGGCCACCTGGTTGTCCTTGCGCACACGTTAACAAAATTTCACCAGATGTCATACCGTTGCATCCGCTGATGCTGGTTTGGGTCGCAAGGTGTTGTAGGTGGCTGTGGCCCAGCCTTCCACCTGAGTTCCCCCCCCCCCCCCCTGGGACTGATTTGTTACATCCCACAGTCTCTGTGTCCCCCCGATGGAGGCAAACGAGAAAAGTAGACTTTTATGCTTACCGTAAAATCTCTTTCTCAGAGGATCCATTGGGGGACACAGCACCCACCCATTTGTTCTGGTGTCCTTGGTTTGGTTGCCTGTCTGAGGGTTGGTTCGGTTAATTTTTGTCTGTGGTTTCCTCGGACAGTTATTTTTTTCTTTCCCTGTCGGTCCTCTCCTACTGCTTTGGGACTAAACTGATAGCTCAGAGCCTGTAGGCGGGGTATATCCTGCTGGGAGGGGCTGACTTCTTTTGTTGCCTAGTGTCAGCAGCATATACCCACGGTCTCTGTGTCCCCCAACGGATCTTCCGAGAAAGAGATTTTACGGTAAGCATAAAAATCTACTTTTATGGTGTAGGCTTTGTTAAAAAAAAATATTTTTCATTTTTGTCATTTAGGCTTTTATAGAGACTATGCACTGGTGTAAGCCTCCCGTGGATGAAGCTTTAATATATGCCAAGGTGGGTACTGTATCCTGAAAAACTAAGATTATATTGCATTTCTCCTGTGCTTTTTTATTTTTATTTTTTTTATATTTTTATTTTTAATAATTATTATAATTTTTTTTATGGAAAAAAAAAATTTTGATACGTTTTTTTTCTATGGCCTTAAATTCTCAATGAGTAAAGTGTCTCTGTCATGTAAAAAAAAAGAGGTTAAAGGGGTACTCCGCCCCATCCAAAGGATAGGGGATAAGATGTCTGATCGCGGGGGTCACGCCCGCTCCAATAGACATAAAAAGAAGGGGCTGTCATGGTGGACTCAAAGAAACCGAATTATCGGAAAGTCATAATTCTAACTTTTAGAATGCCGGGTGCTACACGGAGATCGCATAGGGTCCCAGTGGCAGGACCCCCACGATCAGACATCTTATCTCCTATCCTTTGGACAGGGATTAAGATGTACAGGGGAGGAGTACCCCTTTAAGTAAACAATCCCTTTAGAGTACAGTCACACTTGCTGGGAAAGATTTATCAAAACCTGTCCAGAGGAAAAGTTGCTGAGTTGCCCATAGCAACCAATCAGATCGCTTCTTTCATTTTTGAAAAGGCCTCTGAAAAATGAAAAAATTGGTCTGATTGGTTGCTATGGGCAACTCGGCACCTTTTCCTCTGGACAGGTTTTGCTAAATCTCCACCACTGTGTTTCCTGCAGATTTGATGCAAAATATAGATTGTCATATTGTATTGTATGTGAGCACTTTGAGCTAAGTCTCATTGACAATGACCTGTTAGTTGCCTTTTACGTTGTTTTTTTTGTTTTTTTTTTTGTATGTTTGCAATAAGAACAGTAATTGTGAGACTGGAAAATTCCATTATCATCTCTGTGTATTTTATTCCTTAACAGTTTGATTTTGAGTGTCGAGCCCGAGGTGCCGAAATTCTTGCTTACCCGCCCGTGGTCGCTGGAGGAAATAGAGCAAATACTCTGCACTATGTGAAAAATAACCAGATAGTCAAGGTTTGTATTAGACTTGTTTGGTACTGTACATTTAACTTTTTTTTTTTTGCTTTATTTTATATTATTCAATTCAGGTTTTTTGTTCTCTATCCACTTTAGGTACATTATTTTCTACTAGGCGCTTTATCTAATTTCTTTTTCTCCGTGTTAAACAGAGTTTTTATGATAATACTTTAACAGCAATAAGTGAAGGAGCCGTTTCAGTTTAAACATTTTATATTTTGGTCATTGGGGTCCGAACCCCAGGAGCTCCACCAAATGGAGCTGAGCTGCAATGCCAGGCACAGCCACATGAATGGACAAGCCATTGTACCTGTTTAAGTAGTGAAGAGGACATGGTATTTGTTGGTGAAATGCTTTCCTTGTGGTGACTGGTATCCAGCTCCTGAAAAAAAGCCCTTTAAGCTATTAAGAAACGGTGACCTAAATACTTCCTTATGGTTAAGCTAGCGGTCACCTCAAGGAGCACTATATACATTAACTAAGTACATCACTTGGTATCCCCAGTGCTCATATAGACAATGCATGGACTGGGTACCATCTCCTGCTCCATACACTTGGGTGACCTGGGGCCCTGTTCCTGAGATCGTGGGGGGTTCGGACGTCAGACTCCCCCACTATGAGACACTTATTTCCTATCCTGTGGATAGGGGATAAGTTGTTAAGTGCTGGAGTACCCCTTTAAAACCCTCTTCTTTTTTTGTCAGCCTGGGGAGATGGTTCTGTTGGATGGCGGCTGTGAAGCATCCTGCTACGTCAGTGACATTACCCGTACGTGGCCTGTGAATGGCAAGTGAGTATGAAGTCATGTCTTTCTTTGTCTTTGAGTTCAGTAGAAAAGAAAACATATTTCTTTATTTATTAAATTGCTGGTAAAGACCAACTTAAAATATTTATTTGTAAATCTCTGAAATCGCTTGGCTCGATGCATCGTTGACCACTTACGAAAGTGCCACTCTTAGGCCCCATTGGCTTCTGTAGTATTATGGTACTTGTTAGTCTATGGCACTCTTGAGGACATCAGCTATAAGTCATATTTTTTTTATTTTTTTTACTCAAGGTTCTATAATGTACTACCTGTGAATGTCCTCTGTATGTTTTGGACTTTTATGTGGTATACTTATCTATGTAAATCACTTATCAACTTATGCTTCATTACATTACATTGTCTTTAATTTGTTTTGTGAATTGCATAGATGGTTCTTTCTTATTGTTTGTATTGGAGATGTGTGTTCAGGGTGATGTGGAGTATTCAGACCACTCTCTAAGGTGTATGGCCGCCTCACTACTCTCCACAACACATAATCTTGGTGAAGAGAAGGGTCGGGTGTAATGGATTTTTGCCATTAAGCCCTTTTGTTCTCTTTCCATGGCTTATCCTTCCCAATATAGAAAGCATGAACTTTCGGCTGTGTTTATGGGGAGGTCGGGAGAGAGAACTTTGGTTCGTTCAGCTGACAAGTATTTAAATTTTAAGTCCCCTATTATTTTCTGCATTTCTTGTAGGGGTATACTACCTCTTTACTACAGTCTTTCTTTTTCCTTAATCTTAAAGAGTACCTGTTATCAAACCATATTTTCTAAACTAACTCAGATTATATTCCCTGACTACTTCTAACACCCCTCCTGCCCTTAAAAACATACCACATACCTTTCCCCTTGCTCACATTGTATGAGCTCCCGGCAGGAGCAAATGGGCATTCCCCAGCAGGCATGACGTCACTGAAAGAGAGCCTCGCCATGCCCTGCATGCACTTCCTGAGTTTGGTCTCCTGCCAGGCCGGGAGGAGACCAAACTAACTGTTTGACTTGCACAGGTAAGAGAACAGAGCCACCTAGTGGCCATTTTTTCAATCACATTAAAAACATATAAAGGTTGAGAATTTTAACAGCAAGTAAATAGCAAAGTGTCTTATAATTGCATAAGGAACAATATATTAAATGTTTAGTTTGGTGACAGGTACTCTTTAAAACTGTGTTTTAGGGTACGTTCAGATGAGCGGATCCACAGCGTATTTTACCCCTACAGGGTGCCTTTAGATGTGCCTGCTCGGAGCAGCAATACGCAGCTATGAGCAGACACCCTGCTGTGATGTGCGGGTCACCGCGCATGCGCAATGTACTCGCACACATCTCGGCTGCGATGTGTGAGTATACTTCGCATGGCATCTCTCACATCGCAGGGTGTCTGCTCGTAGCGGTGTATTGCTGCTATGAGCAGGCACATCTAAAGGCACCCTGTAGCGGCGGTGGACATCTAAAGGCACCTTCTGCGGTGGATCCACAGCATAAAATACGCTGTGGATCCGCTCGTCTGAACGTACTCTTAGACTTGGAGTAATGCATTTTTTTTTAGGTTGAAAGCAAAGTCAGAATGACTTGAAGAGTACCTGACATGATCTTAAAAAATTTTTTTAATCCCTCCAGTTTACTCGCTCCATCATGATAAACCACCCCCTGCCTTTATTTTAATAATTTTTTTAGTTTTCTACCTTATTATTGTGCAGTATATTCTGCTCAGCTCCACAAGGGGTGTTCCCCAGCAGACATGAAATTATTTGAAGCCCTGCAGGGGAAAACTTCCACCCTCTCTCGACTACGCTGCTCTGAACACACAACCAAAGCATAGGGGATAAGTTATAGATTGCGGGGGTCCATCAGCTGGGACTGATCTCCTGAATAGGACCCCGGCAGTCTGCTGGTAGGGGGCGTGCCGACCTCCACACGGAGCGACGGCCGACACGCCCCCCTCCATGTATAGAGATACATGGAGGGGGCGTGTCGACCGTGGCTTCCTGCGGGGGTCGGAACGGCTGCTTCCGGCAGACTGCCAAGGCCCTGTCAGCAGCCGGACCCCCCCCCCCCCCCCCCCCCCGCGATCTATAACTTATCCCCTAAATTTAACATATTAAATTTAATTGATGGTGACAGGTACCATTTAAAGATGTTATCCAGGATTAAAATAACATAGCTGCTCTGCTTCAGAAACCACAGTCCATTCTTTTCTTAAAGGGGTATTCCGGGAAAAAACATTTTATCCCCTATCCAAAGGATAGGGGATAAGATGTCTGATCGCGGGGGGCCCGCTGCAGAGACACCCCGCGATCTCCCTGCAGCACCTCCATTCTACGTGGGTGCTGAATCTCCAGTTTCGGAAACCTCCGAGTTTCTGGGACTGGGGACGTGACGTCATGCCACGCCCCCTACATTCATGTGTATGGGAGGGGGCGTGACGGGCCGGAGGTTTCCGAAACTTAAGATTCAGCACCCGCGTAGAATGGAGGTGCTGCAGGGAGATTGTGGGGGGTCTCTGCAGCGGGCCCCCCGCGATCAGACATCTTATCCCCTATCCTTTGGATAGGGGATAAAATGTTTTTGCCCGGAATACCCCTTTAAGATTGTGTTTGATATTGCAGCTCAGTCCCATTGAAGTGTATAGAGCCATGTTGTAATACCATACACAATCTGAGGACAGTTGTGGTGCTCTTTTTTTATTTTTTTTATTTAAAAAGAAATCAGCTGTTTTTGTAATCCTGGATACCCCTTTCAGCTAACAAAAGGCTCCTTCTGCTGCCCCGCCTGCTCGTCTCTACGGCAAGTGCTTGGCTGAGCCAGGCAGGTCATGCTCCAATATTTTGCTAGCAATAGATGTAAAAAGGATAACTAATAATAATAAATTATCTCATTACTCCCACATACTATTATGCACACATTTTGGATTTAATGTCTTTTTCTGTTGTGTAAATATGTGTTAATAAAAAAAAAGTCTCTTATTTTTTTGGAATCTAAAGGTTTACTGCCGCACAACAAGAACTCTATGAGGCTGTCCTGGAGGTGCAGAAGTCTTGCATAAGTCTTTGTATCCCAGGCACAAGCCTGGAAAACCTCTATAGTCATATGTTGAGTGAACTGGGAAATAAACTCAGAGACCTAGGCATTGTGCAGAAAAGGTGCAGTGACACCCTGCTTTACAGAGTAAGTAGATCTTTCACTATGTACGAAGATAATTTTGTGCTGATAAAATACATAAAAATACTAGTAAATTGCACCAGGCAATAACCTGCTGACTACACAAAGACACAGCCAATCACCAGACCGATAGCTGCCATTCTCAGCGGCGGGCCCCAAGCGGCGGGATCTCAGCGGCGGGCCCCAAGCGATCAGACATCTTATCCCCTATCCGAAGTGGGATCCCAGCGGCGGGCCCCAAGCGATCAGACATCTTATCCCCTATCCGAAGGGGGATCCCAGCGGCGGGCCCCAAGCGATCAGACATCTTATCCCCTATCCGAAGGGGGATCTCAGCGGCGGGCCCCAAGCGATCAGACATCTTATCCCCTATCCGAAGTGGGATCCCAGCGGCGGGCCCCAAGCGATCAGACATCTTATCCCCTATCCGAAGGGGGATCCCAGCGGCGGGCCCCAAGCGATCAGACATCTTATCCCCTATCCGAAGGGGGATCTCAGCGGCGGGCCAAAAGCGATCAGACATCTTATCCCCTATCCGAAGGGGGATCCCAGCGGCGGGCCCCAAGCGATCAGACATCTTATCCCCTATCCGAAGGGGGATCCCAGCGGCGGGCCCCAAGCGATCAGACATCTTATCCCCTATCCGAAGGGGGATCTCAGCGGCGGGCCCCAAGCGATCAGACATCTTATCCCCTATCCGAAGGGGGATCCCAGCGGCGGGCCCCAAGCGATCAGACATCTTATCCCCTATCCGAAGGGGGATCTCAGCGGCGGGCCCCAAGCGATCAGACATCTTATCCCCTATCCGAAGGGGGATCCCAGCGGCGGGCCCCAAGCGATCAGACATCTTATCCCCTATCCGAAGGGGGATCTCAGCGGCGGGCCCCAAGCGATCAGACATCTTATCCCCTATCCGAAGGGGAATCCCAGCGGCGGGCCCCAAGCGATCAGACATCTTATCCCCTATCCGAAGGATAGGGGATAAGATGTCTGATTGCTTGGGGCCTGCCGCTGGGATCCCCCACGATCTCCGTGCACCACCCGCTTTCTATGCAGGGCTGCTGCTCCAGTCTTGGAAACCTCTTATGTTTCCAGGCCTAGAGACGTGACATCACACCACACCACCGTCACACCTCCTCCATTCATGTCTATGAGAGAGAGCGTGACGGCCATCACACCCCCTCCCATAGACATAAATGGAGGAGGTGTGTTGTGATGGCACATCTGGAGCAGTAGCCCTGCATAGAATGCAGGTGGTGCACGGAGATCTTGGGGGGGGTCCCAGCAGCACGATCAGACATCTTTGGCCGGATCAGTGTCTTTGGCTGGAATACCCTTTTAATACTTGGGGATGTCTGGGGTTAAAAAAAAAAAATTGGTTAAAAGTTAAAAATAAATAAAATTAAACAATCACCACCCTGTTAAGATCTGTGTATTAAAGCAAAACATTAAACATTTTTAAATTAGAACACTCTAAATAAGAAAACCCCATGTTTTTAACATAATTTCCTCAGAAATAAACCATGCAAGCTTGTCTTTTATGAGGTTTAGAAAGCTGTTTATTAGAAGCATATCCATTTGGATATAACTTTATTTAAAAAGACATCTCCGATTGGATGTGTTCTTCTGTTTGCAGGCAGCACGTAGGTATTGCCCACACCATGTTGGACATTATCTAGGCATGGACGTGCATGACACTCCAGATATGTCCCGATCTCTACCTCTACAGCCAGGCATGGTGATAACTATAGAACCAGGTAAGGGATCCACAGCAAACCCACTGTTTTTATTTTTAATTATTAATCTGAATTTGATTTAAAATGTTCATGCCTATAAAGTATATCTTACCTGTTAATTGCATATTAAAAGAATGAAAATCACAAGTGTTGGTGTCAATAAAAAAAAACGTATCAAACATTTTAGTCAATCAGGGTTTCAGTGCTGAGACCCCCACCGATCTCTAGATATGTCCGGTTGAATTGCGAGGCTGTATGCTTCACTTACCTGCTCGACGACCAATCTTTTTCATTGCAGAAGGACTCCATTGTAAGTCTATCAAGCCTGTTTTCTACAATGAAAGTGATGTGCACTGCAGCATGATTCTCCTGGCTGTATCTAGAGATTTGTGGGGATCAAAGCACTTAAAGGAGTACTCCCATGGAAAACTTTTTTTTTTTTTAAATCAACTGGTGCCATAAAGTTAAACAGATTTGTAAATTACTTCTATTAAAAAATCTTAATCCTTCCAGTACTTTTTATGGGCTGTATACTACAGAGGAAATGCTTATCTTTTTAGATTTCTCTGATGTCATGACCACAGTGCTCTCTGCTGTCCATTTTAGGAACTGTCCAGAGCAGCATATGTTTGATATGGGCATTTTCTCCTGCTCTGGACAGTTCCTAAAATGGAGAGCAGAGCTCAGCAGAGAGCACTGTGGTCATGACATCAGAGAAATCTAAAAAGATAAGCATTTCTTCTGTAGTATATAGCCCCTAAAAAGTACTGGAAGGATTAAGATTTTTTTAATAGAAGTTATTTACAAATCTGTTTAACTTTCTGGCACCAGTTGATTTAAAAAAAAAAAAAAAAGTTTTCCATGGGAGTACCCCTTTAAGGTAAAAGGCTGTTCCAAGATCCCCCCCCTTTAAAAGACAAAGGGTCACTCCCTTCACCTGGAGGGAAATTTTTTTTTAGTTTCGGCAAAAAGTCTTCTTTACCAAAAGGCTATTTTCACGGCACCATTTGCGCGTCCGCATTCATTTGGTGGCTTCTGCAGATTTTGTGCGGAATCTGCATGCGGAAATTCTTAAGTGTGAATGGGAGTACAGAATACCATTGAAGTCTATTTGGCTTTAATTTGCTGTGGGATCTGTGTGGAATTCCACATGCGGAAATTCTGCCGTGTGAATATGGCCTAACTGTGAATCTATGGAACAGTCTACCTCAGGAACTTCTCATATACACAAAAATCCCCCATAGGGTACCCAGGGTATTTAAATCACAAATTCCAATTCCTTTCAGGGTCGGAGACCCATCCGGGACAAAGACCCCCAACTAGGGTCACACTTTTAAAACTTCACTTTTATTTATTATATTAAAATTAAACCAAATTATAGTGCAAAAATTATACAAAAAGAAGTGTGTTTTAAAAGCACAATATATGGGGTTGGATTGGTCCAATAATGGTTCCACTAATTTAATTTTCACTCAGGCTTCTATGTTAGGGACTCTTTATCCCATTTATCTGGGTCCTAAGACTCCAATTTTAACGGTCCACACCACATAGAGCTTCCTATATTTTATATCTACCAATTCCCAATATTGCTAGTTAAAATTAATTACTCCCTAGCATCCCCCCGACGTTTCGCTGGAGAGACCCAGCTTTATCAAGGTATAGGACACTAATGCTGGAAGTGGGCAATCGCTGTGGTTTATATGTCCTCTGTTTGTAGGTGTGGCCACCTACAAATCAATTTTACCCAATAAGGGACTGCCACATCACTATTTTGTCTCTTAATTATGATTCTATATCCTGTTACCTTCTTTATTATTCCCGGATCACTTCCGGGTTATCTAAGTTATGTGATATCCAATTACATCAAAGCCTATCAGATCTCCAATATCATCCTTGGTTCTTACCTGTTTGCTGTTTATCATCCAATCCGGATAGGTCTTATAGATTTGTCACCCTACTACGTCACTTAGCCAATGCGGTTAAGCCGTTCGGGCTTGCGCATTACCTCCCGTCCTTGCCCTTCTATCTTACCACGGCTTTGCTCTATGGTATTTCCGGCGCATGCGTATTGAGTATTACGTTCCCATGGTGACATATAAACATACCATCCAGCTTCTCCGTGGTTTCAACTCCTCTCCATAGTGCTAGTAGCGCACGCGCACTATAGTATTTCCGGCGCACGCGTTCTAGTTTCTTGGTTCCCATAGTAACATGTTGGAGTTAAATAATAAATAAACCAATAGGGCCCGTTGACAATTCCCTCAATGTAGTTACGGCAGCTACAAGTTATTATTAGCGCACTAACACCTATTGGGGCTTGTTCTCTATGGTATTCTATAGTGATGTGAATAAGTCACCATAGAGTAAACTCAAGTCATCTATCCTCTCTCCTAGATTATAGGACTATAAATTGTTGTTTTAGCCCATTAATTTATTTGCTTTATTATCTTGTCGATGGATTCGGTCTGTTCTAATAGGGCCTCCAGGTAGGTATTATTCAGTTAGATGTATAATAATGGATAATCGATTCTATTATTTATTTTCTTTTCTTTTAAAACAGGTCATTTAAATTCCAGACATATTCAGGTAAGTTCAGGAATTCCCTATACAATTAAACAGGGATTTTATTGAATTTTAATTATGTTAGCGATTAACCCAAATCTTCGTTTTGTATTGTTTCGCTACTTAAACCACTCACTATGTTACTATAATAATAACAATATACCTTCTCAACCTATTTCATTCTAAAAATGCAGAATAAGAAAAGCCTTCATTGAGGCCATTGGGTGATCTGCTCATTAAGCGGAAGATCCATCTGGCTTCTTCTTTTTGAAGGAGATTATCTATATCTCCTTTTCTCTGTCCCAATTTGACTGTGGTGATACCCCAAAATTGGATTGCTTCTAAATTGTTCCTATGTACAGTTCTCATATGTGTTTGTGTGAACCAGGTTCGTATCCTTGTGGCCATTGTGTGAACTGCAAGTTCATGCCACGGACTAAATCCTTTGTTAACCCAGTTGATGGGAAGAACTACGAAATTAGGGAGTTCATTAATTGCAACAGTAAAAACGTAGTGTATGCAGCCAAATGTGGCTGCCCTAAATTATACATAGGGAAAACAGTACAACAATTGAGAAGATGTGTGGGAAAACATCTGAGCACAATACGCACCAATACTGAGACCCCAATATGTAGACATATGAGAACTGTACATAGGAAGCAATCCAATTTTGGGGTATCACCACAGTCAAATTGGGACAGAGAAAAGGAGATATAGATAATCTCCTTCAAAAAGAAGAAGCCAGATGGATCTTCCGCTTAATGAGCAGATCACCCAATGGCCTCAATGAAGGCTTTTCTTATTCTGCATTTTTAGAATGAAATAGGTTGAGAAGGTATATTGTTGTTATTATTATAGTAACATAGTGAGTGGTTTAAGTAGCGAAACAATACAAAACGAAGATTTGGGTTAATCGCTAACATAATTAAAATTCAATAAAATCCCTGTTTAATTGTATAGGGAATTCCTGAACTTACCTGAATATGTCTGGAATTTAAATGACCTGTTTTAAAAGAAAAGAAAATAAATAATAGAATCGATTATCCATTATTATACATCTAACTGAATAATACCTACCTGGAGGCCCTATTAGAACAGACCGAATCCATCGACAAGATAATAAAGCAAATAAATTAATGGGCTAAAACAACAATTTATAGTCCTATAATCTAGGAGAGAGGATAGATGACTTGAGTTTACTCTATGGTGACTTATTCACATCACTATAGAATACCATAGAGAACAAGCCCCAATAGGTGTTAGTGCGCTAATAATAACTTGTAGCTGCCGTAACTACATTGAGGGAATTGTCAACGGGCCCTATTGGTTTATTTATTATTTAACTCCAACATGTTACTATGGGAACCAAGAAACTAGAACGCGTGCGCCGGAAATACTATAGTGCGCGTGCGCTACTAGCACTATGGAGAGGAGTTGAAACCACGGAGAAGCTGGATGGTATGTTTATATGTCACCATGGGAACGTAATACTCAATACGCATGCGCCGGAAATACCATAGAGCAAAGCCGTGGTAAGATAGAAGGGCAAGGACGGGAGGTAATGCGCAAGCCCGAACGGCTTAACCGCATTGGCTAAGTGACGTAGTAGGGTGACAAATCTATAAGACCTATCCGGATTGGATGATAAACAGCAAACAGGTAAGAACCAAGGATGATATTGGAGATCTGATAGGCTTTGATGTAATTGGATATCACATAACTTAGATAACCCGGAAGTGATCCGGGAATAATAAAGAAGGTAACAGGATATAGAATCATAATTAAGAGACAAAATAGTGATGTGGCAGTCCCTTATTGGGTAAAATTGATTTGTAGGTGGCCACACCTACAAACAGAGGACATATAAACCACAGCGATTGCCCACTTCCAGCATTAGTGTCCTATACCTTGATAAAGCTGGGTCTCTCCAGCGAAACGTCGGGGGGATGCTAGGGAGTAATTAATTTTAACTAGCAATATTGGGAATTGGTAGATATAAAATATAGGAAGCTCTATGTGGTGTGGACCGTTAAAATTGGAGTCTTAGGACCCAGATAAATGGGATAAAGAGTCCCTAACATAGAAGCCTGAGTGAAAATTAAATTAGTGGAACCATTATTGGACCAATCCAATCCCATATATTGTGCTTTTAAAACACACTTCTTTTTGTATAATTTTTGCACTATAATTTGGTTTAATTTTAATATAATAAATAAAAGTGAAGTTTTAAAAGTGTGACCCTAGTTGGGGGTCTTTGTCCCGGATGGGTCTCCGACCCTGAAAGGAATTGGAATTTGTGTACCTCAGGAACTTGTCACAGCATAAACAGGGGCTTCAAAACAGGCTTAGATACATTCTTGGATAGAAAATAACAGAAAGTAACATTGTGTATGTAGTAATATATAGAATCACATCCCCTTCCATGTATCCATCGTCTGCCCTCCTTGGTTGAATGTTACATCCTATTTTAGGCCTTCATTTTGAAGCAATTATTTTAATAAATTTTCCAAGAGTTATGACTTTTTTACATTCCCATCACTGTTTTTTACAGGATTAGTTGTAATTTTCAATGGCTCCTTTATGGAAAGTGAAACTACCTTTTCTAGACAAAATTAATGAACTGTGGCTGCTTGAGGCTATGATTCGGCAAGTCCTACTGTAAATTCCCTCATCACTATTTAGGTCTTGCAGGTCTTTTTTTTTTTAATATTCATATCAAGCACTAAAAAGTACAGATGTCTGCAAGATTCAAAGGGAAGATGATGACGAAAGGATAGCAAAGTTTGTTTCTTCTATGTTTATGGACCGTATATACTCTAGTATAAGCAGAGTTTTACAGCACAAAACGCCCCCCTCGGCTTATACTCGAGTGAACTCTCCGCCTGTCAATCCCGTCTCAGTGGTTTTCAACCTGGGGACCTCCAGATGTTGCAAAACTACAACTCCCAGCATGCCCGGACAGCCATCGGCTGTCCGGGCATGCTGGGAGTTGTAGTTTTGAAACATCTGGAGGTCCGCAGGTTGAAGACCACTGGCCTTCGTCATCATTCAGACCCCCCTTCAGTTTTCTACTCACCTCCCCTCGGTAGGAAGGAAGGGTGAGCTGGTCCGGTCCATCTATGCTGCAGGGACCGTCCGGTGGGAGGGTTAGTCGTTCCGGGCTGTCCATCTTCACCGGGAGGCCCTCGTCTCCGCTCCGGGCCGGCCCCGGACTAGTGACATTGCCTTGACGACGAGGCACAAGGACGTTCATGCGCAGGGGGGGGATGATGACAGGGTGATGATGATGATGAGGGTGTTAATGACCGGGGTCTGGATGATGACATGGGGGGGGGGGGGGAATGATGTATTTCCCACCCTAGGCTTATGCTCGAGTCAATAACTTTTCCTGGGTTTTTGGGGTGAAATTAGGGGCCTCTGCTTATTTTCGGGTCGGCTTATACTTGAGTATATACGGTATGTTGGTTAAGGCTTTACATGCAACTTTATCAATATTGAATTATTATTAAGACTTTTATTAATAGGTATTTATATTCCGGAGAATGACACTGAAGTCCCTGAAAAATACAGAGGCCTAGGAATCCGCATTGAAGACGATATTGTGATCACGGAAGAGACTCCCTTGATTTTATCAGCTGACTGTCCCAAAGAAGTGTATGAGATACAAGTGTGTTTGCGCGGTCACTGATGTAGTTTAAACTGTCAGATTTGTATAAGACTCCTTAAAGGATGGGTCACACATGGCGTATACGCAGCATATTTCACGGTGCGCAAAAACCGCTGTGGATTTTGAACAGCGTACGTTTCGCTTCCCATTGACTTCAAAGCAAAATCATCTGCAGAAAAACTTGCAGCAAATACTGTACCTGTGACCATCCCGAATGCAAATCATTGCCATCGAGGAAACTAAATTTCGGCATGCTTATGAATAACACAAGTAAATAGGAAATTGTGCAAAACGCAGGTCATCCAGTGCAAATATATACTTAAAGGGGAACTCCAGTTCTATCCACAGGACTGATCACGGAGGTCCTATCACTAGGACCCCTGGCTTGCTGTGCTAGGCTTCGGAGCAGCCGTGGTCAATACGCCCCCTCCATTCATGTCTATGGAAGAGACGAAGATACAGTGTTCCCATATCTCCCATATAGAGACATGTAGGGGACTTGTTGACCACCGCTTTGGGCTGTGGTCAACAGTAATCTGACACAGGGCGGAGGTCGCTCAGTCCATGCGGATTACCAGGGTGCTGGGTAGGAGATCATTTTTTTTTTGGGGGGGGGGGCCCTTCAGACACTTGTCTAGTAGCAGAGTTCCCCTTTATAATTGTATACTTATTTTCCTTTAAATAAGCTTAAGTCATTCTAAAAACAATATATTTTTGTACCATTCACTGTACACACAGAGCTATAGCTATGCATTTATATTTATGAAGCAGGCTGGGCATTATTGCCTTGTGGTGCTCTACTGATCAGCGCCATTTTGGAGAGCCCACTGGTGATTGCCCCCAACCCAGTCCTCAGGGCCCACCAACAGTCCAGGATTTTAACTTTTCCCCATTCTTTTATGACTACTAGCATAAGAGTAACTCAGAAAACCGGAAATTTTGGTGGACCTTGAGGACTGTGTTTGGGACCACTGGTCTTGGCCATTGCAGCATGTTAACTGAGCAGTCAGGAGCCTATAAAGAGATTGCATAGGAAATACTCCTATATATATTTGTGTGGTCACCTGTACAGGTCAAGTGATTGACAGGTGAGTAAAACATGTAGACGTGGAATCTGAGGGGGAAATGTTTAGGAATATATACAGAAACAAATTGGTTTTAAACAATTTTGTGTTCAATAATTGTGCCTGTCCAGAAATGTGCTTTTATTTTACAATGTCTAAGGGTATGTTCACACTGGTTAAGGTGTGAGCGGAATGTTCACTTACAAAATCTGCTCCAAAACGCAGTTTTTTTTCTTCGCAGAATTCGCGTGGGATTCGCGTGGAATTTGCGCTGAATTCCGCGCAGAAATGAAAGAATAGGACACACAGTAATGCACGAATTCCGCGGAAGCGTGGCGGACTGCCAAAAACTTTTACATTTACTTCTATGGAGTTACGAGCCGAATTCCGCATGAAGAAAGAACATGTTCATTCTTCATGCGGAACGGAATTCTGTGACAGAATTCCGCTAGCGGAATTTCCTCAGTGTGAACTGAAGAGAAGAAAGTTAACTACATACTATGGGGTACAGCACTGCTGAATGAATTGGAAAGGAATAAGCGAGCAGAATTACTCGGGGAAATTCCTCTCCAATTCCTCAGTGTGAACCAGTGTACCTATCAGATTCCACAAAAAGATATGTTACTAAATACCTAATCCTGACCGTGTAATTGTTTTTCCTCTATCCCCTATATTTATTATAAAAATCCCTCTTTTCATTACCTCACAGTGTTAGAAATCCTCTCAGGGGAAGGAGGCGTGTCAATCTTTGTGGTGGTGGTGGAAGGCGATTGGTGTGTGGTGGGAGGGGGCGTATCCATCCTTGTGGTGGTGGGAGGTGATTGGTGTGTGGTGGGAGGGTGCGTGTCTCCCTTGTGGTGGTGGGAGGGGATTGGTGTGTGTGGTGGGAGGGGGCGTGTCTCCCTTGTGGCGGTGGGAGGGGATTGGTGTGTGTGGTGGGAGGGGGCGTGTCTCCCTTGTGGCGGTGGGAGGGGATTGGTGTGTGTGGTGGGAGGGGGCGTGTCTCCCTTGTGGCGGTGGGAGGGGATTGGTGTGTGTGTGTGTGTGGTGGGAGGGGGCGTGTCTCCCTTGTGGTGGTGGGAGGGGATTGGTGTGTGTGTGGTGGGAGGGTGCATGTCTCCCTTGTGGTGGTGGTGGTAGGGGATTGGTGTGTGTGGTGGGAGGGGGCGTGTCTCCCTTGTGGCGGTGGGAGGGGATTGGTGTGTGTGTGTGTGGTGGGAGGGTGCGTGTCTCCCTTGTGGTGGTGGGAGGGGATTGGTGTGTGTGTGGTGGGAGGGGGCGTGTCTCCCTTGTGGCGGTGGGAGGGGATTGGTGTGTGTGGTGGGAGGGGGCGTGTCTCCCTTGTGGTGGTGGGAGGGTGCATGTCTCCCTTGTGGCGGTGGGAGGGGATTGGTGTGTGTGTGGTGGGAGGGGGCGTGTCTCCCTTGTGGTGGTGGTAGGGGATTGGTGTGTGTGGTGGGAGGGGGCGTGTCTCCCTTGTGGCGGTGGGAGGGGATTGGTGTGTGTGTGTGGTGGGAGGGGCGTGTCTCCCTTGTGGCGGTGGGAGGGAATTGGTGTGTCTGCTCATGCAGCCTTGTCCAGGAGTCATCTCTTGTCCATGACAATGGACATGCTGATGCAGAACTGGTGAGCGTCTCAGTAGGTATGGGGACCCCTGGTGGTGGGATTTTTCAGGAGCAGTTTTCATTATTAAATGATATAAAGAAAAATGTAAACAGTCATATTACAAAAGGTCTTTAATTTTCATCAGTAACTAGATACAAAAAGGTTTTGGATCTGACCGTGTCCATTTAATAATTTATGAACTGAATGACCATTTATACTTTGCATTAGGGCTTAGGGTAATTGGCCTTTGCAGTATTTCTACACTTTGTATCATGTCATAACCAAGTGTTTTCCTACCAGTGTGCTTGCAGCTGTTGCAATACTACAACTCCCAGCATGCCCGGAATTGTAGTTTTGCAACAGCTGGAGGCACGCTGGTTGGGAAAGGCTGTCATAACCTGTACTGCTTATTAATTGTGTAATTGATGACACGTCAGAAATGCCCCCATATTAAAATGGAAAGTATTTTTATTATACAACATTAGCAAATCCTCAAATGTCGTGGGAGAATTTTTCAGTTTTGTAAGGTGCGGCCTATTTAACTATTTTCTTATTACTATGCATTTTTTGTGTGTGTGTGAAATAAAACGGCACCTTTTTTGAAGAACCTTTTTGTCTGTGTCTTTTTATTTTCTTCAGAATAAAAGGAGAGACTAAGATATGTTACCAAATTCATTAACAATTCTGAAATCTGCGTGTTCATTAGAAAAATTGTCCAGCGAAACTACAGAAAGATATTGAAGGGAGACCGATGCAGTTGCCTCCCATGTTGGAACCCTGTCCACAAACTTAAAGGGGTACTCCACTCACAGGCATCTTATTCTCTATCCACAAGATATGTGTCTGATCGCGTGGGGATCCAGCCGGCAGAGACCCACCATAATCTTCTGCCTGACAACCTCTTCACTCTGTGCCGGATTTCCACAGCCCAAAGCTGTGGCTGTTACGCCCCCTCCATTTATCTCTATGGGAAATCCCTCCATAGACATTCATGGAGGGGGCAATGACAACCATAGCCACCCGAAGTCTAGCACAGCCGGCGTTCAAAACATAATTGTCAGAACTCCAGGCTGGAGAGCACGGGCTCCCAGTGGTCAGACCCTCCGCGATCAGACATCTTATCCCCTATCCTTTTGGATAGGATATCTAGGACCGCAGTACTCCTTTAACCCCTTAATGACCACGGACGTAAATATACGTCCTGGTTTGGCGGAACTTCACGCACCAGGACGTACATTTAAGTCCTGTGAATGACCGCGAGAATCGGATCGGTGCTCGCGTCATACACTGCAGGTTCCGGCTACTATCAGCAGCCAGGGACCAGCCGGTAATGGCCAACATCCACGATCGCGCGGATGTCCGCCATTAACCCCTGAGATGCTGTGATTGATCCAATCATCTGTAATGGCGGACGGAGGTCCCCTCACTTGGCTCAGTTCATCTCCCGGCGTCTCCTGCCCTGGTCTGGTCTGAGATCGAGCAGACCAGAGCAGAAGATCACAGATAATACTGATCAGTGCTATGTCCTATGCATAGCACTGAACAGTATTAGCAATCAAATGATTGCTATAGATAGTCCCCTATAGGGAAATAAAAAGTGGTGTAAAAAAAAAAAAAAAAAAAAAAAATTTTAAAATAAGTTTAAAAAAAAAAAGTGAAATCCCCTCCCCCAATAAAAATTGTCAGTTTTTTATAAACATATTTGGTATGGCCGCGTGCGTAAATGTCAGAACTATCAAAATATAATGTTAATGGTCCCGTACGGTGAATGGCGTAAATGTAAAAAAAATTTAAAAGTCCAAAAATGCTGCTTTGTCACATTTTATTCAAAACAAATAATAAATGATATACGTTTTATTTATGCAAATGTGGTATCGATAAAAAGTACAGATGACTGCTCAAAAAATGAGCCCTCATACCGCCCTATATACGGAAAAATGAATAAGTTATAGGTGGTCAAAATAGGGCGATTTTAGATTACTGATATTGTACAAAAAGTTCGATTTTTTTTTTTTTTATAAGCAGTACAAAAATATAAAAGTATCTAGCCATGGGTATCATTTATCATATTGACCCACAGAATAAAGAACACTTTTCATTTTTACCGTAAATTGTACAGTGTGAACAAAAAAACCTCAAATGTGCAAAATTGTGGTTTTCATTTAAATTTCCTCCCTAAAATATTTTTTGGGGATTGCCGTACATTTTATGGTAAAATGAGGTTTCATTACAAAGTACAATTGGTCACGCAAAAAACAAGCCCTTATATGGGTTGGTAGATGGAAATATAAGTTATGGATTTTAGAAGGCGAGGAGGAAAAAACTAAAATGCAAAAATTAAATTGTCCTGGTCCTTAAGGGGTTAAAGTCCCATGTAGGAAAATTAATCCCGGGTGGAGGGAGTCTACAATGAAGTTGTTCCTGTCAGAAAAGAGTTCTCAAATTGAGGGCGAACGTGAGGGCTCTTCTGTTTTGCCGTAAGATGTCAAAACATCTTCCCCTTAAAACCAGGGCCCTCATTAGATACTTTTAGAGCAATATTATTCTCCACTGGGGCAGACACCCACGGGGTCCAGATGTACTTTTCTCTCAATGGCCACCAAGTCCAATCTTGCATAGTGTTTGTAGGATTGGACAATGTGTGCTTAGGGAGGCTAATGTCCAGTGCACCTTGGTCCGGACCACAGATGTGTCTGTTATAGGTGGGGGGCCCAGCTGGGAAAACATTAGGTTTAAGAAAGATCCAGAATAAAGGTTGTTTTCATTGAATCAGAGCAACTAAGGACAATACGTTCGGCCCTGGTACAATTTTGTCATCGAGGACAGCACTGAAAAGGTTTAAAGGGTTACTCTGCCCCTAGACATCTTATCCCCTATCCAAAGGATAGGGGGATAAGATGTCTGATCACAGGAGTCCTGCTGCCCCTGGCATTCGTTTAGAGCATTGGGTACAGCATCAGAGGCTTGTGACAGACACGTCCCCTCAATTCAAGTCTATGGGAGGGGGCATCACTGACATCACACCCCCTCCCATAGACTTACATTGAGGGAGTGTGGTCATGACATCAGGAGTCTCTGCATCGCCAGTCATCTGCCACAGAGCCGCAGCCGAGATTGCAGGGGCCCCCAATCAGACATCTTATTCCCTTATCCTTTGGATAGGGGATAAGATGTCTAGGGGCAGAGTCCCCCCTTTAATTCATCCTTTATCCAATTAATGGAAGAATCAGATTTTTTTTTTTTCCCTCATGGGAAATTGATAAGCTTCCCAAGATCCAAGTGATTCATATCAGAAACACTTTGAATTCCAAGGCAGGCTGTCTCAGCAGAAGTCACATGAATCTGGTGTTTTTTTTTTCAGCTGGAAGTCTTTCTCCAGGGGACAGAGAGGTTCAGCAGTCCAGAAAGCCAGGGTAAGGCTGGGTCCACACTACGTTTTGTCCCATACGGGAGCGCATACGGCAGGGGGGAGCTAAAAGCTCGCGCTCCCGTATGTGACCGTATGCGCTCCCGTATGTCATTCATTTCAATGAGCCGACCGGAGTGAAACGTTCGGTCCGGTCGGCTCATTTTTGCGCCGTATGCGCTTTTAAACCGGACCTAAAACTGTGGTCAACCACGGTTTTAGGTCCGGTTGTAAAAGCGCATACGGCGCAAAAATGAGCCGACCGGACCGAACGTTTCACTCCGGTCGGCTCATTGAAGTGAATGGCATACGGGAACGCATACGGTCACATACGGGAGCGCGAGCTTTTAGCTCCCTCCTGCCGTATGCGCTCCCGTATGGGACAAAACGTAGTGTGGACCCAGCCTAAATTGGAACTTATCCTATTTCTGCTCCATCTTAAGATGAGATCATCCAGACTGCTTAACCATTAGTTGGAGAAAAATCCTCATCTGTGTATTTCCTACCCTATTAATGAGGATACTCAACAAGATCATGGAGGGCCAAGTAGCAGCCATTGTGATTCTACCATTACAGCCCAGAAGGGTGTGGTATCAGCTCACGTTAAAGGTATCAAGCGGATACTTTTGGGAATTCCCTGTCTTCAGACTTCTTACTCATCTGTCTGTTTCATCATTGCCCCGAGAAGCTTCATCTCACAGCTTAGTTACTGAAAGATTCATCTTGAAACAAAAAGGTCATCAGAAAACCTCAACATGTAGATGGCTTCCCATAATCGTGGTCTAGGACCATTGTAAAAATATTCTGGTGCTCCTGGCAAACTGTTAACTCTCCTTTACCCAACATGTTGACTAAACATAGTGCGAGAAACACCATTTGGAGACTACTACTCTAAGCTAGAATTTTTATTTTTTATTTTTTTGGTTATCTACCAGAAAGTTGCAACCTCTGGTCACCAAGCCGATGCAGTCATAAGATCTAAGTGTTTAAAGCTCTTACTCAACCTCTTTCAGAAGCAAGAGTTGAAATTTCTTTCCTTTCCTGCAAAGACACAGACCCAAATTTTTCAACAGTTAAGTTTTGCACTGGATTATCCCCTTATTTTTTTATTTAATCAGCTGGTGCCAGAAAGGTAAACAGATTTGTAAATTACTTCTATGTAAAAATCTTAATCCTTCCAGTACTTAGCTGCTGTATGCTTCACAGGAAGTTATTTTTTTTTTTAATTTCCTTTCTGTCTGACCACAGTGCTCTCTGCTGACACCTCTATCAGTGCTCAGGAACTGTCCAGAGTAGGAGCAAATCCCCATAGCAAACCTCTCCTACTCTGGACAGTTCCTGACATGGACAGAGGTGTCAGCAGAGAGCACTGTGGTCAGACAGAAAAGAAATTTGAAAAGCACCTCCTGTGGAGCATACAGCAGCTAAGTAGTACTGGAAGGATTAAGATTTTTAAATGGAAGTAATTTACAAATCTGTTTAACTTTCTGGCACCAGTTGATTTAAAAAAAAAATATATATAGTTTCCATTGGAGTAACTCCTTTAAAGCTAGACAACGTTAACTGAAACCAGTCACAGAATTCAGCAAATCTATCACAGTAGCAAAGACCGTTAAATTCGGTGCAGCCTTAAAGGGGTTATCCAGGAAAATATAAATGAGAGATTCTATATCTATCTCAACTGGCTCCAGAAAGTTAAACAGATTTGTAAATTATATAAAAAGCAAGTGTGTGTGTGTGTGTGTGTGCAGCTCACAAACCAAAAATCCGAGGATGTAATTGGTTATATGCCGAAACCCCAACGGCCGGGAATAAAATATATAGGAAAAGGATATATAACCCTTCTAGGATTTTACCCCGAAAGGTACACAATGAATTCCAAATAAATATAGAGATGCTTCAATTAATAAAATTTTTTTTTAACAAACATATATAAAACAATTGTATTAAATTATTATAATCCTGGCACAGATGTATTAAAGGTGAAAGTCCACTGGGCCCTATGTTGTTAATCGCCAAAATATAATAATTTTATATTTAATATAATAATTTTATATTTAATATAATATATTTAATAATTTAATATAATAATATTTAATAATTTAATATAATAATTTACTTAAATTCCTACTGAAGAAAGGGTCATGCAATATAGCGAAAGAACCCTAAAACACGTCTAGGTCAATTACCGCACCTTGCAATACACATATGGTGTTAACCTGGCATAGAGACTCACGATTCATTGGAAGCGACAACCATTGCAGTTGCAGTCTGGTCTGGATTATCACCATGATTTGCCACCAACCCGAACCTGCTGGGAAAGATCTAACTTCCATCCGCCTTGAGAACACATTCTCCATTACCATCCACCACAAGGGACGCCAGCGCTGTGCCCGCCCTGTAACATCATCACAGGAGCAGTACGGAGGCCACTGGGGACGTTGTGCCAAACGCACCCCTGCACAAGCAAAACTCTGCACAAGTGACAGCCCTGTGCCAGCGCAGTCGGCGTATGGTGGACGGAGATATCATCGATCGTCAGGAGCGGGTGAGATACATTGTATCAGCAGTGTTCAGTACAGATCAGTTCAAAACCTGTATCAGCTAAAAAGACTGAAACAAGTAACTATATATTGGATACACTATTATATCATTTATTACAAAGGCTACATCTGCTTTTACATCTACTGCAAAAACTTTTTTGTATCCGCTGTACCAAAAAAGGACATGATATTTCTTTCCAGACTGGAACTTCCAGTAATACTTATTATACAGTTGCCAGAACTTAAAGTCTTCCATTAAATTATTATATTTTGGCGATTAACACCACTAGGGCTCAGTGTACTTTCACCTTTAATACATCTGTGCCAGGATTATAGTAATTTTATACAATTGTTTTATACATGTTTATTAATTTTTTTTATTAATTGAAGCATCTATATTAATTTGGAATTCATTGTGTACCTTTTGGGGTAAAATCCTAGAAGGATTGGTTATATATCCTTTTCCTATAGATTTGTAAATTACTTCTATTAAAAAAATCTTAATCCTGTCAGTACTTATGAGCTTCTGAAGTTAAGGTTGTTCTTTTCTGTCTAAGTCCTCTCTGATGACACGTGTGTCGGGAAACGCCCAGTTTAGAAGCAAATCCCTATAGCAAACCTCTTCTAAAATGGACGTTTCCCGAGACAGGTGTCATCAGAGAGGACTTAGACAGAAAAGAACAACCTTAACTTCAGAAGCTCATAAGTACTGAAAGGATTAAGATTTTTTTTAATAGAAGTAATTTACAAATCTGTTTAACTTTCTGGAGCCAGTTGATAAAATATCAACTAAAAGTATATAAAAGTTTTTTCATGGAATACCCCTTTAAACTGTCTAGTCCCAGTTTCATATCTAACGTTTATGCCCGCCTTAGGTCTTTAAAAAAAAATGTGCCTTTGTGAACCTAGCCCAAGAGCCATTTTTTTTTTTTTTTTTTTTGACAAAAAAAGCTACCATATCTAGAGCAGGATGGAACCTTCAATGGCCCCAACTATCTGTTTAGCAGAAGGGGGGCTGCAACCTGATATACCAAAGTACTTTGTTCCATAGGAAAGTGCTCATTGGTTAATGCAATATGGTAGGGACTTCTAACTAACCATTGAGCACTTTCCCTTAATACAGAAGAAATATTTTGATACCTATCACACAGTTGCAGGTCATATGGGTGAGAGGAGCCTGCATTAAGGGTACAGTCCCAAGTACTGTATAAAATAGTCTGCAGCAGCAGGAAATATGCTGCATAATCTCAGATGATCATACACAGGGCTAGCTGGCGGCAGCCATGCGTTTTCAGCAAAGATTGAAGGCAGAGCCGCGTGACTGACACTTGGCCCCACCTCCAGTCCTCACTGAAAGCACAGGGCTGCCGCCGGCTAGCCCTATGTGAAAGATCATCTGATAATACACAGCATATTTCCCGCTGCTGCAGATTTTGCACAGCGTGAAATACGCTGCGTAAGCGGTACATGGGACCGGATAACACGCTTTAAAGAAAATATCCGTCCACTTCAGCACATTGCAGTATGGTGCCAGAGGAGATGCCTCAACTTTAATGTGTACCTACGTTAACTTTTTTTTTTTTACATAATGTAGATAATATTTGTATATTTGTAAAATAAATGTATTGAAAAAATGCTGTCCCTACAGCTATTTCCTGTGTGTCTCTATGGAGGAGACCAAAAAGGAGATTTTTTTTGTACTCACCGTAAAATCTCTCTCGTAGTCTTCATTGGGGGACACCTATACTGATGGGTATATGCTCTTGCCACCAAGAGGCGCTGACTCTAGGAAAAGGAGTCGGCTCCTCACTGGCAGGATATACCTACCCACTGGAAGTGAGGAAATCAGTTTTGTCACAAAGCAGTAGGAAAAAAAACAAAGAAATGTCCGAAGGACCCTAGTAAAGAATCCTGGATAAATAAAAAAACAACCAGAAAAGAATATCCGGACAAAAAAAAAAAAAAGAAATGGGTGGGTGCGGTGTCTCCAAATAAAGGCTACGAGAAAGAATTTACGGTGAGTACAAAAAAAAAAAAATATATCCTTTTCTCGGTCGCTCTTCATTGGGGGGACACCTATACTGATGGGACGTACCAAAGCAGGGTGGGAACAACCACCACTAGCGAAAGAATCGGTCCCGTGACCGAACCCACTTGTCCATAAGGCCAGCGGACAAGACCCCAGGCCAGAGAAAATTGAGGCCTAAAAACAGGGCTCCAGGAAGGTCCCCCAGCCATGGAGATAGACTGGGCCGCCAAAGGAAGGGACCGTCCTTTGCAGGGACTCTAAACCTACAGTCCTCTTAGAGACCAGAAAAAGTAGACTAGGAAGCCAGAGGGGCCGGAACCATCCCGGAAGGAGGTAGGAAATCAACTCTAAGGAACACAGAACCAGACAGAGGGCTGGCCCGGCTGGGAAACAAAAATTCCGCCCGCCACGAGCACCATAGCTCAACTGGTGTAATCCAGACTACCGAAACGCCCTCCATTTCGAGAGAACATGGACCCTGAAGGAGAAGAGGGAAGGGAATAATAGCCAAGAAGCAGGGGAATGTCCAGAAAAGGGACATCTCGGAACACCAGAGCAACAGACACGGGAAATTGAGTCACCTGGAAGATGGAGACGAAAGAATAAACGGCCAAGAAAAAAGTGGAAGACCCTGAAAAGGAGTATCTAGAACACTGGAGCGGCCAACACTCGAAGGGTAAATAAACCCAACGTCCACGAAATGCTCCAGGTGACAAAAATCCGTGCAGAGATAGAATTAGTGCGATACAGAAAGACCGCCTCATAAATAAGATCACAGGGAAATCATGACAGGACCACTACACAAGCACGAGACCTCAACCATCACTAAGGCCCAAAGAACCAGGAGGGCCAACCTAGAGAAGAAGGCACACCACAGTGTTCAGGATAGTGGCCAAGACAAGGAGGCAAATAGGTCCTGGGCCCCAGCGGTTCGAGCGGACCATAGCATTCCAAAGCAACAAGCTGTCAGGATAGGAACAGAGGGGGAACAAAAGGGAACCGCGGCTTGGACTCCCAGGCTCTGAGCACAGAAAGGTAACTCTAGAAAACTGGAGTCAGTGTAGCGCTACTGACAAAGTCAAGGGAAGGTCGGAACAAACCCTACCAGGGAGATTGTGCAGAGGGGGGGAGGAGAGCAATGGCAGGACCCAAACGACAGACTGAGGCTAGTTGCAATAGTGGGCAGTAAGCACACAGGCAGCGAGCAAAAAAACAGGGCCCAGCCAGATATCCCACCTATAAAGTGGGATGAGAGAGATGACTCCAGCTCTGTGGTAGTAGAAAGCAACCAGCAAAATAGTCCCCCTAGTGGAGGGGAAAACCAGGGGTGGTGGAGATGGAACTCAGGCACTGACCATGCCAAGTCCCCTGATCCCCGTAAAAGGAGGATTGTCAAAGTGCACCAGGCACTGTAGGAGCAGAGCCAGGCCGCCCTGCGGCAACGGACAAAGCACTGGGTGGACAAAGCCCCCAGGAACTCTGCAAGAACATACAAATGCAAGGAACACACACACACACAGCAACCAACAGCGTTGAGGGGAGCACCCCATAGGGGTAAAACCCCGGGGCAGATGGGCACCAACGGAGCCAGTCTAGTCTTGTGAAAGGCAACCTAGCAGGTGCCTGAGCCACCCTGCACAGGAATCACCCTGCGCTGAACTGACTGACACCCCACCAGGCCCCATGCAAGAAAAGAGGTACTCAACTGCCGCAGACCTGTGGAAACAAGATTACAGGAAGGTCCGGAGCACACCCCACCAACAGAAGGGAAGATGTGCTCTACACGTGCCGAGGAACCTAACATAAGTAGGGACACAGACATGAATACCTCTCGATAGTAGTAAGGAACCAAGGGGGAGATTTATCAAAGTCTGTGCAGAGGAAAAGTTGACCAGTTGCCCATAGCGACAAATTAGATTGCTTCTTTTATTTTGAAAAGGGCCTCTGAGAAATGAAAGAAGCAATCTGATTGGTTGCTATGGGCAACTGGTCAACTTTTCCTCCACACGTTTTGATAAATCTCCCCAAGATTGCAGACATCCAAGTCCGCAGAATGAAAGACAGGCTCAGCACCCAATGGTGTGTCACAACCATGTCCCTAGCAGACCAACTTGGCACTCTTAGAAAGGGGAACAGACTGCAGTTGCCGTGATAAGCCATGGAACCTGTAAGAAACGCCCACACCCCATTTCCTAATGGTGCCCCACACCAGGAATGCTGTCACAGATGCAAGTGATGAAGGAGATATGTGGGGCAGGAAACATGCAGAGACTGTTTGAATGGTATAACCGGTTCCATGAACCCACAGACACAAACTTCATGGAACTTCACATGGAAAGTGAGACACCGGGATGCAGTGACGGGAACGTCAGGAAAGGGGGAGGTGACCTGGTGGATTAGAAACCCTGCACACACAGTCTGGCTATAGGGACCATGGCCACTCCTGGTTCCGAAGTCAGAACCACACATTGAAAGTGGGTTACCAGCTTTCAGCCGTGAGAACGGCAGACATTCAGAGAGGGACCTGGTAAAGCATGGAACCCTGCGAACCAGTATGTGGTGCATTGTATAGGGCACATGGAGCAACATGGGTTGACTCAGAACTACACCGCAGCAGTGGGATACCTGAACTTCCATCCACAGAATGGGAAGTGTATGGTAGTTGACCCGACATAGCAGTAAATCATGGCTGACCGGATTCCTGAATGCACAGGATCACTCCTTGGAACCCTCCCCACAGAACGTGGGGTACCGGAGTGCGGCCGATCCGATGGGCAACCTGGTGGTGCAGTACACCATGCAGACGAAATCTGGATGACTGGCATCATCCCTGTGCACTTGCAGGAACCCTTGTCCAGAGTCCTCCCACACAGAAAGGTACAGGAAAACACCGCCAAGCATGTGGCAGCCCAGTGGTTCCCTGTCACCCTGGAAGATCAGGGGAGGTTGAGGAGCCCTTGATCGCATCCCTGTCGCCCTGAAAAGGGTCGATAGGACACATAGGGTCACTTCTTCGGACACCGCGCCATAGCAGTGGGACCGTAACTCTTGAAGGGCAACCTAGAGGTGTAGGAGACCATGAAGACCACTGTCCAACTTACTGACACAGGGTCTCCTTATCCCCACCATCCTGGCAGATCAGGGGAGGCTAATGAGCCGTGGATTGTATCCCTCTCACTCTGTACAAAAACAATTGTACACACTGGGTCACTCCTTCGGACACAACTTGTTAGCAGTGGGAGCCGTAATTCCAGCTTCGGATGCGGCAGCCATGTGTAGTTACTGGCGGCAGAGGAAACCAAGCAGACCACTGTCTGTGGTATTGGGTACAGTCCATGTAGGAACACATGCTTAACCTTGCACTAGAAGTTTGTGGTGGTGGGGGGGGGGGGGGGGGGGGGATAAGAGATGGGTCCAGCACACTAGCCAGAGTCCGAAGACCTATAACGACCTGTGGGAGAAAATTTATACCACTGCGGACACAAGAGAACAAAACACCTGGGAAAGGCCCTCAGCTAAGGTCAAGGATGCATCTGCAGGGGCATTCCACTAGTGTCTCACCCTGGGAAAGGGGCTGGAATGCGGCTGTGGGCACAGCAGACCTGTCATTGCAGAAATGCCACGCACAATATCCCTGAGCTGGCGAAACGACCTTTGCCTCTTCAGGTAATAAAACAGGGTGGAGGAAGCGAATATTAAAGTGGCCCCCAAAAACAACATTTAGTATATTTTCCCCAGACCGGAAACCCAGCAAGTTTAAACCGGTAAAAATCAGACATCAAAAGACTGCAATAGCCGCCACAAGGGGAAGCCAAACAAGAGACCAGAAAGTACTAGTGAATGGCCACAAGAGGGGGGGTAAGAACAAGGACTGAGATTTTTTTTGTAAATAAAAAAAGAGTGCAGGAAGCAGTGCGCTGCGCAGGGACCCCGAGGCCAAAACCTGCCAGACCTCCGGGAAAGAAAGGATAAGAACTGCCGACAGAGCGCCCCCGTCCCCTGCAGTATGCCCAGTCACTGCCGAGCAGGGAGCAGCGGATATCGCACGCTGCGGGGAGATGCCGGAGCCGAATGGCAGGCCCCGGCATCCAAGTGCTCGTCCTCCCGGGAACAAGGCGAGGGGCAGAGCATGAGAGGCGTATAATGGGGGAAAGTAAAGTGTGGGCAGCGAAAAAGGCAGCCAGCAGAGGAGCAGAGACAGCGCACATCTTACCGAGCCCCCACACCCAAGAGACCCCCCCCAAAAAAATGTCAGGGATATCCCCCCGATGACAACCCCCAATAATCCTTAGGATTAACCCCTGTCAAGGTAAAAGCAGGGGGCGGGCGGGTGTTAAGGGGGGAGGTTGAGGATTGCTGCAGATGGGGCTGCCAATAGCGTGACCAGGAGGCCACAAGGTTAGCCCAGCACAGCCACATGTAATGGCGGCTGAGGAGCCCGTGCTGGGGAAAAGGGAACTCAGGATGGGGAAACCGTAAGCGGAGTACAGAAAAGGGGGGGGGGGGGGGGGTTGTTAGACAATCACCAACAGACTCCATCTTCTCATACTCACCCCAGCGTCTTCAACCAGCTTATGGCAACGCTGCATCATACCAGGCTAAGATAGTGGGGTGAGCAGGGGCAGTGGGGGATCCGGACCCAGGGTACAACCTCCAGGTGCTGGCCATTGGCAAGAAGGGGTTGACAGTACATACTATGTCTGTGCCCCTTTGTCGCATATGGGGGAACAGGTAGCGTCATGCTCCTGAACCCTCCCCTCAAAAAGGGAAACAAAAAGGGAGGAAAAAAAGCTAACTAAACAGCCCTTACTAGAAAATAATAAAGGACCAGGTCTGGGGAGCTCCCAGACCTGTGTCTTGACTCCTATTGACACTAGCTAAAACTGATTTCCTCACTTCCAGTGGGCGGGTATATCCTGCCAGGGAGGAGTCGACTTTTCCTAGTGTCAGCGCCTCCTAGTGGCAAGAGCATATACCCATCAGTATAGGTGTCCCCCAATTTAGAGCGACCGAGAAATACAGGAAGTGAGGGTGGACAAGTAGGGCTCTGTGCAGGCTCCTGGCCTATCAATCATCCTTATGAGCCGGGAGTGTGTCACAGAGCCCCGCTTGTCCCCGTTGCACAGAGCCCTGCTTGTCTTCAGTGTACAGTGCCCTGCTTGTTCACCCACACTTCCTGTATTTGGACACCTCACAGACAAAATAAACATTTTTTAAATCAATGCATAATACAAATATACATATAAATGGTATCTACATTATATAGAAAGTTTTTTATAACGACAGGTACACTTAAAGTGATTGTCCAGCGAATCGATAAACCTGTGTTTATTGTCAAAGAATAATAAAGCAACTCACTAATCTTTTATTAGCCATAGCGAAGAAATCTTCCATATCAGCTCTGCTCTCTCCGTTGTAAACGGTGATGTCACAGGCCCTGAAAGCAATCTGTTCCATCTCTCCTGTCAGCACAGGGCAAGACCAGTGATATGAAGAGGGGAGCCGGTATTAGTGCTTTTTAGATATAGGACTTACAGCTGCAACATTCAGATGGCAGGGTGAGAATTTGTTGTAAACAACATGAAAGCATGGATCCATCCTGCCTTATATCAATGGTTCAAGTTACTTAAATTTTCATTTGAGGGCTGCAATGTTCGTGTAACCAAAGCTGGAGATCCACCCATGGCGTAGTATAATAAATCTATGGATCAGATTAAACAAAATCAGGAATTGCTCAGCGACTATACCTGCACCATGGTAGAAATAAGACTACTCAGAATTTTCATCTGTCTCACACAGTTTATTTAACAATAAGTAATAAATGAAATGCAACAATTTGTACAGTGATTTAAATCTTGTATTTAGGAGAGCCCGGTTCATTGCATGATTTACACCATTTAACACCACGTTATTGAAAGAGGAGGGGGGGAGGGAGACATGGAAAGACAGTCTCTTTCCTGTTTCTCCATGTACAAATTTTCCAAAAAGGAGAAAAAGGATTGAACAGTCATGACCAGCATCATGGAGAACACTGGCATTCTCAGTTCTCTTTTATTCTGATGTTACAGTAACATGAATGGGGGTAATAAAAAAAAATAACCCCAAAAAAATAAAAAAAAATAAAACAAAAGTGTTTTAATAACTAATAACCTTTTCCAGAATCTACAGTCCAATAAATATAGTACATCTGACCTGGCTGGTGCAATAATATACTAAAAAATAAAATATATTTCCTTGATGCCCCTTTGAAACATGTATACATAACACCATTTAGGTTGCAAATACTTGCCTTAACAGAATATTTTTTCTGGGCTTCTCTTGTAAAGATAAGGTACACAAGGCAAAAGGGGAAGGGGGGGGGGGGGGGGGGGGGGAGGGGTAAAAATTTACATTATTCTTATGCCTTGTACCCGATCCACTCCCAGCACAGAAAAGAAGGGTGGGGCTATTTTATTTATATATAGATTTATTTATATATATATGTATATATATATATATTTATATCTCTTCTGTTTTAAAGCAACATTAAACCATCCTCTGAAAACCTCTGTGTTCGCAGCACAGCAGTCCCTTTCTCACCCAATTTCATACCATCCATGCCCGGGAATAGGGCAACTGACCATACAAAAATAACAAAACAAAAAAAAAAAAAAAAAGAACAAACCCTTTCCGGCTGTGATTCACGATTCCTTTACCAAAGGAGTCAGATATAATATAATATTTTGGTTATTTTAATAAATAAAATATTATAGTATATATGTAATAAAATCACAGCCCCTGGAAAAAGTGTGAGCCCTGTGTCGAGTGCAACTTGTGGCCAGTGAAAGAATTCTATTGACGTGGATTAGAGACAATGACGAAGACGAGGATGGTAACACAGGGGGGGATTGGGGGAAAAAAATGGCTATACAGAAACCGTCTAACACCAAATAAAAGCAGTCAACGTTTTATCCATTTTCATTAATTTAAGAAAATTAAGACCAAAAAAAAATAATAATTCACAACATAAAAACAGATACTCATGTGTTAGGTGTGGAGAAGATAAGGAGCTAGGGAATACTCTGCATCATAACAGGAAGATATCAAGAGGCTGGCCCAGCCACTGAAAATATATTCTTTGTAATAATTATAATAACAATATTAATATATGCCCCTCCCCACTGTCTGCAGGCCTTTTAGTTTTTTTTTGTTTTTTTTTACCCTAAGCACAGCGTCTCTGGAGAATTAAAAAAAAAATATGAAAAAAAAAAATTTTTTTTTGAAAATACCCACAAGCCCTTCTTCCCACCCTCCCCAATCCACAAAAAGAAACACAGCTGTTCTTCAGTATAAAAAGTCAGTCTGAGAAGAAAATAAGTTTGTTTTTCTTTTCTGGATTTTTTTTTTTTACACGTAGTCTTTTGCCAATGTAAAGGATGGAAGTGCGACTTCCTTCTGTCCCTCCCCCCCAAGTCTTAGTGGATGTCTAGTGTACTCTGTGAAAGGCTGGGATTAAGGTCCGAGTTGTCTCCACTCAGACCCAGGTCAGAGATTCCCCCTCCGTGAAGACCAGCCATCTGAGACAGCATAGCTGAGGGATCCGGGCTCCCGTAGTGTCCTTGATCCATAGGGTTCCCTTGCCCTACGCCTACCATTCCCGGATGAGGCGAACTTGTCTGGGGAGAAACGTGATGAGGGGATGGCTGGGGCTGCATGCGAGGAGATGGGCTAGAATGAGGGGGTTGGGATTGGGGACGTGGAGATGGTACGGGCTGGGGGGACCGCACCTGGTTACTTAATGAAGGAGGGAGTTGCTGGCCTTGGAGGTGGGGCGACTGGGCAGGACCCGGCAGCATATGTTGCTGTGGACTCATTGGATTCTGCTGTGCTGGAGATCCAATCTGCTGGTGCAAAAGGCGCTGCTGGAAGGTCTGCAAACTATTGCCAGCATCTCCAGGAATTCCCTGGCTCATCTGTGCAATGCTACCTTGTTGCATCTGCATATGGTGCTGAAGTCGTTGCTGCTGCGTATAACCGCCCATAACCTGGTGCTGCTGAAACTGACTATGGTTCACCATCCCAGGACCAGCTCCTTGTTGCTGTTGCTGCTGTTGTTGTTGTTGCTGCTGCTGCTGCTGTTGTTGCTGCTGCTGCTGCTGTTGTTGTTGCTGATGCATCATTTGTTGACGTCGAAGAATCATTTCCCGGAACTGTGACGATATTCCAGCATGGTTCATGTTCACCTGTTGGCCCTGTGAATTCATCCCCACAATACCTGTTTGCGAAGGTGGCTGTTGTTGAGGTGACTGCTGCTGAGGTGCTTGAGGTGGCTGGGACATGGTAGGGCGCGGTCCTATTGCCTGCATCGGATTCATGCCCTGCATGCCTGCATTGGAGTGCACAACTTGGGATGGCATTCCTGGCATGTTGCCAACACCCTGTGGGGCTTGGTTGCTGGCGTATTTGGCTGCTCTCTGCTTGATGAAAGCGGCCAAAAGCTGCGGATTAGAGTGCAGGATATTCAGTACCTGCTGCTGTTGCATTGGTGAACTGGGAGATCGTAGAGTGCGCAGAAGGTTTTGAAGTGCAGCTTGCGGCAAGGTGCCTTGCTTAGCTTGGCTTGGTCCAGGAACTTGTCCCATACCTGGCTGACCAGGAGGCATATTTATTGGTTGCCCCTGTTGTACAGGCATGACAGGTGTTCTCTGCATGTTTGGCTGCATTGCTTGGGGTTGGCCAAGGCCGGTTTGTACCCATGGAGGTTGTGGCTGCTGTTGGGGCTGTTGCATGCCTGCTGGATTCATTCCAGAATCCATAAGACTGGGTCCTCGTGGACCTTGCTGTGGATTCATTCCCATTGGCTGCATGGGTTGCATTTGGTGCGAGTTCATCATGGGCCTAGGGAAAATCTGAGTCTTTGCCATTTGCCTTTGAGTCTCTGCTGCCCGCTGAATTTGCATGGCTATCTCCACAGCCGCAGGCGGAGGACCAGGCTGCTGCACCGATCCTCCCTGGGGTGGTGTGGGTGGAGTCATTTGTCCAGCTGCCTTGCCTTGTGATATATTACTGGAGGACTGAGCACGTCCCATACCATATGGAGGCATACTATTGGGTGGTGGTGGCTGAGGCTGCGATGATTGCTGGGACTGAGGTTGAGGGGTCTGTGGTGTTGGAGGTTGCTGTCCAGTGGGTGTTGTTGGGCCAGCAGAATTTGGTGAGGGAAGCCCTTGCTGGGGAACAACTACACCTGTTCTCTGCATGCTAGCCATACGCCTCCGCAGCATTTGGGCTTGCTGAAGTCTGTGCTGTAGTTGTTGCTGCCGTAATTTCTGCTTGATATTGAGGCAGAAGGGCACAGGGCACTTGTTCTCTTGGCAGTGTTTAGCATGATAGCAACAGAGAGCAATGAGTTGCTTGCAAATAGGACAGCCGCCATTGGTCTTGCGTTTGCAGCCCTTTGTGTGCTGAACCACCCTTTTCATCTTCTGGCAAGATGGCAGAGAACAGTTTGCATTACGGCACTGGCAAGCATGAACCAAAGACTGGATGCAACGTTGTATGCTGAGTCGGCGAGAATCTCCAGGACTTTGTATTGCGGCCGATTGCTGATTGTTACTCTCATCATCCAAACCAAGCCCAAGTTTCTCCATTTTGTGCTCATGGGTTTTTGTACTAAAGCAAGTATTGCACAAATCGTAATCCTGAATAGGAAAGAAAAAAGAAAAAAAAAAAGGCTTGATCAGTAAAACTTGGAATCTGAAACATTTTGTAATTAGATTAGAAATGTAAAAATATATTGTATCACATTTATATATCCACTGCTGAAAAAATAAAGGGAACACTAATATAACACATCCTAGATCTGAATGAATGAACTAATCGTATGAAATACTTTCGTCTTTACATAGTTGAATGTGCTGACAACAAAATCACACAAAAATTATCAATGGAAATCAAATTTATCAACCCATGGAGGTCTGGATATGGAGTCTATCACGTCTGTCATGTGCTCAGTGTGAACCTGCTTTCATCTGTAAAGAACACAGGGCGCCAGTGGCAAATTTGCCAATCTTGGTGTTCTCTGGCAAATGCCAAACGTCCTGCACGGTATTGGGCCACAACCCCCACTTGTGGATGTCGGGCCCTCATACCACACTCATGGAGTCTGTTTCTGATCGTTTGAGTGGACACATGCATATTTGTGGCCTGCTGGAGGTCATTTTGAAGGGCTCTGGCAGTGCTCCTCCAAAGACGGAGGTGGTGGTCCTGCTGCTGGGTTGTTGCCCTCCTACAGCCTCCTCCACGTCTCCTGATGTACTGGCCTTTCTCCTGGTAGCGCCTCCATGCTCTGGACACTACGCTGACAGACACAGCAAACCTTCTTGCCACAGCTCGCATTGATGTGCTATCCTGGATGAGCTGCACTATCTGAGACAGTGGTGTGGGTTGTAGACTCCGTCTCATGCTACCACTAGAGTGAAAGCACCGCCAGCATTCAAAAGTGACCAAAACATCAGCCAGGAAGCATAGGAACTAAGTGGTCTGTGGTCACCACCTGCAGAACCACTCCTTTATTGGGGGGTGTCTTGCTAATTTCCCATAATTTCCACCTGTTGTCTGTTCCATTTGCACAACAGCATGTGAAATTGATTGTCAATCAGTGTTGCTTCCTGAGTGGACAGTGGGATTGACTTGGAGTTACACTGTGTTGTTTCAGTGTTCCTTTTTTGAGCAGTGTACATCTCTATAATCCATACATCTTTTATACAATATTTAATTTATTTTTTCACTTTTTATTTTCCTTTATTTTAATTAACTTAAGGACACACACCCTCTGATCAAACTATTTACATTACAATTAAATTCTACATCAGCCGTGCACTGGGCACAAGAAATTGTACGTCTTAAAAGCATAACTATGTATCAGGCCCTTTTTACGCTGATCTTGGTACAGGCAATAAAATTGTAATAAGTAATAATACCGCAAGCTTACCTCACAAACCGTGCAGTGCCATCTGGTTTCCACATGATGCTTGCATTCATTGCAGGTGTAAACAAAGCGGTCCTGGCTCTGGGTGTGAAGTTCCACTAACATGCACATTGTCGACCATTTGGCTCTACGTAGAGAAGAGAACTCTAGGTGTTTGTCCCTGGCCAGAGTTAGGAAGGCATCCCGTCCATCCATCAAGTCACAAGGGATTAGGGGATCTGGTTCCACAATTGGGGGAAGAGTGTTGGCAGTGGGGGCAGCGATCAGACGGATAACAAAAAAGACCTATAAAAATAAAAAAAATTACAGTAAAAATTAAGAATAATGATAAAATTCTGAACAAATGAGAACTAGTTTAAAGCTATAGGACAGCGTTTCCCAACCAGTGTACCTCCAGCTGTTGTAATATAGCAACAGCTGGAGGCACACTGGTTGAGAAACACTTTTAGGGTAAAAATATAATTGTCTATATAAGAGTAATGCAGAAGCAAGAGAGACTCGGCAACTCACCATTTCTTGCAGAAATCACGTTCCTTTATTCCAAAAGGTAAGACTGATAACACATTAAGGCAGGGGAGGGCAGCAGAAGAGGCGTAGCTTGAAGAAGTGCCAACCTGGCACGAAACCGTGCAGTCCTACCCGCACCCCCTGCCTCTTCTGCTGCCCTCCCCTGCCTTAATGTGTTATCCGTCTTACCTTTTGGAATAAAGGAACGTGATTTCTGCAAGAAATGGTGAGTTGCCGAGTCTCTTGCTTCTGCATTACACTGATTGTAGGTCTATTCTTGTGGCACCACCTGATTCTGCACCTGTGACAGCCGGCAGCAACATACACGCTCTCCAGTTCAGACGTTGCGTCTTTTCTACATTATATATTATTTATATATATAATATATTTAAATATTATATATATATATATATATATATATATATATATATATATATATATATATATATCACAATAATTCTCTCTCTCTATAATTATACACACAGTCATGGCTTATTTGCTTTGTGTGTATTGGAACTAAACCAAAAAAGGGAGGGAAAAAAAAGCAAATTGGACATAATGTCACCAAACTCCAAAAATGGGCTGGAAATGACATCAGTCGCTTCCTATAACCATCAATAAGCTTCTTACACCTCTCAGCGAGAATGTTTGACCACTCTTCCTTTGCAAAACTGCTGCAAGTCCCTTATCCACAGATGTTCAATGGGATTAGATCTGGACTCATTGTTGCCACTTCAGAACTCTCCAGCACTTTGTTGCCATCCATTTCTGGGGGCTTTTTGACTATGTTTGGGGTCATTGTCCTGCTGGAAGACCCTAGATCCCTGATTCAAACCCAGCTTTCTGACACTGGGCTGTATAGCGCGACCCAAAATCTGTTGGTAATCCTCCGATTTCATGATGCCTTGTACACATTCAAGGCCCCCAGTGCCAGAGGCAACAAAACAACCCCAAAACATCATTGAACCTCCACCATATTTCACTGTAGGTACTGTGTTCTTTTCTTTGTAGGCCTCATTTCGTTTTCAGTAAACAGTAGAATGATGTGCTTTGCCAAAAAGCTCTATCTTGGTCTCCTCTGTCCACAAGACATTTTCCCAGAAGGATTTTGGTTACTCAAGTTCATTTTGGCAAAATGTAGTCTTGCTTTATGTCTGTGTCAACAGTGGGGTCCTCCTGTGTCTCCTGCCATAGCGTTTCATTTCGACGGATAGTTCGCGCTGACACTGATGCTCCCTGAGCCTGCAGGACAGCTTGAATATCTTTGGAACTTGTTTGGGGCTGCTTATCCACCATCCGGACTATCCTGCATTGACACTTATCATCAATTTTTCTCTTCCGTCCACGCCCAGGGAGATTAGCTACAGTGCCATGGGTTGCAAACTTCTTGATAATGTTGCGCACTGTGGACAAAGACAAATCTAGATCTCTGGAGATGGACTTGTAACCTTGAGATTGTTGATATTTTCCACAATTTTGGTTCTCAAGTCCTCAGACAGTTCTCTTCTCTTTCTGTTGTCCATGCTTAGTGTGGTACACACAGACACACAAGACTAAGTGAACTTCTCTCCTTTTTATCTGCTTTCAGGTGTGATTTTTATATTGCCCACACCTGTTACTTGCCCCAGGTGAGTTTAGAGGAGCATCACATGCTTGAAACAATCCTATTTTTCCACAACTTTGAAAGGGTGGCAATAATTTTGTCCAGCCCATTTTTGGAGTTTGGTGTGACATTATGTCCAATTTGCTTTTTTACTCCTTTTTTGGTTTAGTTCCAATACACACAAAGGGAATAAACATGTGTACAGCAAAACATGTGTTACTGCAATCCTTTTCTGTGAGAAATACTTAAATTTCTAGAAAAATTTCAGGGATGCCAACATTTACGGCCATGAGACAGTGTGTGTGCAGGGGCGGACACAGACAGCAGAGGGCCCCTGTGCAAAGAATGTGCCTGCCCCCCATATGTCTATTGTTCAGGAACCCCCCCCGCTCTCATTACCCCTCCTGCTTCCATTAACCCCCTGCTCCTTGCATTCACCTCATCCTGCCCATCCACTTCTATTACCCCCCCCCCTCATGCTTCCATTGCCCCCCCCCTGCTCTTTCTTCCATTCACCCCTCCTGCCCCTGCTTCCATTCACCCCCTCCACTTCCATTACCCCCTGCTCCTTCCATTCTCCCCATCCTACCCCTTCTTCCATTCACCCCCATGCTTCCACTACTCCCCTGCACCCATTAACCCCTCCACCTTCCATTCACCCCATCCTGCCCCTATCCTTAGGTAGATAGATCGATATGAGAGATCGATAGATATGAGATTGATAGGACATAGATCAGTGTTTTCCAACCAGGGTGTCTCCAGCTATTGCAAAACTACAACTCCCAGCATGTCTGGACTGTAGTTTTGCAACAGCTGGAGGCACCATGGTAGTGAATCACTGATCTATGCCCAGTCTACCTATCTATATATCATAGTGTTTACCAACCAGTGTGTCTCCAGCTGTTGCAAAACTACAACTCCCAGCACTCCCTTTTTGTGTCTAACTCCCAGCATGCCTGGACAGCCAAAGGCTGTCCTGGCATGCTGGGAGTTGTAGTCTTGCAACATGTAGGTACTTTTGTTGAGAAACACTGCAAACTTGCAAAGCCCTAACCCGCTCATCTTTATAAAGTTACCTACTGTTCACACAGCCCACGGCCCTCAACTCACCGGGGATGCCATGTAATCCGAGACAGGGGCCACATGATGCCGGGGATGAAGAGGAGCTGAGGCAGTTGTTCCTCATGAAGTTATCGGGGGATGAAGCACGGCCTGATGCAGGGACAGGTCAGAGGGCTTGGAGCTAACTTCCTGCCTGTGCGGGGCACGTCTACTCCAACCAGCCCCTCTGCTCTTAGAGCGACAGTTACACTAATTGGGGGGGGGGAGGGGGGGGGGCTGGGGGGCTCCCTCTCAAGGCCCGGGCCCAGCGTACAGATACCTCTATAGCTATGCCACTGGCGGTGGGCCCCCTTACTTGCTGGGCCCTTGTGCAGTTGAACCTGCTGCACATATGGTTTGTCCGCTCCTGTGTGCGCGCGCGCATATATATTTTTTTATCTATATATCTGTAGTACATGACCTGCATTATATCGGTGTCAGCTTGATGAACCACCCACCTCTTTGTGTTTCTCCATAGTCGCATACAGTTTCTGAGACAAATCATTGGAAACGTTAGGCATTCCAGGTTTCTTCTTACTTCCTCGACTTAAACTGCTCTTGTTCTTACTGGTCTTTTTATTGTTCTTCTTCTTAGCGTTTTTGCTATCACCTTTTCCAACCTTATTGAATAGAAAATAAAGAAAATTTTTATATTTTCTGCCAATTAGTGGTTAAAAAAAAAAAAAAACAACAACAACATTTTAATAAAGTTTTCAGACACAAGATGTTTTCCAGCAAAACACATTTATCACCTTTCCACAGCATAGGTGATAAATGTCTTATTGCTGAGGGCTCCACTGCTAGGACCCCCATTATCACCAGTATGGAAGCTGCACAAAAGGGAGAGATGACCGGAAGATGCAGCCATCGTGCTTCCGGTGCCACTTGCATCTTCCCCTTTCTCTTTTTTAACAACGAAAACAAAAAAGGGAAAACCTTTTAATACTGCACCTAGAATATTAAAAATTTTAGAAAATATAGTCTTTACAGACTGCCAAAAAACACCAAAAGCTAAAAATAAGCATATACATACTCTATAATGATTTATAGAAGAGAGATCGAGATATATATATATATATATATATATATATATATATATATATATATATATATATATATATATATATATATATATAAATATATTATATATATATAAATATAAAGATATATTTAAGTTTATGAACTTGTAGTTTAAAAAGGAACCTGCATTTACCTCAATGCTTTCACTGCCGGTATTTTCTTCCCGCTTTCTTTCTTCCTCCTCCTGTTCTAACTCTTTAATACTTTCTTCTAGAACATTTGGCCAGAAGTCGCCTTCAAAATATGGCAACTCCTTTGCGCTTGTCAGCCTGTCCTCTGTTGCCTGCTTAAAAATATCCTGTTTGGGGAAAACAAATGTGATGGAAGTTACACAAGATGCACAAAAAGTATCTAAAAGGTGATGTTACTGAACGATTTCTAGGAGTCTGTTCTAACAATGATATTTTATAAAAAAAAAAAAAAAAAAAAATTATATCTACCGTATTTATCGGCGTATAACACGCATTTTTTAAGTGTTATACGCCGATAAGCGGGCGCTTTAAATCAATGAACTGCAGCGGCTTTTGCAGGGGCAGAGACCTGCCGTCTTCTCTGCCCCTGCCTGTCCTGGGGTCTAGAGCCCTGCTGCCGACGCTTCTCTCCCCCTGGCTATCGGTGCCGCTGCCCCATTGCAGGCGCCGATAGCCAGGGGGAGAGAAGCGGCGCCGGCATTGGGGCAGCGGCGCCGACAGACGGGGGAGAGAAGGGGAAGCGGCACCCATTGCCGGCGCCGCTGCCCCCCCCCCCCCCCATTCCCGCTTGTATAATTACCTGTTGCCAGGGTCGGATCCACGCTGCTTCAGGCCTCCGGTGTGCGTCCCCTGCGTCGTTGCTATGCACTGCGAGACGCAATGACGAGTGACGTCACTCGTCATTGCGTCTCGCAGCGCATAGCAACGACGCAGGGGACGCACACCAGAGGCCTGAAGCAGCGTGGACCCGACCCCGGCAACAGGTAATTATACAAGCGGGAATGGGGGAGGCAATGGGGCCGCTGCCCCTACTCTCCCCCTGTCGGCGCCGCTGCCCCATTACCGGCGCCGACAGCCAGGGAGAGAGAAGGGGCAGCGGCGCCGATAGCAGGGGGAGAGAAGCGGCGGCAACAGGGCTCTAGACCCCAGGAAAGGCAGGGGGAGAGAAGCGGGCAGCGACGGCCTCTCTCCCCCTGCCTTTCCTGGGGGCTTCTGCGGGGTCAGAAACAGTTAATCGGGGTATACGAATGCACCCTAATTTTACCAAGGATATTTGGGTAAAAAACTTTTTTTTACCCAAATATCCTTGGTAAAATGAGGGTGCGTGTTATACCCCGATAAATACGGTAAATAAAAAACTTTGTAGGGAACTATTAAAACATATCTATATACTTTACAACATCCTATTAAATAGGGCAGTGTTTCCCAACTAGGGTGCCTCCAACTGTTGCCAAACTACAACTCCCAGCATGCCCAGACAGCCGAAGGCTGTCTGGGCATGCTGGGAGTTGTAGTTTGGCCACAGCTGGAGGCACCCTAGTTGGGAAACACTTAATAGGTAATGGCATTTGAACAAATTTTACGACGATCAATAGTTTGGGGGGGTATAAAAAATGCTTCTTTCTCCTGCTATCAAACTCCCCCTAAAAATTTTATATCCGAATTAAAAAGCCTGCAATCCGATTCCCATTTTCTCAACAAGCCACACAGACCTTGTAGTCATGAACGATGCGCTCTGACACAGACTTGTCCAACATCTTCTTGTACCATTCTTGTAGGCGTTTGGGTTTTGGTATCTTCTGGTCCATGGGGTGACAGTGGAAGATGTAGTCATCGCCCTCACTAGGAGGACAGGCCCATATATGCCCTGTTGTGTACCTGGCAGAAGACGGGAAATAGGTTGGTCATGTAGGACTACCATTTTACCTGGTAAGGTGACTGACTTAACACAGGCTGTGGCACTTACCCAAGTCTCTTCACATACTCCAAGTAGCCAATTAGGATTTCATGGTAGACCGCCGTTCTTAGATGCCTTGGCCGAAAAAAGTGAACACTATCCAGATAGGAAATGTATACTCGCCTAAAAGACAAAACAGGAAACAAATAAATAAAGAGATCTAAAAGTATACCAACATATACATATTGATAGCCGGGGGTAAGGTCCCCAAAAAGAGTGGGAGAACACAAATTTATCATTAAAACTGAACCTTTATTGTATCTTTCAAACATTTGTAACCGCGACCCCTTTACAGCGCAGGAAGGGAAACTTTTTTTTTATTTTTTATATGAGTGAGGTTTGACCAATATTTGTTTTATTTTCTGACTAAAAGATAGTCCATTATCCAGCATAATAAATAGATTTATTCTCTTTTGGAGTAAAAACACCATTGTCACCTATGCAGTGGTGTTTGGTGGCAGTCAGTCAATCTTGGCTGCCACCAAAACTATTAAATAGTTTGTTGTTTTTAAACTGGGAACCAACCTTAATATTTAGTTATTTTATTCATTTATTTTAAAGGGCAGGTCACCTTAAAGATTTATATATAACTTTGTGAAAGTAGTTCCAGGATAACATGTCTTCTATTCATGCAAATCTCCATTCTGGGCTAAGTAGTCAAGTGGGCCGTCCTTACTTAGTGACTGACAGCTATTTGTGTATTAAGAGTACTGTCAATCACTGAGTAGGACCACGCTTGACAAGGGGGAACTCCGGTGGAAACAAGTAGAAAAGAAAGGATTTCAATCAACTGGTGCCTAAAAGTTAAAAGAGATTTGTAAATTACTTCTATTAAAAAAATCTTAATCCTTCCAGTACTTATTAGCTGCTATATAATACAGAGACATTTGTTAATTTCTTTCCAGTGTGACAACAGTGCTCTCTGCTGACAGCTCTCTCCGTGTCAGAAACTGTCCAGATTAGAATCATATCCCCATAGAAAACCTCTCCTGCTCTGGACAGTTCCTGACACGGACAGAGGTGTCAGCAGAGAGCACTCTGGTCAGGCTGGAAAAAACTTCACACATTTCTCTGTAGTATATACAGCAGCTGATAAGTATTAGATGGGTTAAGATTTTTAAATAGAAGTGATTTCCAAATATGTTTAACTTTCTTGCACCAGTTGATTTGAAAAAAAAAAAAAATTTCCACCGGAGTTCCCCTTTAAAGTGGGATGCCCAGCAGTCCGTCTGATGACATGAGTTTCAGCACTAACCTCAGGCAACAGGATTGCACTTTTAGTTTAACAGTATCTTGTAGCCAGCCACCTTAAATTACGCTTGAATTAGTTTTGCATCCTGTCCTTGCCCTGAGCGCTCCATTGTCAGACATTAAGTAATCATTTAGATCCGATCTGTTATTGATACCTACCTCTGGTTGGGTTGTGGACAATCAGAGCCATATTCCTGTACATGCATGCCAAAGAAGCACAATTCTGCACCATCCACTTCTTCGAAGGCAAATAAGGCTTTTGTCCGATAAGGAAAGGATTCTGCCATTTCTCCAGTGTCCACAAACCTAAAATACACATCAAACGTTACATTTAAGCCTTCTCTGAAGTATTCAGGTGAACATTTATTAAGTAAACTGCATGCTGACATTTCAAGTATCAACACAACTATTGCAAATATTGAAGTATTTATTACAATTTCTTGTAATCATTTGGCCCATCTAGTCTGCCCAATAATCTGAATCCTATCAATAGTCCAGAGCATATCCAGCGGGAGATGGCCTTGGAAGCCGGGAGCCCCTTGCGTCTCCCATCAGGAAGAAAAAACAAAAGAATCAAACCTCCGGAAGTAGGAAGTGACCAACAAGTAGGTCCCAACCGCTCGAACCAGCTTGTGAAGCCGGCGTTCCCGCGCATGAGAAGGGGACGAGCAGAAAGAAGGCAACACTATCTCCTCGTTCAAGTGAAATTAAGTCACAACCTTGGGTTAAAAGGAGAGTACCGTCGTAGGACCACCTTGTCTTGGTGAAGCACCAGAAAAGGGGAACAGCAAGAGAGGGCAGCCAACTCAGACACACAGCAACCTGACATGATGGGGACAAGGAATGTCACCTTCCAGGAAAGGAATCGAAGGGAAACCTGCCCAAAAGGCTAAAATTGAGTGCCCTGCAGAGCATCCAAAACGAGGTTGAGGTTCCAAAGTGCAGTGGGGGACCGGAACAGAGACCTCGTGAGCCATGCCCTGTAAAAAAGTGCACAAATGAAAGTTGGCAGCAATGGGGCGTTGGAAAAAAACAAAGTGCCGAAACCTGCACCTTGATGGAACTGAGGGCAAGGCGCGTTTCCAGGCCCGATTGCAAAAAGGCCAAGAGATTTGGCATGGAAAAAAAGGTGGGAGAGAGAGAACGAGCCTCACACCAACAGAAATATGCCCAACAGGTACAGTGGTATATCCTGGCGGACAAGGGCTTCAGGATACCGAGCATGGTCCGGATCACACGGGTAGAGAATTGCGCGCCCTCAAAATCGCGGTTTCAACCGCCACGCAGTCAAACGCAGCAGAAGTGAACTGGGGTGGCAGAGAGGACATAAAGAGGTCGGGACGATCCGGAAGATGGAAGGGAACATCTGCCAAGAGACTGACCACGTCCATGTACCACACGCAACAAGGCCAATCCGGAGCCACCAGGATCGCCGAGACACCCTCCGCCTTAAGCTTCTAGATGACCCTGGGAAGAACTGGAAGAGGAGGGAAGAGGTAGGGGAGAGTGAAGGGGGTCCAAGGAACCATGAGGGCATCCACTGCCAGGGCCAGGGGATCCCGCGACCTGGAAACTAAGCAAGGGCCTTTCCTGTTCCAGCGGGACGCGAAGAGATTCACGTCTGGAGTTCCCCAGCAGTGACAGATCTGAGCATAGACCTCTGGGTGAAGGGACCACTCGCCAGTGGTGGAGCGACTTAGAAAGTCCGCTTCCCAATTGTCGATCACGGGAATGTGAACCGCTGATATGACTGGAACGTGAAGTTCCACCCAAGAGAGGAGGACTTCAACACTTCCCTCATGGCCGCTGAGCTGCGATTGCGGTCCTGGTGATTGATGTATGCCACGGCTGTGGCGTTGTCCGTCTGCACCCGTTCCGGAAGACCCCGCAGCAACTCAAGTGAAGAAGGCACAGGAAGATCGCACGGTGCTCTAGAACATTGATGGGTAGGCCGGGCTCCGAAGGGGTCCAACAGCCCTGGACCATTTTGTCCCAAAAGACAACACCCCCCCCTCCCCTCCCACCACCACCACATCCGAGGAGACTCACATCCGTGGTCAGAACATGCCAACGGAGAGGCAGTAAGGAGCAGCCCGGAGGAGAGGAGACCAAAGCCACCAAAGGAGGGAGTGGTGAACTCTGAGCAGAAGCCTGATCCCGTGGTGGAGAGGGGGGATTTGTCCCACAGAGAGGATGGGCCACTGGAGGGGACGGTACCGAAATTGAGCAACGAGAACTGCCTTCATGGAAGCCACCATCCTGCCCAGAACAGACATGCAAGCACGGACGGACAGAAATCAGACCCGGCCACCGAAGTAAGCAAATTCCCAACAGCTCCCGGAGCTTGCCCTCCGGAAGAGTGAATCGAGCCGCCGCTGCATCGAAGCAGATCCCGGGAATAGTGAGAGATTGGGATGGAGACAGGTTGGATTTCTCACAGTTGATAATCCAACCGAAACTAGAGTTTCTGCAGAGTGATGTTGAGAATGACCCAATTCTGCTCCAGGGAGGGCACCTTGATGAGAAGGTCGCCCAGACAGGGTAGGACGGAGACACCGCGAGAGCGGAGGACAGCCACGACTGCCGCCAGCATCTTCGTGAAGACTTGTGGTGCAGTCGCCAGCCCGAACGGCAGGGCGACAAACTGAAAATGACCCGCAGGAACCGTGAACCTGAGAAAATGCTGGGTGGCCAGGAAGATAGGAATGTGCAAATTGGCGTCCTGTATGTCCACGGAAGAGAGGAATTCCCCCGGATGCATGGAGGAGACAACTGACCGCAGGGATTCCATCCGGAAGTGTTGCAGCAGTACATGATGTTTTAGAAGCTTCAAGTCGAGAATGGGCCGAACAGTGCCGCCCTTCTTGGGAACTACGAAAAGATAGGAGTAGAACCCTGAAAAACACCAGGCACGATCACGCACTGGAACAGGAGGGTGTGAAGGTCCACCTGAAAAGCGGGAGACCGAGGGGGGGGGGGCAGTATCTGAAAAAATTATCCCGGGGGAATAGAAGAGAATTCGATTTCGATGGCAATAGGACATGACCTGACGAACCCAAGCATCCTAAACGTGCGCCAGCCAAACGTCCCTAAAGAGGGACAGACGACCACCCACCTGAGTGTGAAGACTCGGATGGGGGCGCACCCTCAGGCAATAGGAGGCTTGCGAGTCCCGGACTTGGAAGAGGGGCGGTTGGAGCAGGGGCCCCAATTCCAGGAGGGGCGAGACTTGAAGGACGGCCCCCTCCTATCCGGTGAGGTCGCCGGTTTGTGTGAGTGACCCGAGAAACGAAAAGGAGCGAAAAGAAGTCTTCCGTGGCGAGTCCGATATTGGGGCAAATGAGAACTCTTGCCCCCAGTAGACTCAGAGATGATCTCATCTAGGTGCTTGCCAAAGAGACGAGACCCCACAAAGGGAAGCTCAGTAAGGAAAGCTTAGAGGCTGCATCGACATTCCAAGCCTTAAGCCACATGGAGCGCCGAAGAGCCACTAGATTGCTCGAGGTAAAGGCAGCGCAGCGAGCCGACTCGAAGAAGGCCGAGCAGAGGTAGTCTCCTGCACTGGCAATGTGCTGAGCTAGATCTGCCAAATCTCCGGGGGATGCACCCGCTAAAATCCCCTGACGCAACTGACCGGCCCAAATCAAAAAGGGCCTTGGACACCCAAGTAGAGACAAAGGCTGAAGCCAAAGCTGAACCTGCCGTCTCAAAAGCAAATTTCGTCAAATGTTCAATGCGCTTATCAGAGGGATGATTAAAAGGAGGGGTCCTAGGGTCGGACATAAGCACTAGTAAGTCAGACAGCCAGCAAGAAAAGGAGAGATCTCATGAAACCACCGAGACTCTCTTTGGAACTTCACCTGGAAAATGAGTAACCGGACTGTAACCGCGGGAGCGGCAAGAATGGGGAAGGTGACCTGGTGGAGTAGAAAGCCATGCAGACACAGTCTGGCTATCTGGCATAGGAATCATCACCACACAGGGTGCTGTAGACAAATCGACCGAGAAAAGTTTCTTAGTGGTAGCCAAGCATGGTCAGTGTTTTTAAATTTAATTGCTATGGGGTGGACAGTGATCGCCCCATTACTGTCCTCAAAATCTATCAGTCGCAGACATTGAAAGTAGAGGCAAGATGAACTGTCTAGTTGCTCTGCTCTAAAGGGAACACAATCCCCTGAATAGGGTTTACAGCATAAGGACACCCAGTGATCAGTCTCACTTATTCAATTCTGCCAATAAAGGCCATCATGAGCCAACCTAACATTTTTGCAAACATCTAGAGTTGGCATAACTTTTGAATATAATTTTAGAACACAACCCAAAAAGTCCCCCACACTGTGGGATACAGAAAGAGGCTACATGTAAGCAAATTGTTAACCCCCAGCTTCTGTCCAGTACTTACTTTGCCTTCATCCCGGGCTTTACTTCGACTGTTTTATCAGACGCATGAACGACACGCACTGACACTTCTCCAGCCTCAGTATTTGCTTGTCTTCGCAGATATTCGTTGACACGATTCTCCAAAAAGGTGCCCAATCTTGTAGTTGGGAGCCCTGTAGAGAGAGTTTGTAAATGTGAAATTAATGCAATGCCAAGCATCAGGCAGCGCTATCAGGGTTTCCTCTCAACCACTTACGTTTTGCAGAAAACTTGTTCTCTTTTCTGGTCCGGCCAGTTTTCTTTAAGCAGCCGTCACACACAAAACTGCAGTTTGGAAAAGAAATCACAATTTTATAAAACAGAATAAAAAATTAAAAAAATATAACAGTAAGAGTCAACTTAAAAGGCTTAGCTACCTTACAAAATCTGACTTTATAACTGTAATCCTGTACATATAAAGTTAATGCAGAGATCTCGTCTCTATTAATCCCCAGGACTATATCTATAATACAGTGGCCACTTGTTTCCACACCAGCACAGAACAGTGAGAACTATGGAACTCTGCATGAGAAAGTTATCAAGGGAATGTCATTTAAAAGTAATATTACCCAATATAGTTTATGTATTACTGGTGCAGAAATGTCATATTTGGGGTCATAAAAGAAAAACTGTCTTTTTTGCCTTCTTTCAGATCAGCACTGCAGGGCAATAGGTAAGAAGAGATGGACCCGCAGTTAGGGCTGGGCGGTATACCGGTTCATACCGAATACCGAAATAGTTTTGCTGCACGATATGAATTTTGACCCATATTGTAATACCAGTTTGGCCCCTCCCCTTCAGGAATGAATGAATTATCAGCCCAGCGCTGCACTGTACCCATCGGGGAACTAATCATATGTGACCCGCGAGCGCTGTTCTGCCCCCCCTCTCCCCAATTAATTATAAGAGATACCATTATACACCGTGGAACCGCCATAAGTTACAAAAATACCGCGATACACATTTGGCCATACCGCCCAGCCCTACCCGCGGTATTGTTTAACAAGTATCATACAGTGACCTCAGGGTCCCTTTTTAAAAAATAAAATGTGCGTTTTAACTAACTTGCAGGTTCCCAGGGCTATAAGTATTGTATGTGTTACCCCCAGCATTTCCTGTATGTGATCGTAGTGACTTAAAGGGTACCTCTCAAATAAACTTTTGATATATTTTAGATTAATGAATGTTGAATAACTTTCCAATAGCACGTTAGTGGAAAATATGCTTCTTTCTATTGTATTTTTCCCGATCAGTCCTGTCAGCAAGAATTTCTGACTCATGCTGGAGTCCTAAACACTCAGAGCTGCCAGCCTGCTTTGTTCACAGCCAAACAGGCTGTGAACAAAGCAGGCTGGCAGCTCTGAGTGTTCTCCTTTGTGAACAAAGCAGACTGGCAGCTCGTAGTGTTTAGGACTCCAGCATGAGTCTGAAATGCTTGCTGCCGGGACTGGTAGGGAGACCCCTAGTGGTCATTTCTTCAAAGTGGAAAATTAAATAGAAAGAAGCATATTTTTTAATAACATGCAATTGTAAAGTTATTCTGCATACATTAATCTATAATATATCAAAAGTTTTTTTGATGAGAGGTACCCTTTAAATGGTATTTCCAGGGAAAAACCCATCGTGGGCCTATTCATTGGATAGGATTACAGTGAAAAGGTGACAGCAGTAGATACATAAAACAATCCCTGAAGCTCAATCCCATATGGGACAAATGCCCATACCTCATACGAGATAAGCATTATGTATGTTTTTAGAAGATTTTTATTTTATTTATTTTTTACCTCAGAAATGTAATCTTGTATTCTGGACATGCAGCAGTTACATTTTCCCATTGACAACCTAAAACTATGTGAAGAGAGAACTCACCCCGTTGGCCAAATGGTGTCATTGTGTAGGACACAAATTTGGTGCATTTTCCGACCACATTCCAAGCATTCCACTAACCTAAAATTAGAAGATCCATAGTTATACATCAGCTTCATCTCAAGAGAGGTTTTGTTGCATAGACATAAAGAGGTCTAAACTTGTCTGTTGCAGAGATGTGAATATAAGCCCTGACAGCCGAGCCCTTAAAACATTTCTGCACTTCAGCAGCACAATTTCTAAGAAGAAAAAACTTCACATTAAAAATACCAAAAGTTCACATTAACTATGGCTGCTGCACCACAATTTCGCTGCGCCTCCAAGTGCATGAAAACTGTAGTGCACAGCAATTGACACACACTACGCCGCCAGTGTTCCTACGCACAAAATAATGACCTACCTTTCCTAAAGCAAGCCATATAGCAGAAGGTGTAAAACAGACAAACTTGAATATATATCCTGAAAACAGGGGTCAATGTCCCTCAAATGAGAAGCAAAATATCTATTCTCTATGGGTTTTCCAAACATGATACTTTTGGCAATGTGCAGAAGTCCCATACAGAGTGAATGGCAGGGTGGTCGAGCATGCACACTGCTCCACCGTTCATTTAGGGGACAAATGACCTTCGTTCTCATTATCAGTGGGTGTCCTCTGTGATCATACTTCCAATGATCAGCCACATATATCCTAGTGTGTAGTTAGGGCAGTGTTTCCCAACCAGGGTGCCTCCAGATGTTGCAAAACTACAACTCCCAGCATGCCTGAACAGGCTTTGGTTGTCCAGGCATGCTGGGAGTTGTAGTTTTGCAACACCTGGAGGCAACATGGTTGGGAAACACTGAGCTAGGGGCATAAGTTTGGATAACTGATGACCCTTTAGGCATTACATATTGCCCATCCAAATCAGAGGAGAACTGTATAATGTGGGAAAGCACCTCCAGAGGAAGAGACACTCCAGAGGACCTCCCACCCCCATCCCCACTTAACGTTAGCAAACAGAAAATATAAAATATGGATTTTCTATACTAGACAACCCCAAACCCATGTAAGATCTTGAGCAGCTCTTAGTGTCCTTAAGATTCTAGACCAGTTTTTCCCAACCAGGGTGCCTCCAGCTGTTGCAAAACTACAACTCCCAGCATGCCCGGAGCAAAGTTCAGTACACTATAAGGACCCAATGGGGCAATATTTCCATACCAGGGTGCCTCCAGCTGTTGCCAAACTACAACTCCCAGCATGCCTAGAGCAAAGTTCAGTACAATATAAGGACCCAATGGGCCAATCTTTCCATACCAGGGTGCCTCCAGCTGTTGCAAAACTACAACTCCCAGCATGCCCAAAGCAAAGTTCAGTACACTATAAGGACCCAATGGGGCAATATTTCCATACCAGGGTGCCTCCAGCTGTTGCAAAACTACAACTCCCAGCATGCCCGGAGCAAAGTTCAGTACACTATAAGGACCAAATGGGGCAATATTTCCATACCAGGGTGCCTCCAGCTGTTGCAAAACTACAACTCCCAGCATGCCCAAAGCAAAGTTCAGTACACTATAAGGACCCAATGGGGCAATGTTTCCATACCAGGGTGCCTCCAGCTGTTGCAAAACTACAACTCCCAGCATGCCCGGAGCAAAGTTCAGTACAATATAAGGACCCAATGGGGCAATGTTTCCCCAACCAGGGTGCCTCCAGCTGTTGCAAAACTACAACTCCCAGCATGCCTGGACAGCCTTCGGCTGTCCAGGCATACTGGGAGTTGTAGTTTTGCAACAGCTGGAGGCACCCTGGTTGGGGAAACACTGGTCCAAACTATAAAACCCCTAAATAGTAGATATTTAACCAAGACTAAGCTGCTTCACAGTATTGCTCTAATGTACCTAAAATATAGTTGTGTGCTTGCATATATCCTTCAATGTGTCTGACCAATGCAAAGGCTGTTATTCAATATTTGGGGGTTTCCCATCAGAAAAAGTTATCCCCCTATTGGTGATGTTGAGAACAGGGAACCTTAGTCTCCCGTTACAATAGAATGGCGGGTTGTGCATGCGTGCTACCGCTCCAATCATTCTCTATGAACACTGTACTTGGCTGTTTCCACAGAAAATGAGTGGAGGCGCCACATGTGGACCCCGTCTCTCCATTCTAACGTGAGATAAAGGTCCCTGAACTTGAGAGCTGTGGGAACTTTCTCAAAATGGGTAAACCACTTATTATAAATGTAACATGACAGCAGATACATACAGTTCTGGGTCCAGGGTGTCGTTTTTCCGTTTGGAGAACTGTTCTTTGCTGATGGTTCTACGATAAACACAAAAACAATAAACACACAATAAAACACAGTTTACTAACATGCAGTTAAAGGGATTGTCTAACCCAGCATTTCCCAACCAAGGTGCCTGCAGCTGTTGCAAAACAACAACTCCTAGCATGCCAAGGCAGCCAAAGGCTGTCCAGGCATGCAGGGTGTTGTAGTTTCGCAACAGCTGGAGGCACCCTGGTTGGGAAATACTGGTCTAACCATTAAAGCGTTACGGTCACAAACTTTTGACAGTCAGATCTGACTACTGGCCGCAAAACCAACTAGTTGTAAATCATGATCATAGCAAATCTCAGGACTAAGAACAGGCGCGAACCTAACATCACATGCCTGGACAGAAGGTCAGAAGTTTATTAAGTGACAGTAATGCTTAAAGACTTAACAGGATAGAGGACATGTATGATTAGGGGAACCCACCGCTCTGCGATCTTAAAACTGGGGATCCAGAGCCTCGTTCTGGAATAGAGTAACAGTCAAATAACAATGCCATTCCATTCATTGTCCATGGGAGCGGCAAATAACAAAACATGACAGAACAACATCTAACTCCAAAGACAATGGATAAAGCGGTAGTGTTTATACCGGTCCACAATAAGATACCCTCCATGATCATACATTTATCAATGATCCTCTGAATAGGGGATAAAGTCTTAAAGGGGTACTCCAGCGCAAAACATATCCTGTATCCGTGCTGGATTACTGGCGACTACAGCCGCAGCGCCCCCTACATTCAGGTCTATGGGAGGAGGCATGACGGCTATGTACTAGTCATCACGCCCCCTCCCATAGACATGAATGGAGGAGACGGGCATGAGGTCATGAACGCGGGAACTCCACGCTGCCGTGTATCGGACGCCGCTACTGCCAGCCCGGAGATCACAGGGGTCCCCAGCGGTGGGATCCCTGTGATCTAACATCTTATGCCCTATCCTTTTTATAGGGGATATGTTTTGCACCAGAGTACCACTTTAATAGTAGGACAACCCTTTTAAGGCATACACCCCCTCCTCCACAGTATAATGCATACTATAAAAAAAAAGGCAAGAAAATGTATGTGACAGTACAGAATATAGCTGCATACATCTACATTTGTCTTATTGGGCCCTTCAAAGATTTAAAGGGGTATTCCAAGCTGTGGGCCTCAACTTTGTATTCTGCACCACTACCCATTCACTGGTCTTAACTCGGGGCAGGACATTTGTGACTGACTGAAAGCTCAGGCCTAGTGTCACGTCTGGTGATTCCAGCCTGAACGTCCGTGCTCAACGCTGATCTACACTTATAGCTGCATCTATTTACATAGAGTGGTTCCAAAGCAAAATGGTGCCCTAAGCTATTAATATGCGCACGGCATAATGTCCATTTCAAGCACCATGCTGCCTGCTGAATCTCTCTTTCCAATGAAAAGCTTTAAAGGGGTTCTCCGGCACCAAGCTGTCACGCCCCCTCCCATAGGCTTGCATTGAGGGGGCGGAGCATGACATCACATGGGGGCAGAGCTGTGATGTCACAATGCTCCAGCCCCATGATCGCCAGTCATCAGACCCTGAGCAAACATGCTCCAAAGGCTGATGGTAACAGGGTGCTGCCTGCAAGATCCCGGGGGTCCCCAGCGATCAGGCATCTTATCCCGATAAGATGCCTTAGCGCCGGAATACCCCTTTAAGGCTAATGTTCCTGCCCTGTGGATGCAGGATAGACTGGACCGGGAGCTACTGTGCATGTACTAGACTGAGCGCTCCTGAAGACTGGTATTGTGAAAGTGTGGCCATCGCTGCAAGATCACAGTGGTCATAACTAGAGATGAGCGAACTTACAGTAAATTCGATTTGTCACGAACTTCTCGGCTCGGCAGTTGATTACTTTTCCTGCATAAATTAGTTCAGCTTTCAGGTGCTCCGGTGGGCTGGAAAAGGTGGATACAGTCCTAGGAGAGTCATTCAGGTCTATGGGAGGAGGCATGACGGCTATGTACTAGTCATCACGCCCCCTCCCATAGACCTGAATGGAGGGGGCGGGCGCGAGTTCATGAATGCGGGAACTCCACGCTCCCGTGTATCGGACGCCGCTACTGCCAGCCCGGAGATCGCGGACTGTATCCACCTTTTCCAGCCCACCGGAGTACCTGAAAGCTAAACTAATTTATGCAGGATAAGTCATCAACTGCTGAGCCGAGAAGTTTGTGACGAATCAAATTTACTGTAAGTTCGCTCATCTCTAGTCGTAACCCCAGGCAACAAGCAATAAACCGGAGAAGAACTGCATATCTTCAGAACGCAGCATTTTGGAAAACTACATGGAATTAGTAAGATTATTGTTGTTGTTATATCAGCTACTTGTTTACATCTATTATATGTGATGGGAATTCCCCATTTAAGGTTCCTGTACACAAAGGACCAAGGTCAGACAAACTTGCATATTCTGACAGGACCTGACAATCATTTTAGGCAGACTATGGGAAGAGGAGAAGGACCAGGCATATTGAATAAAAAACCTCAGTCCTTTTTGTTCTCAAGGAAGATAATCCACCAGAGATGTCTGGCAGCGACTTCCTTCCTTCTACCTAATGAGAACACATGTATGCCTGGCCAAACTGAGCATGCATGTGTATGGGGAGCACAGATTGATTGCAGTCGGCCAAACATCTGTGTATCCTCTCATTGCTTCTATTTCCCCATTGGCTACACTTCCGAGAAACTGCTGCTGGTGAGTGATATCAGCTGGACACACGCACTAGTGCAGTGTTTCCCAACCAGGGTGCCTCCAGCTGTTGCAAAACTATAACTCCCAGCATGCCCGGACAGCCTTTGGCTGTCCGGGCATGCTGGGAGTTGTAGTTTTGCAACAGCTGGAGGCACCCTGGTTGGGAAACACTGCACTCGTGTCAACTACCATTTACTTTTATAGGAGTAACAAAAACAGCAGTTTTTGGCTTCACAACCACCTCCGGCGGCTGCAACCAGGATGGTAGGGGGGGGGGGGGGGGGGGGGGGGAGCAAGATGGGACTCAGACATTCATGGTATATGCAGCTATACTCTGATAGGAAAAACTATTTATACAGGCTGTACGTATATAAAAAGCCAAAAGAGAAATGTTCTAAAATAAAAATACATAATTAACAAGATCTTAAAGGGGTCCTCCACTGGAAAAACTTTTTTTTTTTTTTTTTTTTTAAATCCACCGGTGCCAGAAAGGTAAACAGATTTGTAAATTACTTCTATTTAAGAATCTTAATCCAGTACTTCCAGTACTTATCGGCTGCAGAAAGTTCCAGAGGAAGAGCTTTTCTTTTTGAATTTCTTTTCTGTCTGACCACAGTGCTCTCTGCTGACACCTCTATCCATGTCAGGAACTGTCCAGAGCAGGAGAAAATCCCCCATAGCAAACCTATCCTGCTCTGGACAGTTCCCAAAATGGACAGCAGAGAGCACTGTGGTCAGACAAACGAAATTCAAAAAGATAAGAACAGTAGCTGATAAGTACTGGAAGGATTAAGATTTTTTTTTTTTTTTTTTTTTTTTTTTTTTTTTACAAAGTAATTTACAAATCTGTTTAACTTTCTGGCACCAGTTGATTTAAAAAAAATTAAATTAAATTAAAAATCCCCAGTGGAGTACCCCTTTAAGTATTTCAGAATGTATTATAATTGTACATCTCTATGCATTCTGCACACATTACAGGAAGGATAAAAGAAATAGGAAATTTACACTTACGTCTGGGGTTGGGTGGGGTCATCACCTAGAGACACGCTCTCCCCTTGGATCTCGTTGAAGCATTTCTCACAGAAGTGGTACCTATCAGCAAGAAGGCCATATTTGGGTGAACTGTTCGTTCACGTAACCACAGCCGAACCACGCGAGACGGGAAGCCATCAGTCAGAGGATGTTGCAGGAGAGACACAGGGTGTACGCAGGAGGTCACGTCAGGCCAAGCCACGAGCCCAGGGTAATTTTTGTGTTTGTTTGTTTTTTTTTATTTAAAGGATTTTTGGGGGATTTCATTGCAATCAAAGCCACCACAGGTACAAGCAGGGGAAGGGCAAGAAATGAACATAAAACAGAGAGAAAAAAATAAAAAAAGAGCAGGGTTGGGGTGGGCATGACAAAAAGCCGGACAAGACAGACAAAGCAGAAAGCCAATGCAAAGCACAGATTAGCAAAGGATTCTCTTGAAATGGGATTACAAGCAGCAAAATCATTACAGCAAATCAAAGGGAAGATTAAACAAAAACTAATAAAACAAGGTCCAGAGACAAGGGTACAGTTTGTCATCCTGCTCCGCTTACAGTCTCCATATATATCGGGGGGGGGGGGAATACAGCTACAACCACAAGTTCCTTAACTGGAAGAACCGCCTTCACAAATAAATATTATATATATATATATATTTATTATTATAAATGTATATATATTTATTAATTATTATAAATGTATATATATTTATTAATTATTATAAATGTATATATATTTATTAATTATTATAAATGTATATATATTTATTAATTATTATAAATGTATATATATTTATTAATTATTATAAATGTATATATATATTTATTAATTATTATAAATGTATATATATATTTATTAATTATTATAAATTTATATATATTAATTATTATTATAAATTTATACATATTTATTAATTATTATTATAAATATATATATATATTATTATATTATTATTGGTATATATTAAATATATATTTTTTATAACTGTGTCAAAACATCTAAACAAATACTTTGTTCTGTGTCCCCTAATTATTTCTAAACCACTCTTTCCAAACCAGTGTGCCTCCAGCTGTGGCAAAACTACAACTCCCAGCATGCACGGACAGCCAAAGGCTGTCCGTGCATGCTGGGAGTTGTAGTTTTGCCACAGCTGGAGGCACCCTGGTTGGGAAACACTGGTCTAAACTTGGTAGGAGGGAGAAGATATGACTCCAGGATCAGCCAATACAGGGTCTGTGTGCAGCCTGTAACCACAGAGACACTAATCTGTAAAAGATATTGAGACGCAAAGCTTGAGATTTTTACATTGGCCGCTTGAGGTTATTGAAAGAATTACTGCCAAAAAAAAGTGAGATTTTGATTATTTAAAATTGATCGGGGCCTCAGTGCGGAGGCCTCCACCAATCTCCAGATATAGCAAGGAGAAGCATGCAGCTGAGCCCTTCACTCCCCGGATTGCTAAATCCAACTGATTGCAGGAGATTGCGTCCTTTGTAACTGTATGGAGCCCGTGTCCTGTCATGTGCTGGATCGGGAGCCATTATGCCACCATCTTTCATGGTCTGCCATTGATTGATGTATAATACTACTTCCCATTTTAAATCACTGTATTGGGACCATCACTGTGGCAATAATTGGTGGAAATTAATGAAGCTATTTTATTATTATTTTTTATATATAAGTATACTGATCATTTCTGCAACATTTAAAAAGGGGTAATCCAGAGAATATTTTTTTGCCAAATCAACTGGGGCCAGAACGTTATACAGATTTGTAAATGACTTCTATTTAAAAAAAATCTTAATCCTTTTAGTACTTATCTGCTGTATGCTCCAGCAGAAGTTGTGTAGTTCTTTCCAGTCGGACCACAGTGCTCTCTGCTGACACCTCTGTCCATGTCAGGAACTGTCCGGAGCAGGAGCAAATTCCCATAGCGAACCGGACAGTTCCTGACATGGAGAGTGGTGTCAGCAGAGAGCACTGTGGTCCGACTGGAAAGAACTACACAACTTCTGCTGGAGCATACAGCAGCTGATAAGTACTGGAAGGATTAAGATTTTTAAATAGAAGTAATTTAGAAATCTAGTTTTCTGGCACCAGTTTATTTAAAAACATTTTCCCCCTCAGAGTACCCCTTTAATGTTGTTAATTGGTTGTGAAGGCGGACTTTTCATCATACCGATGGCCTGGTTTGCACGGTGGAGCCCTCCTTAGATTGCCACAACTAAATGCTCATTTGTACAACAGTATAGCTCTCCCAAGCCCAGATATTGTAGGTTTAGTTAAATAGGTAGGGACTAGAGATGAGCGAATTTACAGTAAATTCGATTCGTCACGAACTTCTCGGCTCGGCAGTTGATGACTTATCCTGCATAAATTAGTTCAGTTTTCAGGTGCTCTGGAAAAGGTGGATACAGTCCTAGGAAAGAGTCTCCTAGGACTGTATCCACCTTTTCCAGCCCACGGGAGCACCTGAAAGCTGAACTAATTTATGCAGGAAAAGTCATCAACTGCCGAGCCGAGAAGTTTGTGACGAATCGAATTTACTGTAAGTTCGCTCATTTCTAGTAGGGACAAAATAGGTTCGAAAAAATAATGGCAAGTGCGGATAAAGATTTTACATGGCCGACAAACTAACCCTGCCGTCAGGCATTTGGGGGAGGGGGGATGTTTTTTTAAATCTTTGTAATATTATCTGTCTCAAGCACCTGAACAGATTCTACGAATGAGAGCGGAGCAAAACGACAAACTGAGAACAAATCTGTAACATGACAAATGGAACAAGTCATTCTATGACGCTAGCAAATGTTGCGCTGCCAAAGCATTAATTTTTGTAAGTACACCATTGATGTGAAGAGCCACAAATTCAATCTAACCTTACCCTATCATATAGCCCCTATCACGAGACAGTAAGGGTACGTTCACACGCGCAAATTTTTCAGCGGGGTTTCAGCTGCGTATTCGAAAGTGGGCGGGCTCTTCTCGGCTGTCCGCAGCAGATTATCTACGGCGGAATTTAGGCTGCGGAAAATCCGCCACAGTCCCTACTGACTTCAATGGGGCTTGTGGCGGATTTTCTGTAGTGTACATTCCGCCACGGAAATTCTGCTGCGGACAGCCGAGAAGAGCCCGCCCACTTTCAAATACGCAGAGGAAAACCCGCAAAAATAATCAGCGCGTGTGAACGTATCCTAACACCCTAGGCATCGGCCAGGAAATCCACCAAATATAAGCTCTAGGGCAGCGTTTTTCAACCAGTGCGCCTCCAACTGTTGCTAAACTACAACTCCCAGCATGCCCGGACAGCCGTTGGCTGTCCGGGCATGCTGGGAGCTGTAGTTTAGCAACAGTTGGAGGCCTGCTGATTGGAAAAACACTTCTCTGGGGGATATGTGGGGGACAGAAAGCCTGTATTACTTGCATTCTGTTGCACCGACGACATCCTTTTTAACGGGAAGTAAAAACATGGTGTGATCAGGGCCTTTGGGAAACCGTATTGAAGCAGTGCATTTTAGGGGGGTAGCTATAGAGGTAGCAGTTGCACCAGGGCCTTGGTGCCTAAGGGGGCCCCAAAGCACATGTTCCCCCCCATAAGTGACCAGTTTTATAATTGGCATATGGAGCCCTGTTGCAGATTTTGCATCGGGGTCCAGAAGCTACAAGCTACCCCTCTGGTTGTGGTTTTCTAGACAAACACCCAAAGGGGTACTCCGGTGGAACTTTTTTTTTTTTTTTTTTTTTTAAATCAACTGGTGCCAGAAAGTTAAACAGATTTGTAAATTACTTCAATAAAAAAAAAAAAAAAAATCTTAATCCTTCCAGTACTACAGAGGAAATTATTTTCTTTTTGGAACACAGAGCTCTCTTGCTGACATCACGAGCACAGTGCTCTCTGCTGACCTCTCTGTCCATTTTAGGAACTGTCCAGAGCAGCATATGTTTTCTATGGGCTTTTTTTTCCCTACTCTGGACAGTTCTTAAAATGGACAGAGATGTCAGCTGAGAGCACTGTGTTCTGAAAAGAAAATAATTTCCTCTGTAGTATTCAGCATCTAAGTAGTACTGGAAGGATTAAGATTTTTTTTTTATTTTTTTTTTTTTAATAGAAGTAATTTACAAATCTGTTTAATTTACTGGCACCAGTTGATTTAAAAGAAATAAAAAAATGTTTTCCACCGGAGTACCTCTTTAAGAGAAGTTATCATCAAGTGGTGATAAGTTCCTATATGAAGGGGAATTGGCAAAACCTGTTCCCTACAAAAGCCCATCTGGCCAGCACAGCGCATGGGAAACAACTGTTCGCATGTGGCAGATTCTGTGGATTCCGAGAGACTATCCTTATCCACAACTCTATAAAGGTCAGTACCAAGGCAGGATGGAGGTTATACAAAATCCCATTCATATACAATCTGCTAACATTTTACAGAATCCTGCAATTTTCCTGCAAATAGACTTTCATTGAGGGGGGCAGGTCGTGACATCATGAGGGGGCGGGGCTATGATGTCATGAGCTCCTGGCGCCAGCGTTCGGAAGAGTTTTTTTTCCAAACGCTGAACAGCAGAGTACCCCTTTAATCCTGTTGTAGATCTGTTTTAGAGTTCCCAATAGATCTGCCAGCCTGTACTGCAGCAAAAAAAAAAAAAAAAAAAAAAAACTGCACTGTGTAAACACAACCCTAGGGGTAACGTCCAACAAAAGTAACACCTAAAACTGTTAAAGGAGTAGTACCATGTAGGAAAAAGTATCCCCTATCCAAAGGATAGCAGGGTCGGCACACATGCCCTACATACATCTCTATGGGAGAACGGGAGATACACGATCAGCAGATGCATGGAGGGCACGTGGTGACCCTGCTCCGTGCCCAAGGAGAGCCAGGGCGCCGCGCAGGAGATCATGTGGGTCCCGCAGTCAGATCGCACCCCGCCCCACAATCACACACTTACCTCCAATCCTTTGAATAGGCAATACATTTTCCTACATGGGACTACTCCCAAAAGGGGTATTCCAAGTTATACTGTGCAATACGCTTCTGCGCTTTATTCTGTTTATACTGTGCAAGTCTTTATCTTCCCGTTTTCTCTGACCATTTCTAGCATTCCATGCTGCCAGGTACAGTAGGTCATGTCACAATCTCCAGTGGGCGTGGGATAGCAGGGTGGAAGGGATTTACTGAAGTAATGCTATCCTCCCACCCATTACAGAATAGCCTCACCACTGGAGACCACATGACCTATGACATTGTCTCTGGCTGCATGGAATGCTGGGAAATGTCAGACATCAGTAAAATAAAAAGACTTTCACTACAACACTTCCGGGAGTTAAGGCTTCGCATAAGAATTGGATAAATAGGAGCATGAAGGTAATAGAACCATATATACACGGTTTTATAAACTTTGTTTCACCGGCCTAAAGCCCAAAGACCAGAAAAAAAGCAAAACACCCCCTTTAAAAAAGGTATAGCTTTAGGGGAAACTCCTTTCTAAAAAGGCTTCTATGTTTGTTAAAGGGGTACTCCGGTGGAAAACAATATTTTTTTAATTTTTAATTTTTTTTAAATCAACTGGTGCCAGAAAGTTAAACAGATTTGTAAATTACTTCTATTAAAAAAAATCTTATCCTTCCAGTACTTTTTAGCAGCTGTATGCTACAGAGGAAATTCTTCTCTTTTTGAATTTCTTTTTTTGTCTTGTCCACAGTGCTCTCTGCTGACACCTGATGTCTGTATCAGGAACTGTCCAGAGCAGGAGCAGATCCCCATGTAAACCTATGCTGCTCTGGACAGAGGTGTCAGCAGAGAGCACTGTGGACAAGAGAAAAAAAAAAAGAAATTCAAAAAGAGAAGAATTTCCTCTGTAGCATACAGCTGCTAAAAAGTACTGGAAGGGTAAAGATTTTTTAAGAGAAGTCATTTACAAATCTGTTTAACTTGCTGGCAGTTGATTTAAAAAAATAAAATAAATGTATATATATATATATATATATATATATATATATATATATATATATATATATATATATATATATTATATATTTTCCACCGGAGTACCCCTTTAAGTCAAAACCTGCAGCGATTCTACAGCTACAGATTCACAGCAGACAGAAGACGGAAAATCGAGGGTATACTTCTAGTCTGCATTACAATGAAGGTTTTGCTTTAGTATTTGTTTCCGTTAAGGGACATCGGGGGGGTTTAACCACTAGGAGATAGCGTCCGGTCTTATTTTAGGAGATAGCGTCCAGTCTTATTTTAGGAGATAGCGTCCAGTCTTATTTTAGGAGATAGCGTCCAGTCTTATTTTAGGGGTAGAGACATTGAAGATGTGGCTCTTCACAGAACTCCTCTGCATTTCAGCTGAGAAAAATAAGGATCTAGCACAATGCCTGCCCACACGTAACAGTAAATGCTTTGTGAATTAAGAGGTAGACAAACTTATGTTAAGTACCTTTCTTTAGCGTATGACTAGAAGCATAGCATAGAAGCCAAGACATCTATTGATTACAGGCAGGGTACAAACAGAAGCAGAAATAGGGTGACGAGAAACGGCACTTCTCATTATACTGTTTGCTTTTCAACATTAAACGAAAAATCCTCTAAAGTACAGATACTAGAATGTTTAGCTTCCCATCTGAACACAACTGTTACATTAACTTATAATAGTGTCTGGTGGTGAACGTCAGAGGCAACAAGTAGAGATGAGCGAACTTACAGCAAATTCGATTCGTCACGAACTTCTCAGCTCGGCAGTTGATGACTTATCCTGCATAAATTAGTTCAGCTTTCCGGTGCTCCGGTGGGCTGGAAAAGGTGGATACAGTCCTAGGAAAGAGTCTCCTAGGACTGTATCCACCTTTTCCAGCCCACGGGAGCACCTGAAAGCTGAACTAATTTATGCAGGATAAGACTTCAACTGCCAAGCCGAGAAGTTCGTGACGAATCGAATTTACTGTAAGTTCGCTCATCTCTAGCAACAACGTATCCTTTAAAGAGCAATTCCACTCAAGTACCTGGACCTCAACTATTACTAGACGTAAACTGCAAAATAGGTTATACTGCATTATTTTACTTAAAAATTCCACTAAATCTATACCCAGACACATTCAGTGGATCCCTAGGTTTATGTACAGATTAATATCCACTAAATCTAAGCATGTGCCCAAGTTAATGTGTTTAATCTGGGTGGCATTTTATTGTCTCTGCTTGCTGAATACTTAAAGGGTACTCTGGTAGAATTTTTTTTAATTTATTAATTTATTTTTTTAAATCAACTGGTAACAGCAAGTTAAAAACAGATTTGTAAATTACTTCTATAAAAAAAAATCTTTTCCCTTCCAGTACTTATTAGCAGCTGTTTGCTACAGAGGAAATTCTATTTGCGAATTTTTTATTTTAATTTTTTGTCTTGTCCACAGTGCTCTCTGCTGACACCTGATGCCCGTATCAGGAATTGTCCAGAGCAGGAGAAAATCCCCATAGCAAACCTATGCTGCTCTGGACAGTTCCTGACACGGACAGAGGTGTCAGCAGAGAGCAGTGGACAAGACAAAAAAAAAAAAAGAAAATCAAAAAGAATAGAATTTCCTGTGTAGCATACAGCTGCTAATAAGTACTAGAAGGGTAAAGATTGTTTTAATAGAAGTCATTAACAAACCTGTTTAACTTTCTGGCACCAGTTCATTACAAAAAATTAAAAATAAAGTTTTCCACCAGAGTTCCCCTTTAACTCAGGAGCAGTGGTCTCAAGCTGTGGCCCTCCAGATGTTGCAAAACTTCAACTCCCAGCATGCCCGGACAGCCGCTGGCTGTCCGGGCATGCTGGGAGTTGAAGTTTTGCAACATCTGGAGGGCTACAGTTTGAGACCAATTCTCTAGAGTATTCTCATTTCAGCAAGTTATGCCCCTCTCTTGTAAATGGGAGGGGGTCCAGCCGCAGGAACCTCCCCCTATCCCCATATTCTGCATGAAAGTAGTGAGGCATACATGCAGGGCTACCACTTGCAAACATTGCCAAAAGCAGTTATGCCCTAGTATAGGGAATAAATTGATGACATAAGAATACCCTCTAAGGTTTAAGGGGGACCATCTTGAGTATGTCAGGTGTCGACTCTCAGGTATATATAATTAGAAAAGAAAACAAAAATTCGGGCAATTTGGAATTTCAATGCCTAATCCTTTCCTTATCCAGGGAGAAGCTGCTGTCAGATGTTCGTCACTTATCAGAATGTAGATAATCTGCTTTAGCTACTGTACAGATTCTACAGCCCCGCTTGAATAAAGATCAGGAGGGGGAGCCAGTATTCTTACTACCATATTGAGTGGAATTGCTCTTTAAGCATTGAAATCTAATACTTTAACAAAGAGGCATTTTCTGGGAGTACTTACCTATTCTGATAACTGTAGTACGTGGCGTCACGTGGAATCGTGCATAACTGCTTGCCGTAACAGCACAGGGTTTGCGGGGAGAATTCAAGCTGCAAGACAGTGTAAAGTGTAGGTATGTCAGTAAGAAGCAAAGATCTCATGCTAGTAAACCCATCGTAGAGTATACAAACTCTCTGCTTTAGGTTATCATCGGCTTTGTACAAGATTTCAACACTAATATTTTGCTATACATCTTCTACGTCACAATAAAATCTTGGTCATGTAGTGGGGGAATACAAATGTTCATTCAAAACGGAACAAATATTTTATCTCTGTCTATGTCTAGTGCTAGATCTATATATATCTATACACTTTATCTCTCTATATACATTTTATATATCTATATATCTCTATACACATTTTATACATCTATATATACATTTTATACATCTCTATACATATCTATATATCTCTATATACATTTTATACATCTCTATACATTTTATATATCTATATCCATATCTATATATCTCTATATCCATATCTATGTATTTCTATACATTATATCTATATAAATATCTCTATACATTATATATCTATATATACACATTTTCTTTCTCTATATCTATATACATTTTCTCTCTATAGCTATATATACACATCTTTCTCTATAGCTATATATACATTTTCTCTATATCTATACACACACACACACATTTTCTTTCTCTATATCTATATACATTTTCTCTCTATAGCTATATATACACATCTTTCTCTATAGCTATATATACATTTTCTCTATATCTATACACACACACACATTTTCTTTCTCTATATCTATATACATTTTCTGTCTATATCTATATATTTTCCTTCTCTATATCTATATATACATTTTCTCTATATCTATCTATATACATTTTCTCTATATCTATATACATTTTCTCTGTCTATATCTATATACACATTTTCTCTCTCTCTATATCTGTATATATCTATATATCTCTCTCTCTAATATGTATATATCTATATATAGCTATACCAGTGTTTCTCAACCCAGCCAAAGGCTGTCCAGGCATGCTGGGAGTTGTAGTTTTGCAACATCAGGTGGCACCCTGGTTGGGAAACCCTGATCTATACATATAAATTACCGAAAGCACATATAGCCCCTGTAAGTATTTGATATTCTTGGTATACAAGTTATACTAACCTTTCTGCCACAGCAGTATCCCAGACTTTGCATGACCGGGTCGATCTCCTGTTCGAACACTTCGGCTAACTTTGAGCAGTACTTGTAGACGCGAGATGTCTTCCGGTTGTACAGCCAGGCATTGTTAAACATCAGCCAGATGTCTTCTACGTACTGCCAAGGTTCCTGGTACTGCCCCGTGTCCAACTTGCGTTTGATGGTCGACAGGTCCATAGGAGTCTTCACGATCTCAAAGTAATCCTGCAGGACAGAGGTATTTTTCTGAATCATAGAAAGTTACATAAAGCATTACTGGCCTGTGAGGGAAGCAAAGCGCAAAACAAAGCAAAGCACAATCCTATCACTACTGAGTATCACGTAGCAAAGTCATCTCTGTAAGCAAGAAGCAGACGGAGGAAGCAAGAGTAGTAAATTACCAATTACAACCTTCTAGACAAACTAACATCTTTTCTATTTTGAAAGAAGGGCTTATAAAGTAAAATAAAGACTAAAGCGACTGACCTAGCAAAAAAATAAGCCAATTCCTACAAAGGGAAGAATTCTTGCTATTTTTCTCAGATCTAGTCACATCACACTAGTATAATAATATGGCCACATTGTTATGTCTGTATTGCAGCCACAAGCCCCGACAGTTTAAAAGGGTACTCCGGTGAAAAACACTTTTTTTTTAAAATCAACTGGCGCCAAAAAATTATACAGATTTGTAAATTGCTTCTATTTAAAAATCAATCCTTCCAGTACTTTGCTGCTGTATGCTCCACAGGAAGTTGTGTAGTTAATTTCAGCCTGACCACAGTGCTCTGTGCTGACACCTCTGTCCATGTCAGGGACTGTCCTAAGCAGGAGCAAATCCCCATAGCAAACCTCTCCTGCTCTGGACAGTTCCTGACACGGACAGAGATGTCAGCTGAGAGCACTATGGTTAGACTGGAAAGAACTACACAACTACCTCAGGAGCATACAGCAGTTGGTAAGTACTGGAAGGTCTCATATTTTTTAATAGAAGTCATTTACAAATCTGTATACCGTATATACTCAAGTATAAGCCGACCCGAAAATAAGCCGAGGCCCCTAATTTCAGCCCAAAAACCCAGGAAAAGTTATTGACTCGACTATAAGCCTAGGGTGGGAAATACATCATCCCCCCCCCCCCCCCCCGTCATCATCCAGACCCCTGTCATTAACACCCCTTCATCATCACCGCCTGTCAATCCCTTCTCAGTGGTCTTCAACCTGCGGACCTCCAGATGTTTCAAAGCTACAACTCCCAGCATGCCCGGACAGCCGATGGCTGTCCGGGCATGCTGGGAGTTGTAGTTTTGCAACATCTGAAGGTTGAAGACCACTGATAAGGGATTGACAGGTGGAGATGGACGGCCGGGACCATCCCCTCACAGCTAAAGCCAAAAACTTTTTTTTTTGTTCACTCGAGTATAAGCCGAGGGGGGGCGTTTCCAGCACGAAAAATCAGGCTGAAAAACTAGGCTTATACTCGAGTATATATGGTAACTTTCTTGCACCAGTTGATTTGAAAAAATAAATAGTTTTCCACGGAGTACCCCTTTAAGGCATCAGATCAGTGGTCAAGCTGGGATTTGCAGCCATAATACAGACCAATAAAAAAAAGCCTCTGCTGTATGCTGGTGCTATCAGCTTAGTGCCGCGATCAGTGACTACAGTTAAGTGACATTTCCTACATTTAGTCTAACAAACAACCTACAGCAGTTATAAACTGTCCTACTGAACATAAATCAGGTGTGGTATCGCCCTTTACAGCTATGTTAAACATTTGTATTTTAAACATATACTCATCGTCCATCATTGCAACCAATTTTTTTTGGTGCTCCAGTGCATCTAAAATAGAAAGTTTGGCAAAACTTTGCAAACTGTATTCGGTAAAAACTTATGGCAGTCTAAGTTTGGATTTGATGTAACTTACCGGGATTCCTAATAACTGTGGATCTACAGGCTGCCGGAATGGGAGGGATTCTGGATCTTGGCGGTATAATGCCTCTAGCGTAGGCATGAGGGCTTGGCGTAGTTCCTCAGGCTTAAAAACTTAGAGGGGGAGGAGAAATGAAAGAAAGTAAGCATTTTTAGCAAAACAGCATGTCATTGAAAAAATAAACTGTTAAAATGTAACTAATGTCTTTCTATCTATAATTTTTCTACTGTTGTTCTTTCCCCCACTTTTTTTTTCCCTCTATTCTCTGAATCACATTTTAGCCAAAATATGTGATCTTATAATTCTTTTATCCCCAGTCCATTATAAATCTTGTTATAAACGATAGAGAGGATTACACCTTTATTTGTGTATACAATATGTTCTTTATTAACGTTATAGAGAATAATGGTTAGGTTGCATGAATACTGTTACAAATTTTGCTGTATCATATAGTAATATGCCAAATCTTATTCCTTATTGTAATTAGATGTGTACTTTCATGAAACTGAGTTATAGAAGTGAATTATACAATTATACAATTAGAGGACTAACAATTTATTGGTTCGGATTCAGATAATACCAATATATATTTTCTTTTTATTTGTTTTCAATGTCTGTTTTTTCTTTTTTGATTCCCTTACTGTTAAAATGAAAAATTGTTTATAAAATATAAAAATAAACAGTGATTATATATATATATATATATATATATATATATATATATATATATATATATATATATATATATATATAAAATTAACTAATGTACAGAGATTTAAGAGGGACATGTTAAAAAAAAAATCCAGTCCTTGAGCTAGAGTTAAGAAAAACAACTCATTGGGGGGACTGTAGCCGCATCATTTCCCACAAAGCAGCAGCATTACTTAAAGGGGTATTCCACCCATAGACATCTTATCCCCTATCCAAAGGATAGGGGATAAGATGTCTGATCGCGTGGGTCCTGCCACTGGGGACCCCCATAATATAGCATGTCCTTGTCCGGAAGCGCTGGAGGGTCTAGGTCCCGTCCACGGGAACAGAAGTTTGTGACATCACGACTCCGCCCCTGTGTGACGTCATGCCCCCTCCCATAGACTTGCTTTGAGGGGACGGGGAGAGACGTCACACGGGGGCGGAGTCGTGACGTCACGAACTTCCGTTCCCGTGGACAGGACCCAGATCCTCCACGCTTCTGGACAAGAAACATGTGGGGGTGCCGCATGCTATATTGCAGGAGTCCCCCGCGATCAGACATCTTATCACCTTTCTTTGGATAGGGAATGAGGTGTCTAGGGGTGGAGTACCCCTTTAAGATCACTGACCGTGCGGGGCAAAAACAAATTGGCCCGGTCATTAATGCCAAAACAATCCTAGGTCATTAAAGGGTTACATTTTATATTATGTCTGTGTGTTTATTCATTACACAACTGTGCTTTTGCGTGCGCCTTTCAGAATGGCTTTTCCCCACTAATCTACTGGTACCATGCTGTACATCACTTGTAGAGCCAGCCCTTCCTTTGTGTCTGTTTTATTAGAAATCTTCAAAGTAACAATAGGTGATACGTTTTAGCCCCACACATTAAAAACGTACTTTTCTTTTTGGACTGTCCAGTGGGAGAAGATTGTGCGGCAGGCGTGTTCGCTTTCTCATCCTCCTCCTTGACTTCTGGTTTTACATCTTTGCTTTCTTCTGGCTCCATTGGCTCAGGTTTGCAGTCTTCAGCCGAAATTTCAGGTTTCTCCTTTTAAAAAGATATAAATAAAGTGACATCATGCTTGGGATACAGCAATCTTCCTGTCATAAGGGTTACAGCTGGGATGGTGTAATAGGCTTAGTTCTACAATGGGTACAAGAATGCTTGGATCACACATTGACTTTAAGGTCCAAAGGGGTCAGGATATTTTTATAGTAATTGCAGTATAGACTGCGCTATTATCATCACCTTTGGCTGTCAGAGGATAGGGGATAAGATGTCAGATCGCGGGGGTCCCGTTCCTGGGGACCCCCGGGATCTCTGCTACAGGACCCACCTGTTTCGGCTTCCGGAAACGCTGGAGGCTTCGGCTCCCGACCATGGTGAAGGGAGATCGTGACGCCACGACTCTGCCCCCGTGTGAGGTCACGCCCCGCCCCTCAATGCAAGTCTATGGGAGGGGGCGTGACGGCCGTCACGCCCCCTCCCATAGACTTGCATTGAGGGGGCAGGGCGTGACATCACACGGGGCAGAGTCGTGACGTCACGATCTCCCGTCACCGTGGTCGTGAGGAGTTCAGATGAGAGCCCCCAGCGCTGCCGGAAGCCGCAACAGGTGGGTCCTGCGGCCGAGATCCAGGGGTCCCCAGCGATCTGACATCTTATCCCCTATCCTTTCGATAGGGGATAAGATGTGGAGTACCCCTTTAATGAAATACAATGGATTTTTGAATGATATTCTAATTTTTCGAGTTTCACCTATAGAGAGCACTGGATTAAAGGTTTCAAAAACTGTTGTCAAGCGTTCTTAATTTATAAATAACGCTTAGGTCTTACTCACATTTGTGTCCAAGCTTTCCACTGTTTTGCTCCATAAAACACAATGACACCAGTGCCGGATGAGCGAAATGTCTGACTACAACAGGCCCGTTGTGTTTCCAGCATGGAGTCTGGCATTTAACCTGACAAAGCAGCACTGCACACTGCCGAAATCTGAGATTGCGGCTCCTAACCAAACCGCTAATGCAGATGTGAACGCAGCCTTTTCACTTGTAAATACAAGAACCCCCCCCGACCTACGATGGCCCCGACATACGATCATTTCAACATACAATGGCCTCTCAGAGGTCATCGCATGTTGAAGGCAGCATCAACATACGATGCTTTTGTATGTCGGGGCCATCGCATAAACGGCTATCCGGCAGTGCAGACTGCTTCAGCTGCCACCGGATAGCAGTTTACGGTGCCCCGTGTGGTCCGCTGACGATCACTTACCTGTCCTCGGGGCTCCGGCGCATCCTTTTCAGGATCCCCTGCAGCGTTGGCGCTCTCCATAGTAGTCATCACGTCGTTGCGTACGCCGTCCAGTCATCCAATAGGAGCGGCGTGCGGAGCGACGTGATGGCGGCGACGGAGAGCGAGGATGCCGGGGAAGCAGAGGCCTTGCCGGAGCATCGGGGACACCCCGGGGACGCGGCGACAGCGATGGAGGGCGCCATCCAGGGCAGCGGTGACGGTCCGGAGTGGCAGGGACACGTCAGTATAACCTCCAATACCAGTGGTCTTCAACCTGCGGACCTCCAGATGTTGCAAAACTACAACTCCCAGCATGTAGTTTTGCAACATCTTGAGGTCCGCAGGTTGTAGACCACTGTCCTGTACATTACATTGCACGGATCCCTCAACATACGATGGTTTCAACAAACGATGGTCCATTTGGAACGGATTACCATCGTATGTTGAGGGACCACTGTAAAGTGCAAATAGGTGAAAATGAAGAAAAGAACCATCATTTGAGCAACAAGTCAGGTTCCAGCTTTCACCTTTGCAGTTTCTAAAATCAAAGCAGTTAGCCAGACTGCAGGCTGCGTGCAGTAGCAACTTTCTGAAAGGGGAGGCCCATGATGCCATACTGCATCCATAGCTACTTAATACATGGAGAACAAGGTTATTCTGTCTGCAAGCAAAGCAGCACAGAAAGGAGCCAAAAGGCGACAGAACAGCAGCACAGAAAGGAGCCGAAGGCGACAGAACAGCAGCACAGAAAGGAGCCGAAGGAGACAGAACAGCAGCACAGAAAGGAGCCGAAGGCGACAGAACAGCAGCACATCACTAAGTTCTCTATAGGGCATACCAAAGTAAAAACTACCTCAGGTTTCTCATCTTTGGGCTCCACTACAGGCTCAGCTTCCACCGATGGTTCTTCCTGTTTGATCTCCATTTTGACTTCTTGGTGTTGCTGCTCACTTGCCGGCTGCTGAGAACTGACGTCAGGGCTGTTTGTGGATGGCGGATTGGATGTTGGTCCTTCCATAACTGCTGGCGGCTGGGAAAGCTGTTAGAAAGAAATAATGTTTACGGTTTGATAAGGAACAGACTGGATATTTTTGGTACGTTTAATACGACATTATTTCACACTGCACTGCTTTCTACTTCTTGAAGAAGCATCTTTCTATACGACAGGAGTGGCATAGTTTACAGTGTGCTACCTTCAGCTATGGTTTAGGGGAGAGATTGCTGTCCGTATAGAACTCATCTCACATATTAGATCCAACAAAAACCTGACCTGAGCCCTCCTAATACGGAATGCTGTAAAGCAAATCATCATCTATGACCCCAGGCCTGGGCTACACAGACTTCCTGTAGTGCTACAGATGGGTACCTGTCACCAAGTAAATACTATCTAATCTAGTAGTAAATATGTTCCAGCATAAGAGGAGCTAAGCGGATTGATATCATTTAAAGGGGTACTCCACCCCTAGACATCTTATCCCCTATCCAAAGGATAGGGGGATAAGATGTCTGATCGCAGGGACCACCACTGGAGACCCCCGCGATCTCCCTGCTGCACCTGGCATTAGTTTAGAGCCTCGGGTGCAGTGCTGGAGGCTTGTGACGTCACGGCCACGTCCCCTCAATGCAAGTCTATGAGAGGGGGAGAGACATCCTTGCATTGATGGGAGATTACAAAACATGTTCATGGTGACAGGTTCCCTGTAAGATTACATTCACATCTATGTACTACTCCAGAATGCAGTCAAGACCTTAGTGGAAAAAAACATTTAAAGGGGTACTCCGGCACTAAGACATCTTATCCCCTATCCAAAGGATAGGGGATAAGATGTCTGATTGCGGGGGTCCCGCCGCTGGGGACCCCCATGATCTTGCACGCAGCAAACCGTTATAATCAGTCCCCAGAGCGTGTTCTCTCTGGGTCAGATTACTGGCGATCACATAGGCTTGCATTGAGGGGGCGGAGCGTGACGTCACACATGGGTGTAGCCCTGACATCACAATGCTCCGGCCCCCGTGATCACCAGTAATCAGGCCCGGAGCAAACATGCTCCGGGGACGGATTATAACGGGGGTCCCCAGCTGCAGGACCCCTGCGATCAGGCATCTTATCCCCTATCCTTTGGGGTACTACGGTACTTTAAAAAAAAAAAAATCTTAAATCAACTGGTGACAAAAAGTTAAACAGATTTGTAAATTACTTCTATTAAAAAAAAAAAAATCTTAATCCTTCCAGTACTTATTAGCTGCTGCATTATTTTTGGAACACAGTGCTCTCTGCTGATATCTCTGTCCATTTTAGGAACTGAACAGAGCAGCATATGTTTACTATGGGGATTTTCTCCTACTCTGGACAGTTCTTAAAATGGACAGAGATGTCAGCAGAGAGCACTGTGGTCATGATGTCAGCAGAGAGCTCTGTGTTCCAAAAAGAAAAGAATTTCCTATGTAGTATTCAGCAGCTAATAAGGACTGGAAGGATTAAGATTTTTTTTTTTTATAGAAGTAATTTACAAATCTGTTTAACTTTCTGGCACCAGTTCATTTACAAAAAAATAAATTAAAAAATAAAAATAAAAATGTTTTCCACCGGCGTACCCCTTTTAACTATTCGTTGCAATGATACAAATATTAAATTAAATTTAAATGAACCTATGATTCAGTTAAAGGAATGGAGAGAAAACCCCTAGCATCCTAGTCACTACAACATGTATTTTATTTAGATCCGAGCCATTAGGAACAAGTGGACACAAAGTTACATCAAGGTGTCCTCCAGACTATGGTCACACTGTGTTGTACCTATAAAAAGCACTGCATTAGGACAGTACTAGCACCCCCTGTACAGACATGGCACGTAACCACCATAGCACACATCATAATGTAGTATGACAAGTACATCAAGGTGTGAAATACTATACTGAATTACACTAGCCTAAAAGTGCTCTGTTATAGTGCAGAATTGGAAGGTTAAAAAAAATAAATAAAAAGGGGACCCTGCAGCGCTGCTAAACTAGGACCAGGCACCGTCTGGATCAGGGTTTCCCAACCAGGGTGCCTCCAGCTGTTGCAAAACTACAACTCCCAGCATGCCCGGACAGCCGAAGGCTGTCCGGGCATGCTGAGAGTTGTAGCTTTGCAACAGCTGGAGGAACCCTTGTTGGGAAACAATGGTCTGGATCAACACGGCAGGGGATTAGGGCAGGCAGGTAAAACTTTCCGGTCCAGCCCAAGCCGGGACATTTTATATTTTTGTACAAACTATTTAACAAAACAGGCAAAAGGTTGGAAGATTATTCAAAGTCTGTGTCAAAAAGAGATTGCTTAATACTGCAAGCTATGTTTATATATACAATCTATGGTCAAAAGGATGTAGCGACCTGACAAAACCTATAAAGCTTTTATAGGCCCATTCACACGACGTATTTTTACAGCAGAATTCTGCTGAGAAATTCTGATGCACCAGCAGCCTCCAATTGTTTTAATAGGATTTTGCTCCAACATTCAAACTACAGAATTTTCGTGGCAGACTTCCCACCAAGGAAAATCCAGATCCCAGACTCTGCTGAGAGAACATGTTCATCTTTTCGGCAGAATCCGCTCTGAAATGCATTGCCGTCTATTGAGATGCTGCACCTTCAAGCGGTCCCTATCGCCAAATGTGTGAATAAGGAGTCCTTACACTTCCTATTCTAAAACTAAAGCTGTAATCCCAAAGGATAGGGGATAATATGCCTGATCGCGGGGGTCCCGCCGCTGGGGACCCCCATGATCTTGCACACATCACCCCATTAGAATCAGTCCCCGGAGAGTGTTCACTCTGGGTCCGATTACTGGTGATCACGGGGACGGAGCATCACGCCCCCTCCCATAGGTTTGCATTGTGAAGGCGGTGCGTGATGTCACACGGGGGCGGAGCAGTGACGTCCCTATGCTCCGTCCCCGTGATCGCCAGTAATCAGACCCGGGGCGAGCATGCTCCGGGGACTGATTCTAACAGGGTGCTGCGTGCAAGATCACGGGGGTCTGTAGCGGCGGGACCCCCGCAAACAGGAATCTTATCCCCTATCTTTTGGATAGGGAAAAAGATGTCTCAGTGCCAGAGTACCCCTTTAAAGGAATATAATCTGAGCTTAGAAAATATGGTTTGCTGACAGGTACTCTTTAACACGACCATCTACTGTTATTTTACAAGTTAAAATCCACTGCCACAAAACTTGAAAGTCAGACAGTATCTTAGCGGACTTACCGGAGTGCTTGGATGAAGCTGTAATTGTGGCGGTGCAGATGGGGTTGAAACCGGTGTCGATAAATTTGGCTGAGAAGGAGGCCTTGCTGAAGGCGGCTGTGCTAGCTGCTGGGGCGGTGGTGGTGTGGGAACAGACTGCTCACCAACTGGAATGACAGAGGCCGAAGGGGGCAGGGAAGGGGGCCCCTGAGGAGGGGGAGGAGTGGGGCTCTCACTGTTCTGTAAAGGCATCTGAGGCAAGGATGCTGCCGACGACATTAAAGGATCAGAAGGGATTGATGGCGGCTGTGTTCCCAGACTTGGTGGGGTGTGATGGGGTGTTGGTGTGCGGCTCGGGGCAGGAGACGGAGAGTTACGATGAACTGGGGTCTGCATATTACTTGGGCAATGAAGCGGATTTCCAGATGAACCCGGAGGAGGTATAGGAGAACTCACAGGATGAGCTAGATTGGACATCTGGGCCTAAAATTAAAATAAAAGTAAAACTTAATGAAGAACAAGACAAAACAGTGTGCAATGAGCACGTGCAAACGTGTACGACACTGCAGAGCCCTGTGGATCTACATTATCGGGTTGGGTTATGCAGATACTTTAATAATTTACAAAACCCCATTGACCTGCATTGCAGATGTGTTAGATACTTATCCAACTGCAATGCAAAAGGTAAAAATATAATCAAATCAGGATGCAAGACAGGGCTAGTTCCCCAGCCTAAATTATGTGATAACTTAGCCTTCACATTCTTGAAAAAATTGCAGAAATACAAATAAAATAAATAGTTAATCCCTACCTGCACAGGTGGGTTCTGCCCGGTCGACTGCGGTACTGGTAAACTGGAAGAATTTAAGTTGCTTGTATTTATTCCGCCACTATTCATCACAGGAGAAGACGCCTGAAACGAACTTGCTGACATGAACTGATTCTGCACATTCTGCACAGGCTGTGCCATGCCTGAAGGTTGTGGCATACGGGAAGGAAACGCCATCTAGAGGAAAGTGTAAGTCTCCATTAGTCATTATTTAAGCATGCAATGGATCAAAATCTTCCCATGCAAATCGCTGGGGACCCCAGCAATCTTGTATTCGCCACCCTCCTGTTCACAAACAGCCGGGTGGCGACCACGGAGCATTGTGATGTCACGACTCCGCCCACGTGTGACGTCACCTGACGCTATGCAAGTCTATGCAAGTCACACGGGGCAGAGTCATGATGTCACGATACTCCAGCTCAGTGGTCTCCACCCGGCTGTTTCTGAGCTGGCACCGTGGCGTGCAGCTCAAACAGGTGGGTGGCGAATACAAGATTGCGGGGGTCCCCAGCTGTGAGACATCTTATACCCTATGCTTTGGATAGGGGATAAGATGTCTCAGGGCCGGAGTACCCCTTTAAGGAGACATTTTATTGAGATAGGATTCATTCCAAACAGGTACATGCAGTACTAACCTGATTCATGGGTGCAGGCGGACCTTGATGTTGGCCAAGCGGTGACTGTTGTCTTTGTACCAATGACTGCATGGGCATGCCCACTGGACCAAACTGGTTCATGACTACAATTAAAAATCAGGAGGAAAGGTTTAGTTACAAAGTATCTAGTTTAGAACGGTACCAAGAGATAAAAAATGTTATGTAGTTTCTAATTTTTCCTCCGTTGTTTTAGGCTTCAACTAAGAAATCCCATGTTAGTTTGAGAACACTGTAAAACCCAGTCTGCTTACATACACTCACCTGATTGGTTTGGCATAGGATTCACTATTTGATTTGGGACATTCGCACGCATCATGCTTGGGTCTTGAACTGGGCCATCTATACAGCAAGAGACAGAATCAAATAAAAAATCTGAAAGCATTTTTTTCCATTTGTAAAATTTGAACTGTAATGTTTGAATAATGCATTGCTTCAGCTAACAAACCTTTAAATGTTAGATTACCATACATTGAATAAATCTTGTTTTAAAGAGAAGGATTGCCTTAAAAAGGGGCTGTCTTATGAAGACAACATTTCCTATCAGCAGGTAAGGTGCAGCTGACCAGTCAGGAGCCCTTGTGATCAGAGGATAAAGTGCTAAGTAAAATCAGCAGGCAATGGAAGAAACTATCCAGCTCCCGATGATCCAGATAAAACTAACACATCCGAGATTAAAAAGGCATTGCAAGGATGGAAAGTGATATGTCACTCATAAAAACAGAGTGAAACTCCGACACGTTTCGAGCATAAGCTCTTAAAGAGTACCTGTCATCAACTAAACTTTCCCTGATCCCCCTCCCCATCTGTCCCTTACTCTATGCCTATCCCTGTGTTTATTGAGGTTTAAAATGCTGTGGAAATACCTTTTTTTTTATCCCTCTTCATTAGCTCAGGAGCACTGTCTTTCTGAGGGGTGGAAGGAGGCGGGTCCCGGCAGGCATGATGTCACATGAAGCCTGGCCAGGACTCTGCTTCTGCCAGTCTTCCTGTATGCTGCTCTCCCTCAGCAGTTTTTCCCAACCAGGGACCTCCAGCTGAAGCAAAACTACAACTCGCAGCATTGTATTATCTCACTGCACTCACAGAGCAGGGAGTGCAGTGAGATAATACAATGTATAAGATAACCTGTGGTGAGGGGCAGGGAGAACAAAGAGCAGGGGGAGGGGGAGGTGACTGGCCTCTGTTATATGAGAGGCATATGCAGGCTTGTAGCACACAGTGCTGCTCCAGGCTGGGAGCGAGTATTGAGCTGAGAGTACTGAACTTCCGGTGAAAGGACCAGAGCCCTTCAGCATTAGTCCTAAAAGCTGTACACTTACTATGAAAAGCATAGGAAGCTGCCTGCAGACCAGGCATAGAAGAGACCCCCCTAGTGGCCAAAAGTATGAAATGAAAAAACTGGTATAAATATTAATATTTTTTAATGAAGATATATAACAATATGTCTTCATTAATGATTATGAACATCATATTAAAAGTTTTTGTTGATGACAGGTACTCTCATGGCCATGACTAAGAGCTTATGCTCGAAACGCGTCAGCTTTACTCCGTTTTTATGAATGACATGTCACTTTCCATCCCTGCAATACCTTTTTAATCTCATCTTGGATGTATTAAATGTTAAGTTTTATCTGGATCATTGGAAGCTGGATAGTTTCTTCCATTGCCTGCCTTCAACGGGGAAAAGCTGTTCCCTGCACCCGTGCTTCCAAACATACACCTACTAGCGCTCGGCTGTTTATAATCAAGTCGGTGAGCTGATCTCTTTTCTTTTCATAAGCAAAATCAGCCCCCGCCTAGGTGAACCTGCTTCATTCATGTTACATGGCTGTCCATTTGTCTGAATGTTCAAGATGTGATACAAAATCCTCCCCACACACACACAAACAGAACCGCTTCTGACTGATAAAAGGTTACACTTTCTTTAGAGAAGAGGATGATGTCATGTAACAACCCTTTCAACTAAAAGTTTTACTGAATTTCTACAAAATTCCTACATAACTGTGATATGCCAGTGTATGATATGCGAATGCACCTATTGCCGTATACAATGCATAGTATGCACCAACAGCACTGAAGACCCTTAAACATACCCCTAGCTGGGTCATAGACCCAGCTAGGGGTATGTTTAAGGGTCTTCAGTGCTGTTGGTGCATACTATGCATTGTATAAAGCTACCAGGACCCTGATAACACCAATAAAGTATGACAGCCTTGCTATCTAAGCTGATCTTCTATGTAAACCTCTAGTACCATTACGAAACCATTATTAATATATAATCAGCGGGATTTTTTTTATTGCAAAGAGGGAAAAAAGGCAAAACAAAAACCTACTTGTTGTCATGACCGGTTGTGATGGGGGCATACCCGAGCCCTGATTCATTGCTGCAGGAGGCATGCCAGGAGTATTGGGCATTAGATTTTGCTTCTGTATCCTAATGCGACGTTTTTCTTCAAGTTCTTTCTGGATCTTGTAGATTTTCTCAGCTAACAGATGATAGTACTCAGCCTTTTTAAGGAAATGAACGAAAGTAAATAGATGTATAAATATATTTTTTATGTTTAATGTAATGTGCAATTTTTGCCAACTGTACTGTGTTTATGGCAATGACTAGAGATGAGCGAACTTACAGTAAATTTGATTCGTCACAAACTTCTCGGCTCGGCAGTTGATGACTTTTCCTGCGTAAATTAGTTCAGCCTTCAGGTGCTCCGGTGGGCTGGAAAAGGTGGATGCATTCCTAGGAAAGAGTCTCCTAGGACTGTATCCACCTTTTCCAGCCCACCGGAGCACCTGAAAGCTGAACTAATTTATGCAGGAAAAGTCATCAACTGCCGAGCCGAGAAGTTCGTGACGAATCGAATTTACTGTAAGTTCGCTCATCTCTAGCAATGACATAACTAAAAAGGAGTGTGTTACAATGGAATTCATGTATGACCTATAACATAGCACATTAATAAGAATGACTTACCCTGCTGTTCGCAGATTCATACATATCACCTTCCACTTTCCGAGCGTAAGCTACCAAGTTCTCCATCCGCCTGTCCTTTAATGCAGCAGGGTCGGGGGTTGGAAATATGGCTTGAACTCTGCCAAAAAAAAATAATGCAGAAGTAATTTATGCTTTTCTAAAATGTAATCCTATTTAGTGCTGAGAAGTTCAATCGATCATAAAGGACTTTTTCTTTTTTTTTTAGGGGGCTTTGACTGTGGATCCACACATTGGCATGGTACCATAATCTTCCTTTTATTTAATGACCTTAAAAATATAAAGATACTAAACTGCATATAATCTTTGAATACTTTAACTAGTACTTACAGTTTGTGAACTAGATGGTTCCTCAAGTCTTGAGTTATATCTTCATGCCAAGGTTTCCGTATTGCAGTGCTAGATGGTGGAGCTGCTGTAGGCATGGATCCCAAATTGGAAACATTGCTGCCATCGCCCATCATTACACTACAAGAAAAGCATAAAATTGTAGTTGAACAACATATGAATTAAACTGTTCCACGCAAAACCTCTAAACTTTCAAAATGCTCAAAGTCAAAGTGAAGGCGTTACCTAAAAATCACATCCCTTCCCCTTCACCCACGCATAGCCCTTCCCTTCAATTCTTTGGTTGAATTTAATGGACGTATGTCTTTTTTTCAACTGTACTATGTAACCTACTTTTTTTTTTTTTTGTACCAATGAGTGTTAGATACTCAAGTTCTCTTAATAGTTCTTTTTTCTAATTCGTTTCTATATTCTGAATGTAATTATTTTTTTTCAGTGACATTCTTTATCAAACCCCTTGAACATGAGCAATAATAGTCTGGACCTGTCCCACTGACATGAAGAGGAAAGGTTACTAGCTATGCTCTGTGCAGTAATCATTTTACAGGGAAGGGGAGGCTGAGCGGCTATTGTCTCATCTATATACTGGAGTCCTCCTTCGCTTTAATGCTGTACAGATCACTTTCTAGCAGCCTTCTCATCAGACAGTATAGGAAGTCTCAGCTTAGTTTTAGGGCAACAGGCCAGACAGAAAACTGCAAGATTTCAGAATTTTATAATCAAGATAATGCAAAATTTGAAGAAAAAAAAAAATCACCCAAAGTGTTTAAAAATTGGTTGTTTTCTGATGACAATCTCTTTAAGGTCAAAAAAACACATTAGACTGACTATTGCTGCTTAAAAGGGGTACTCCGGTGGACAGTTCCCGACATGGACAGAGGTGTCAGCAGAGAGCACTGAGGTCAGACAAAGATTCAAAAAAGAAAAACTTCCTCTGGAACATACAACAGCTGATAAGTACTGGAAGGATTAAGATTTTTAAATACCCCTTTAAGGTGTTTGTCTGAAGTTTATTCACGTCTAGAAGCAGCTTATTTTCCTGGCCACATTGAAAACGCATGCATGCTGACCCAAACCAAGCATACATGCGTATGGGAGAAACAGGGTGAATAGCTCTTGGCCAACACAGCAACTTGCATACATACCTCTGAGCGTTCATCCCTGGATGAAGCATCGAGTCCGGAAGAAGACCAGAACCCTGGACACCCACACCACCATTCACTCCTACTGGGCTTGCACCTGCGCAAAAAGACCACGGATCAGTTTATACAACAACATAAGTAATTATATTAAATACATTACATATATATATATATATATATATATATATATATATATATATGGGGAGATTGATCATTGCATTTTTTTTTGTCTATGTTTTGGCGCAGTTCAGGCGCAAGCAGCATATTTAGCAACTTATGCGTCTTTTGATAGACCGTTTCACTCTTTTGCCTACCTGTAGAACCTTTTCTTTTTGACCATGCAGTATTCACGTATTTATCATTTGGGACTTTTGTGAAAAGTCGCTATTTTGTGCGCAAAGGTACTTTTATAGGCGCAAAGCTACAACACCTACCAGTAAACCTTTAACCTCTTGTGGACAACAGCGTCCCTCTCCCCTTCTATGACACGTGAATCATAGCTGGGTGGTTTTGGCAGCTACCTGCCACTAGGACCTCTCTCTAATGCCAGACATCACTGATCTCGGTGATTCCCAGCTTTAACCCCTTAGACTCCGCAATCAAATTTGATTGCAGCATCTAAACAGCAAGTAAAAATGTCCCGACAGCTCTGTGAAAGTAAAAACACCTAACCTGCCAAATTCAGGACCCAGGAAAGTGTCTACTTCCCTCCCTCACAAGCGTCTAGAAAGTGTATGTGGTAGAGCTTTTCCCACCACAGCAGAACTGCGCAAAATTCATCATCCTGCTGCACCTTCTTGATAAATAAGATGGACGCTAGTCAAACCCACCACCCAAATAAATGTGGGAAAATAAGCTCTAATGTAGACATTCTTTGATAAATCTGGGCCATAGATTACATTTTATACAGTACAAAAAAAAAAACAACAATGTTTCTTACTCATTGAGTTCATAGAGCGAATCCCCTGAGGAGACTGTCCCGATTGCTGACCCTTCACTTGCGTCTGGGACTGTGTTTGCAGTTGGCCTTGATATGGTAATCCCAGGGCAGCATACGCCCGTTCTATGGAGCTTGGATCAATCTGGTTAGCAGGATTAAGTGAAGGCGCAGGAGGCTGGCCCACATTACCAACCGTTCCCACATTGCCAGCAGTACCTAAAGACACTGGTGGACTCCCAAGTAAGGCTGCCAAGGATAAAAAAAAAAAAAAGAAGGAGTTTAATATCACTTCACTAATCCTGGAGTAAAAGCATACCACCATCAGTAAATGTAAAATTGTTGTTGTACGCACATTGTTGGTTGCGTTTGTCCCCTGCATTCTTCAGAGGCAGACAAACTGGACAGTCATGCCTCGTGCAGTTTTTCCAGTGAGAAATGATCTGTCGTGAAGAGGCGCAATGTGCAACTAAAAGACAGAAAACCGCAAATGTTAAGGGAAAAAAAAAAAAAAAAAACACAAAAAGGTTATAACCAAATATTTAAGGGGTATTCTCAACATCAAAAATGATCCCTTTCAACAGAATAAGGGCCGGTTCACACTACATTTGTAGTGTATGGGTGCCGGATCCGGTTGTGAGAGTGGAAACCAGCCGCTCCTGTATCCCAGCCGGATCCCCATTCATTTCAATGAGCCGACCACAGTCAAACGCTGACTCCAGTCGGCACAATTTTGCCCCGTTTGCACGGTTTTAGGTCCGGTTATAGAACTGTATACGGGGCAAAAATGAGCCAACCAGAGTCCCCGTTTGACTGTGGTCGGCTCATTGAAATGAATGGGGATCCGGCTGGGATCCAGGAGCGGCTGGTGTTCGCTCCTCCCAGCCGGATCCAGCACCCATACACTACAAACGTAGTGTGAATCCATCGTAAGTGATACATATGTTATTGCAGGAGATCTGACCACTGGGATCCACAGTGACCACGAGAACAGAGCATAAGTCCCCATCTGCGTGCCAATCGCACAGAATCTGCCATGGGAAACCACTGACTGGCTTAGTGGAGCAGTTTCTCTGGGTTTAATTGAAAGCCGGGTGGGGGGGGGGGGGGGGTGTGGTTCTGCCTCAAAGCTCCAGTCGGGGTGTAACTAAGTGTGAATATACACATACAATATTAAAAAAAAGGGGGAGGGGGGGGGAGAAATAATGTAGGTGAATATAGCTTGTACATTATTTTTACACAACCCCAAGCCTTATTAGAAAAACAACAATGTTCTCCCCCGGACAATCACTATATAAGCATTGTACAATGAAAGCTTTTGACCAGTATTAAATAAAACAGTCACCTTGGCATGATTTTCCAGCCTGGCAATGGGTCATGTGATTCAGGACATTCTTCATGGTACGACAATGGGGTAAATTGCATTGTCGCACCTCACCGTTTGCTTGTTCTCGTCTCTGGCACTTGTGGGCATGCAATAGAAGAACCAGTTGTTGCTGTATGAGCTTTCGCTTCTCAGGATCTGCTGTTGGGGCTCCTGAGCCAATCCCCGGAGATGCACCAGTGCCCATACCTTGAGGGGATGCTTGGACAAGGTTGGCTTGCGGTACTTGAGTAGATGGCTGTTGACCCTAAAAGAAAAAGTTAAGATTTTTAGCCTCATGTCTATTCTAACACATACAGATATTTGTGGGATCAATTTGCTTTCTTCTGCCACAAATTCTATTATTCTACCACCTGGCCTGCTCCACCTTCCTAAAGTGAATGGTACTTTTCACATCCAGCTGAATGAAGGGGTCACAAAGCTTGTGCGATTGGTGCGATCTCTTTATTTCCTACCAAGTTCCATACATTTGGCCTCCACCTGGTATTGCACTTGACCATGTGAAGTGAATAGGAAGAAGTTGCATTATCAGGTAAAGTCGCTACCAGATTTACCAAAGAGTCTGGTAGGAAGTAAAGAGGGTGCAGCGCTCGCACAAGCAAGTGATGGTGTCCGGAGTTAGACCACACTAATATATACCTAGGACATCAATAGAAGGTCCTGGAAAACCCCTTTATGGCTGTGTGGATGAAGTTTTTAGAAAACTAGGGATTTTCCATTAGTTTTACATATAGTAAGTGGGAAAAAAAATAAAAATAAACACATTAGGGTATCTAATAGAGGAATACACAGATATGTACAGCCAGTCCAGTAACTATGCTATTCTATTCTATACTAGGCGTTAACGCACATAACGGTGTATTTTAATGTTTTAAAGTGCAGATTTTGTAATACAAAGAACCAGTCACTAGACTTTTGGCCACATAACCACCATGTCATCGTACAGATGGGGAAAATCTTTCTAAACATGTCCCTGTGTCAGCTTTAGTGCTATACAAAGAACTTATAATAAGGTCACGCTGCATGTAACTCTCTGGAGAGAGTCATGTGGGCGGTGCTGGACTTCTTAGGAGACATGGGGGGGGAGATCAATACCTCTCTAAAGGAAGTGTTGCTGAGATGCCCATAGCAACCAATCAGATCGCTTCTTTCATTTTTCAGAGGCCTTTTCAGAAATGAAAGCAGTGATCTGATTGGTTGCTATGAGCAACTTTCCTTCTGGACAGGTATTGATAAATCTCCCCCATGGAGTGCTTGATGTCCTACAGCCCGAAATATGAACTTACCCACCAGGAGGGTTATCATTTGTGCAGTGACGTGAGGTCAGTGTGTCCTATATCTGCAGACCAGACTAGAAGATATCCCGTACACTCACCATATTTGGCATGCCAGGTCCAGATTTTTTGTCCATTGAAAACTGGTTCAGACTGTTCTGGAGAGCGGATTTGTTCTGCATCTGGGAACCGAGCCCTGTATTTCCCAGCTGGGGACTGGTATTCTGACCATAATTTGTCCCATAGGGGTTAGGGTTGTTCATTATCCCAAGCTAGAAGACAAAAGTCATTTACAAGTGTCAGGCAGATGCAGATGGGCCAGTTGTGATTTGATCTATACCAGGTAGGTCCGTATGTGGCTTTTGTAGGATCACACTATTCTACAATGTCTATATCCACACATTGTAAAATCGAGTCATGTTTTACAAATATACCGCAGTAAAATCACTTAAAAATGGCCATATTTTTGCTAAATAATATCCTGAATTAAATTCTGTGGAAAAGTGGCCATGAGTGCACAATCTATGAAAAAAAGGTAACTCAGAACAGCCAGTAAAATAAAGAGCACAACAGAAAAACCACAAATGGCCGTAAAAACCATTGAGAGAAAAAAAAAGCTGCAAATTTTACAACTGTCATTTTTTATGGCTACAAATACGAATTAAAATATACTGTGTGATTATGGACCTAAAAGGGGTACTCTGCTGCTCAGCGTTTGGACGTCATAGCCCGTCACCTCATAATGTCACACCCCGCCCCCTCAATGCAAGTCTATGGGAGGGGGCGTGACAGCCATCACGCCCCCTCCCATAGACTTGCATTGAGGGGGCGGTGTGTAACATCATGAGGGGACGGGGTTATGACGTCACAAGCTCACGGCGCGGGCTCCAGCTTTCCGAACAGTTTGTTTCAAACACTGAGCAGCGGAGTACCCCTTTAAAAGCATACTGAAAAAACACACTGCAAAATTATCTCCTGATCCTAAAGCCATCAATCAAATCATCAATTTTTACTATGAAGATTACTTTGGATTTGTTGAAAGATCCATCGCTGGGATCCAAACCTCTATCATCAATGGAACCAGTTTGATGCTATGTGAATCACTCATCCCAAGTGTCAAGAAATGTTAGTAGGCATGTTAAAGATATTAAGTGTTTCTAGGATTATTAAGATCTTTCTGGGCAGATCTGCAGTGAATAGTGGATCACTATACAGAGACCTGGCTATGGGAAAAGATACTGAGCATGTGCGTCCTCTAACACTTAGCTCTGTAGGTGAATATGTACATTATGTACTTTAAAGGGGTACTCTGCTGCTCAGCGTTTGGAACAAACTGTTCCAAACGCTGGAGCTGGCAGCTCGTGATGTCACAGCCCCGCCCCCTCATGCCGTCACGCCCCACCCCCTCTATGCAAGTCTATGGGAGGGGATGTGACAGTCGTCACGCCCCCTCCCATAGACTTGCATTGAGGGAGCTGGGCGTGACGGCATGAGGGGGCGGGGCTATGATGTCACAAGCTCCCAGCGCCGGCTCCAGCGTTCGGAACAGTTTGTTCCAAACGCTGAGTAGCGGAGTACCCCTTTAAACACCAGGTTTTGGGGGGGGGGGTTGATAGGCTTTTCATTGTTTGTTATTGTTTATGTTGTTTTTTCCAATAATGACAACAACCACAAAGCAAAATAGTCAAGTAGTAAAAATACAACAGTTTTATATGTTTTCACTCTGCCTCTCATTACTCCTGAACGAACGTTTCTGAGATTTTGGGTCACATGGCGGCTCCTCTGGTTGTCAACTACGCAAAAGCAACTGTAGTAACAGTAAAGAAAATGCCTATATCTCTAAGTACGGTGGAATTCACAACCGTTTCGGGCAGCACAATGGAGGTGGACGTATGGATATAGGCAAAAAGAAATGCTGAAGTATACCAAAGCACACTTATTTTAATGGACCAAATATAATCTATAAGTGACAACATTTACTTCCAAACATCTCCATTTCTCTTTCCTGATTGAGTGCAGCACATTGTGGCATACCCTTATCGAAAACGTATCCAACATACAGCGCAAGCGTAATGGTCATGCAGCTTAAAGGGGTACTCCGCTGCCCTGCTTCCAGAGCTCCGCTCCCCAGTGTCCGGAAGTTTATTGTTCCGAATGCTGTGTGCGGGTTTCCGTGTTCAGGGCCGCCCCTCGTGACGTCACGCCCGCCCGCCCCCTCAACGAAAGTCTATGGGAAGGGGGTGCGACAGCCGTCGCACCCCCTTCCCATAGACTTTCGTTGAGGGGGCAGGCAGGCGTGACATCACGAGGGGCGGCCCTGAACACGGAAGCCCGCACACCGCATTCGGAACAAACTTCCGAACGCTGGGGAGCGGAGCTCAAGAAGCAGGGCAGCTGAGTACCCCTTTAAAATATAACTTGACTAACATTTGGTGCCTGGTTATCTTTCATTTACTAATAGATGGGCTTTTGAAAGGAATCTAACATCAGTTCTATGCTGTCTGTACCACAAGTCATTGGGATGGGCTGATGGCTTCTCCCACCCCGCCAGCCTTGATCGATAGCTCTCTTATATGCAAACGGGGAGAGATCAATCCAGGCCAGTGGGGCAGGCAGAAGCCATTGGGGGCCATCTCAATGGCTCACAGTTCAGGCAGCATGATGGACATCCTCTAATTATTAGTGTGGAAAACATCCTGAATATTTTCCCATTATAATAGAAGTAAAAGCTTGCTGAAGAGACAAAGCACACAAAGCTTACAAATCAATCATGTGTTCAGTAAAGAAGTGCCCTACCTTGTTCATGGCGGTTGGCTGCGGGCTTCTCATTCCTGGCTGTCCTGCCATTGTCGGCCCCCCTTGCTGAAGTGTCTCTGCTAAAATGTTACTAGAACTGCCCATGCCTTGGTTCTGGTATTGCATTCCAGGTCGCCCCCTTCCTGCACCAAGTGAACCATTCATCATTTGCCCCTGCATCATGTTCTGTCCATTTCCAGCTTGCATCATACCCGTGTTCATGCCCATTCTAGGCTGGTTTATTGGGTTGTTTAGGGAAGGCATCATACCAGCTGCTGAGGAAGGATTTAGGCCTTGAGTGGGTTGTCCTGGATTGCTGCCATTACCTCCCATACCCAAGCCTGTCAATCCGCCTTGAGCCATTGGGCCCTTCACCATGTTGTTGAGAAGTCCGATACCTTGGCTGGTCTGTTGGGTTTGCTGACCGAGGCCCATACTCATGTTTGCACTACCACCTCGTAAAAGTTCTGAAAGCTGCTTGTGCTTGGCAGCTGCGTCGGGTACCATGCCCATGCTGGCGTGCAGCTGACTGAGCTCTCCTCCATTGCTCGCGCCAAATTCATTGGAGCTTATTAATTCATCGGGCAGATCTTGCTCCAGGTCAAATAAGGACCCAAAATCTAAAAGGAGGGAAAAACAGACAGGTTATTGCCATTATCACTCTTAACTAAGAAAAAGCTAAACAGCATCAGTATACCAATGATCTCTATCTGATATAAGGGTGCAGAGAATAACCGGCGGCTCTGTCTGCATAATAAAGGGGTTTTCTAGGACCTTTTCACTGACTATTGGTAATCTTTATCTGGTCAGTAAGGAGCCACAGAGCCCACATGCACAATGAATGGAGCCGGAAGCAGACCATTATATTATGTAGTGGCCATGCGGAGTTCACCTCAAAGGGGGAAGAGCTGCAGTAACCCAGCACGGCCACTACACAATGTATGGAGTAGTCTGTTTCCTGCTCTTTATTTCGGAGCATACCTTACACACCCCCCCCCCCCCCCCCCCCCGAATTACGCGTATGGTCACTCCTACATAGCACTCCGTGATATGTATGGACACACAAGGGATGGTAGAGCAGAACAGAGTTTTACAGCACGGTAGAGCAGACGGTGTGAATTGCTGTCGGCTTCTGTCACACACATCAACGTGTCACGACGCTCCGGTTGAAACACAATGAACTGAAAACTCAGATCCTAAAAACTCCTCATAGGGGGGTTCCAGAAAGCAAATTCTGAAGAAATGCATTATAGCAATTTTTTTTTTTTTTTTTTATAGATAAGAACACTAACACGACAACTCCATGTGCAAGATGTACAGTGGTCTAAACGGACCATCGTTTGCTGAGGGATCCATGCAATGTAAAGTATAGGACAGTGGTCTACAACCTGCGGACCTCCAGATGCTGCAAAACTACAACACCCAGCATGCCCGGACAGCCAACGGCTGTCCGGGCATGCTGGGAGTTGTAGTTTTGCAACATCTGGAGGTCCGCAGGTTGAAGACCACTGGTATTGGAAGTTATACTCACCTGTCCCCGCCGCTGCGGACCGTCACCGCTGCCCTGGATGTCGCCTTCCATCGCTGTCGCCGCGTCCCCGTGGTGTCCCCGACACTCCAGCAAGGCCTCTGCTTCCCTGGCATCCTCGCTCTCCGTCGTCGCTACGCACGCTGCTCCTATTGGATGACGGGACGGCGTGCGCACCGACGTGATGACGTCGATGGAGAGCGCCGACGATGCAGGGAATCCCGAAGAGAACGCGCCAGAGCCCCGAGGACAGGTAAGTGATCGTCAGAGGACCACACGGGGCACCGTAAACGGCTATCCGGTGGCAGCTGAAGCAGTCTGCGCTGCCGGATAGCCGTTTATGCGATGGCCCCGACATACAAAAGCATCGTATGTTGATGCTGCCTTCAACATGCGATAGCCTCTGAGAAGGGGGGGGGTGTCACTGTATACTTAATATCAAACAGTAGTAAAGGTACACAGCTGATCCCACCTTCCTAAGTAGGCTTCAGGGTCTTACAACTACAGTGCAGTCTAAAAGGTGAACATCTCTGGGGGGCAATCTGGGCAAGATTCCCCATTTCCAAGGGAAAGATCATAAAACATGACAGAAAATATTTGTTCTTGTAAATCGCTTTTTAGCTTTACGGATGCTGACCAAGTTTGTGTTTTTTTTTTTTATAAAATTTTTTTTAGCAATGGGCAGAATATTGTGACATACAGGCATTTGGTCCCTAAAATATAAACCTGACAGAATGGAGGTGTAAACAGGGAGCTAGAAGGAACGAAAGCTGCCCATGAGGGACGTGTCAAAAGTTTTGATCAGTTGATCTTAGGGGGAGATTTATCAAAACCTGTCCAGAGGAAAAGTTGCCCAGTTGCCCATAGCAACCAATCAGATCGCTTCTTTCATTTTTGAAAGCAGCGATCTGATTGGTTGCTATGGGCAACTTTTGCTGTGCACAGGTTTTGATAAATCTCCCCATTAGTGCTCAGAACCCCAACTGCGTCTGGGTCCCTTTTTTTTTGCACTTAATAAAAAAAAATTTTTTTTTTGGTAAAATTTTTTTGGGGGCCTTAACTTATTTTTGTGTCAGCGTGCATTCACACCAATATTGTGCAACACAGCAGGAGGACTTTAAAAACTGCACGCTGCTGCTTCACGGCCACATCCCATTCATTTGAATGAGTCAAATTGAGTCAGATAGTGACTAGAATCCGCTCAATTTTGGACCGTGTCCGGTCTGCCACTGTTTTTATTCCAACAATAAAACTGATACCGTTCAAAAAAAATGAGCCGACTGGAGTCCCTATCTGACTACTTTTGGCTCATTCAAATGAATGGGGTATATCACGGGTTGGGCAGGGATACGGCAGCGGATGGTTTTTAAATTCCCCCGCCGGCCGAGAAGGACTGACTCCAACGTCCAGCCTAAACCCTGGAAGTGATCGGCTATTGGCCTTAAAGGGGTTCTCCGGTGCTTAGACATCTTATCCCCTATAAGATGCCTGATCGCGGGAGTCCCGCAGCTGGGGACCCCCAGGATCTTGCACGCGGCACCCCGTTTGTATTGATTACCGGCGACTACAGGGCAGGCGGCGTGTGACGTCACACTCTACCCCTCAATGCAAGCCTACGGGAGGGGGCGTAATAGCTGTCACGCCCCCTCCCATAGGCTTGCATTGAGGGGTGGAGCGTGAAGTCACACTGAGGCGGAAGTGACACGCCGCCGGCCCTGTGGTCGCCGGTAATCAGACCCGGAGCGAACACGCTTCGGGGACTGATTACAAACGGGGTGCCGCTTGCAAGATCCCAGGGGTCCCCAGGGGCGGGACCCCCGCCATCAGGCATCTTATCCCCTATGCTTTGGATAGGGGATAAGATGTCTAAGCACCGGAGAACCCCTTTAAAGTTCACAGATTATCATATCGGCCCTAAAAAAAAAAAAAAAATCATTATCGGTCGATCCCTATATTCAACCACACTGATGTGCCTTAGAACAAAGATAGGCTTATTGGGCCGATCTGAGCTATGAAGAGACTCTGCTGCAGAGTTTTCCCTCTGAACCCAGAAACTCAGGAGAGTACAACAAGTCCAGATGGGGCGTATACTGTGACAGCACTCACCAAAGTAACCTCTGCGCCGAGTACAGCTAGTCCCATCCCCTACATCATAGGTCTCCAAAACGTGGTCCTCCAGCTGTTGAAAAACTAAAACCCTGAGCATGGCCGGACGGCCGTTAATTGCTGGGAGTTGTAGTTTTGCAACAGCTGGAGGACCACAGTTTGGAGACCAGCGACCTACATTATCCATTATCGCTCCATTCAAACTGTGGTCCCAGCAACTGATATTTATGGAAGTAAACGTGCGCATAATATAGAATATGTGGCCAAGTGGTAACCTGTGTGAACAAAGCCTTACATACAACTGGAATTCTTACATGGTGATCAGTCACGGAATATAGGACAACTACTAACAAAATGATAACTATACAGTCACCTATAGCGGAATAAGCCTGAAAAAAGCCACAGTAAGCCAAAACATACAAACAAAAAAATAAAGGATTTTACAAACTGCCCCCATGGTTCTTAGTACAGGTAGAACGAATGTTCACTTATATTACACAAAAGAAAAGTTGCCATTTGTACCACTATACGCAGGATTCCTATACACAGATCTATACTGGACCAGAGAATAACTAAACACAAGTCTATATACTATATATACTATTATCTAATATAGAGTGTCCCCAAATAAGGCATGCTGGGAGTTGTAGTTTGGCAACAGCTGGCATTTAAATCAACTGGTGCCAGGGAGTTAAACAGATTTGTAAATGACATCTATTAAAAAATCTTCACCCTTCCAGTACTTATTAGCAGCTGTATACTACAGAGGAATTTCTTTTCTTTTTGAATTTTTTTGTCTTGTTCACAGTGCTCTCTATTGACACTTCTGTCCGTGTCAGGAACTGTCCAGAGCAGCATAGGTTTGCAATGGGGATTTTCTTCTGCTCTGGACAGTCCCCAATACGGGCATCAGGAGTCAGCAGAGAGCACTGTGGACAAGACAAAATTTCAAAAAGAAGAATTTCCTCTGTAGCATACAGCTGCTAAAAAGTACTGGAAGGGTAAAGATTTTTTTAATAGAAGTCATTTACAATTCTGTTTAACTTTCTGGCACCAGTTGATTTAAAAAAAATTTAAATAAAAATGTTTTCCACCAGAGTTCCCCTTTAATATAACTGCATGAGGCCCACAAGAGGAAGATCATGTGCAATACATGGCTGAACTAAACATCGGCTAACAGGAGACCAGAACCTAGGACTGGACCCGCAGTATAAATGTGGAGAGGTTAGGCTTCTGCTTTGTTTTCTTCTCAGCAAAAATGACTAAAAAAAAAAAAAAAAAAAACTGCTGCACTGCATTTTTTGGGTGAAAAAAAAGCCACATCTGGAAGTCAATAGGGAATTATGAAACTTCAATCACACTTGCCTTTATTTATATATTTTTTTATATCATCACCTTTGGTGTTTTTGTGCGGTATTGGGCTCAGTGGCGGTTTTCCAAAATCGCAGCATGTTGAAACTAAGGAGTTGTAGAAGTCTATGGTAAAAATAATAAAAAAAAAAAGCCATTCCAAAACCCCAGGTGGGTTAAAGGGGTATTCCAGGATTTTTTTTTTATTTGACTATGCTACAGGGGCTGTAAAGTTAGTGTAGTTCATAATATAGTGTCTGTACCTGTGTGTGATGATTCTCACAATTCACCCCAATATTTATTTTTAACAGCACACAATGACTGTTGTCACAGATTTTTCCCAACTTGCAAAGCGGCCGAGACCTGACTCACTAGTCAGCTGATGACAGGGAGCCTGTCTGCTTCAATGGGTGGAGGGATGAATCTGCAACTAATGCAACAGCTGTAGGCACCCTGATTGAAAACCATAGGTCTGCAGCTCATTTAAGTTTCAATGGGTGGGGTGGCTGATGTGTGGGAGGGAGGAAAATGGAATCATGGGATTTGTAGGCAAACAAGAAAACTGAAAACAGGAAATACCAGTTCACAGAAAGCTAACCACAGAGTTATGGTAATCTCACAGCATAGCCATTTATCCCCCAAGACAAGCGCAGATCCTTCCTAAGCATGTCCATTACTGTCTGCCAGGTACGTACTCAAATCACCTTATGCTGGAGAACTCCTTTAAGCATTGGCTTTTTTTGTTCCCACCATTATCAAAGAAACATGACCTGCCATGATAAAAACAAAGGAGGGAAAAATACCAAAGGAAAAAAAGCCAAGGCTAAAACCTGCTATTTTTGAAAAAAGCGCCACATTTTTTGTGGCTTTTTTTCGGTAGGGATATAAATAAAACCTGAGCGGTAACGTCGCCTCATACTGGGAAATAAGAAACTCTAGTGACCAAGGCCAAGTCTTCTTACAGACATTGTTTGGCATGCTGGGAGTTGCAGTTTTGCAACAGCTGGAGGCACCCTGGTTGGAAAACACCTAGATATAGGGCCTCGGCTCAGTAGACACACTGGATTTTTATATTTCACTTTATTACCCGAAATTGCTACACCCGAATTTTACATGAACATCTAAAGCAGTGGTCTCCAAACACTGAACCTCCAGCGATTGCAAAACTACAAATCCCAGCATGCCCACATAGAGAATAAGTTGTTTAACCATTTAAAACCTTAACCAAAAGTGTGAACGGGGTGCAGGTGAGCGGATGACTTACTATGATTTTTTTTTTATGGTCCTAAAGTTAAAAAAAAAAAAAAAAAAAAAAAAAAAAAGCATAGTATTTTGTTGTAATACGGCTATTTTAGAAGCGAAAAGAAAACATAAAAAAAAACATTTTTGGCATAGTTTTCCTTAAAATTTTGACATTTTTGAGCATACACACTTCAAAATACCTGATTTGCATAAAAGAGGTTTAAGAAATATTCTGTCAAAAGATGTGCAAGATAATTTTCGAGTCGAAAAATGCCAGAATCAGAAAAAAAAACTCAGTAAAGCCTTTTCTTCATAGTGAACAGCAGATCAGTGCGAGAAATTTTTTTTTTTAAAATAAATAAAAACCTTTTGGTGGAAACTTAGTGTGTTTGGGAACCTACTGCCCTTTATGTACAAGTGCAGACTCTTTCGATCTATAAGGCTCCCCATAGCGCTGAACAGGTCTATTGAATATTTAAAGCCATTTATTCATTGGGGCCTTTGCGCGAGGAGCAAGAACGGCTTCTCGTGTCGTCTGACAGTCACTTGCATTTTTGTTGACAGACAGAACGGCAGCTTAAAGGGGTACTCTGGTGGAATACAATTATTTTTTTTGATCAACTGGTGCCAGAAAGTTGAACCGATTTGTAAATGACTTCTATTTAAAAATCTTAATCCTTCCAGTACTTATCAGTTGCTATGTGCTCCTGATTTCTTTTTGCATTTCTTTTCTGTCTGACCACAGTGCTCTCTGCGGACACCTCTGTTCATGTCTGGAACTGTCCAGAGCAGGATAGGTTTGCTGTGGGGATTTGCTTCTACTCTGGACATTTCTTGACATGGACAGAGGTGTCAGCAGAGAGCACTGTGGTCAGACTGGAAAGAAATGCAAACACAAAATAACCTCCTGTGGAGCACACAGCAACTGATAAGTACTGGAAGGGTTAAGAGTTTTATATAGAAGTAATTTACAAATCTGTTTAACTTTCTGGCACCAGTTGATTAAAAAAAAAAAAAATTATTGTTTGCCACCAGAGTGCCCCTTTAAGCAACAAGAAACCTACTGTACAAATTGCCAAACCAAGGTAATCCGCTATCCATTGGTTTAGTCTTATTTGCACAATCCCTGCAGCCGTGTACGATGCCGCTTTAGCTGTAGCTACAACTACAACTCTCAGCATGCCCAGACAGCCGTGCACAACTGCGACTCTCAGGATGCCGAGACAGCCACTGGCAGTCCGGGAATGCTGGGAGTTGTAGTTTTGCTAAAGCTATAGAGCTGCACATTGGGCAACACTGGTATAGACCTGTGGTGTCCAAGCTGCTGCCCTCAGCTGTCTGTCAGGGCATGCTGGGAGTTGTAGTTTGGCAACAGCCTGAGGAGCCACATGTGAAGTCGGGGCATGATGGGTGTGTAGTTTTGCAACATCAGAAGAGTCATAGGGTTAAGTGAGGGCATGCCGCATGTTACATAGTAGGGTTGAAAAAAAAAAAAATTAAAAGACAGATGTCCATCAAGTTCGACTAATAGTTGTAGTTTTGCAACAGCTGGAAAGCAACAGGTAGGGGAATGTTCGTATACATTCTACAGAATCCATAAGTATAAGAGTAGACATGTGCTGCCCATTACATGCATCAGCCAAAATGCCCAGCTGAAACCCATGCAGGGATCTGTATACATCTCCATCCCGATACATTAACCCAAAGATCTGCAGACAAAGCAAAACTACAACTCCCAGTATGCCCCGACAGCCGTTGGCTGTCGGGGCATGCTGGGAGTTGTAGTTTTGCAACATCTGGAGGTTATACCATCACCCACCCAATCAGTGGCGGGAAAGCTAGGGGGGGGGGGGTTGCACGTGTCCCAGCCACCAATCACTGCAGATTTGATGGGCCAACACTGATTTGTTATTATGGGCCCTACTAGAGATGAGCAAACTTATAGTAAATTTGATTTGTCACGAACTTCTCGGCTCGGCAGTTGATGACTTATCCTGCGTAAATTAGTTCAGCTTTCAGGTTCTCCGGTGGGCTGGAAGGTGGATGCAGTCCTAGGAAAGAGTCTCCTAGGACTGTATCCACCTTTTCCAGCCCACCGGAGAACCTGAAAGCTGAACTAATTTATGCAGGATAAGTCATCAACTGCCGAGCCGAGAAGTTTGTGACTAATCGAATTTACTGTGAGTTCGCTCATCTCTAGGCCCTACTTTCCCTTTCTATACCCCTTTTTTAAATAAGCCTATGGAGTCTAACCTAACAAAAACTAAAATAAAAACTAAAATAGAAAAAGAAACCAGCCCTCCCCCTCAGACATTCCTCTGCACCGACGGCCAGGAGCCACGGCCTATAGTTATTAAAGGAAATCTGTCACCAGCACTTACCTGTCAGTACCGACAGAGAGCAGGTGACACTGATGACAACGGTACTTACCTTGTCCCGTTCCGTGGCAGGGACCTCCGGTAATCGTTGCCGTTCGCTCCAGCTCCGGGCACCCGACTTGGGGCATAGACGGAGCTTAGTGATGTCACCGCTGCCGCTCCCTGCTGGGTCCCGCTGCCAGAGAGCAGCAGCGGTGACGTCAATAAGCTCCGCCCGTGCCCAAGCCGGGTGCCCGGAACTAACGGAGGAGATTACCGGAGATCCCCGCCACGGAACGGGATAAGCTAAGTACCATTTTCATCAGTGTCAACTGCACTGTCCGTACAGACAGGTTAGCGCAGGTAACAATGGTGACAGATTTGCTTTAAGGAAAATAGCAGAAACTTCAGATAAACATCTTTTATTTCTAAAACTTTTAAATCACCCACACAACAATGTGCATCAGGCCCGACACCTTTCAGTTACTACCTTAATCAGAGTCTATGATTAAGGCCGCAACCAAAACGCGTCAGGCCTGATGCACACTGTTCCTTGCTGTTTGGATGAGGTTTCACAATTCTTACAAATAAATGTTTTTATCCAGATTCGTACTGCTAGACTAAATACCTTCTGCATCTTCTCCCTAACTAGGGGCTATATTTTTTTGCGCACACCATTCTATCCTACATCTAGATGTAATGATCGGCTTGTTTAATGTGCCCCAGTTTTCAGGTTCATTTTTGCCCAAATTTTTGTCAGATAGAAAGTGGTGGGTGACTACGATTTTTCATCCTAATTCAAAAACATTTCTATAGTATCTGTATTTTTTGTGTTTATTACTATTATTGTGTATGTAAATAAATGAATTGTATCACTAGGTTTCTATCCAAGTAATTGTACATGATCTATTGCATATATAATAGCGTAGGAATAGAGTAGAACAGCCTTTCCCAAACAGTGTGTCTACAGTTGTTACAAAACTACAACTCCCAGCATGCTCAGACAGCCTTAGGGTGCGTTCACAGTACGGAATTCCACAGTGTGAACTTAACATTAGTGTGAGTGGGTCTCCGCAAGACCCATTCACACTGCGGAATTTCCGCCGCTGAAATTGTTGCGCGCAAAGAAAGAGCATGTTCATTCTTTGCGCAGATTCCGCGAGCACGGCATAGCTGTCAATGGTGAGGTCTCAGTGCCCCGCGGCCCTACCACCAAAGCGATATCGGCGGCGGCCGCCAGGCGGAATCTCCGCAAGAAGAGATTCCACAGTGTGAACGCACCCTTAGGCTAAGCATAGTTTTGCAACAGCTGGAGACACACCATTTGGAACACACTGGTGTGAAGATTAAGATACAAAAACTGACAAAACCATGTGAGAACGCCCTACCCCAAGTCTGACATACGATTTTTAGACACATCCGATTAGACTCTGATTTAGCCCCCCCACCCCCATCCCCCCCATTTCGACAATACATCTGATGGATGCAAAAAAAAATTGTTATGTGAATGCGGCCTAATTCTTTTAAAGCTGAGCTCTAAATTGGCCTAACCCATGACAACCAATCACAGCTTTTGTTTTACCAAAAGACCAGTGAAAAATTTAAGGGGATATTCCGATTTGACAGAAACTACTCAGGTAAAATAAAGCTGCGATGTGATTGGTTGCCAAGTTTGTCAAATCAGAGCTCAGTTTTAAACAATTTAGGCAAGATGATGTCAGCTGTCATTGGTTGCTATAGGTCAGTGTTTCCCAACCAGGGTGCCTCCGGGTGTTGTAAAACTACAACTCCCAGCATGCCTGGACAGCCGAAGGCTGTCCAGGCATGCTGGGAGTTGTAGTTTTGCAACATCTGGAGGCCCCCTGGTTGGGTAACACTGCTAAACATAAAAGCAGAGCTCAGCTTTAATATGGTAAACCAGAGGCTGCACTGATCGGCTGCTCTGGATTAAGACAGGGTTCCCTAACCTGTGGCCCTCCAGCTGTTGTGAAACAACTCCCATCAAGCCTTGGCAGCCATAATGGGAGTTGTCGTTTCACAACAGCTGGAGGGCTATAGGTTGAGAGAACATAGGGGGAGATTTATCAAAACCTGTGCAGAGGAAAAGTTGTCCAGTTGCCCATAGCAACCAATCAGATCGCTTCTTTCATTTTTACCAAGGCCTCTGCAAAATGAAAGAAGCGATCTGATTGGTTGCTATGGGCAACAGTGCAATTTTTCCTCAGCACAGGTTTTGATAAATCTCCCCCATTGTGTCAAGAAATTAAAGCTAAATTCCAATTGGACTTAACACCCCGGCAGCCAATCACAGCGCTGCTTTCATTTTACCTGAGCAGCTAACTCAATGAAAGCCCAGCCCTGACTTGACATAAACAACAACCAATCAGAAGGCAGCTCTTCATGCTCCCAAGGCTGCGTTCATAAAGCTTTATTGCCGATTGTTTAACACATACACTTTATAGGGGGAAATGGACAAGTTCTTATAGACTTACAATATTTAAAAAAAAAAAACTGCCCGTAACGAATCCGTTTTTTTTTTTGCGTGACTGATCGCGTAATTTTACATAAATCTAAATTATTTGAATGGTAACTGAAACCAACAGAGGGTGAACCCGGGACAAACCGAATATATAAAAGCCGAGCTCTGATTTGTCATAACCTGAAGGGTGCGCGTTCATACCGCGGTATTGCTGCCCGCTCAACGCATACATTTTATAGTAAAAAAATATACATCTTAACGAATGCTAAAAATAGACGCTACACAGTATGAGTTTCCCATTGACATACATTATAAAGAGAGAGTGGCCATAATGGTTGCAATTTTTCTTTTTTTTTTTGGGCACAGCAAAATTAAACAGGAGTAATGGTGGAAACAGCGAAATGGAGACCAAAAAAAAAAGAAACAAAAAAACAGTGTGAACCCTCCCCAAGTTGAATATATAAACCAGCATTTGCCAAACAGTGTCTCCAGCTGTTGTAAAACTAAAATCCATCATGCACGGACTTCACAATGTTGCTCCCCAAACTGTTGCAAAACTACTACTCCCAGCATGCCCAGCCAGCCATTTGCTGTAAGCAGTTGTAGTTTTGCAACAGCTGGAGAACTATACATTGGGCAACACTGTGGTGTCCAACCTGCAGCACTCCAGCTGTTGCCAATCTACAGCTCCCAGTATGCCATCAGTTTGGCAACAGCTGGAGGCACTCTGGTTGGGAAACGTTTTAATGCGCTTATGTTAAGGCTGTCTGGGCATGCTGAGAGTTGTAGTTTTGCAACAGCGAAACGCTATTCTCTTACGTTAAGTCGTATCCTACTGTACGCTACTTAAGGCGGCATTAACGGATGCTAAAAACGGATGCCGTACAGTATAATCGGGTTCCCATTGACTTTTATTATTTAAAAAAAGTGACCGTGACGAATCCCCTTATTTTTTTTGGAAAGGGGAGGAGGTACATGCTTTTGTATACAGAAAAATTAAATAGACGGTAACCGAGCAAACCGTGAAATGGAGACAAAAAATTAATTTAAAAAAATAAAAAAAGCAGTGTTAACCTAAATTCTAAGTTGGGAATATAAAACAGAGGCATGCTGGGAGTTGTAGTTCTGCTACAGCTGGAAAGTAGCATAACCAATCAAAGCCAAGCTCTGGCTTGTCATAACCCACAGCAGTGATTCACAGCTTGGCTTTAATTCACCCAGGTAAAGTTTAACCCAGTGTTTCCCAACCAAGCTGCCTCCAGATGTTGAAAAAACTACAACTCCCAGCATGCCTGGACAGCCTTCGGCTGTCCAGGCATGCTGGGAGTTGTAGTTTTGCAACACCTGGAGGCAGCTTGGTTGGGAAACACTGGTTTAACCAATGAAAACTAAGGGTGCATTCACGTCACGTTTTTTGCTATACAGTTCCCATATACGTTTTCTATGTGAAAACCGTACGGAACCGTATTGAAAACCATATGCATCGACTCTCCATTGAAAACCGTATGCCAAAAGATGCATCAGGTTGTGTCCGTTTTTTTACTGTACCCAAAACCGTAGTCTACCACGGGTTTTGGTCAGGGTGAAAAACTGTATTAAACCGTATACGTTTTTTTTACATGGAAGTCAATGTGAATTATACAGAACCTTATGTGCTTACAGTTCCCTCCGGTTTTTGACTTTGCACAGTTTTTCTTCTTGGAATTTCAATCAAACAAGTGAAACTTTATTCATAATGGCGTGAAAAGTTAAAAACGTACACTTTTTTTCCTTAAAAAAAAAAAAAAAACGGATGCAACCGGACATCATTTTTTTAAACCGTATACGGTTTTTAACTGTATACAGGTTAAAATTTCTACATACATTTTGATACAGTTCAGTCCGGTTTTGAGGAATCAGTTTATCAAAAACCTGATACGGGAACTGTATTGCAAAAAACGTGGTGTGAATTCACCCTAAGGCTGCATTCACATCTTGTTTTTGCAATACGGGTCCCGTATCCCGTTTCCGTACAAAAAAAAAAAGCGTATGTCTCCAAACCGGACCAAAACGTATGCAACCATATATGCCTCCATGTTTTTTTAAACCGTATACGGTTTGAAAACAGATGTCCGTTTTCATACGTTTTCCTTTAAAAAAAACAAAACGGATACGGTTTTGTGTTTGTCAACATTTTAAATAAAGTTATTTTTTTTAAATTAAATTTCCCCCCAAAAAAAGAAGAAAAGAAAAACCGTATTGTGCAAACCGGATGTAACCGTACGCACATACAGTTCAATACGGTTAGCATAGAACTCCATTTTAAAATAACCGTATACAGGTTGGATACGGTTTTTCAACCGGACTTCAAACCGTAGCAGACCGTTTTTTTTTGTGTGTGCGAAAAAAAAAAAAACCTGCATACAACCGTAAATGAAGCAAAAACGTACGCAACCGGATGCTACAGTTGTCAACGTAATGTCTATGCATACGGTTTGGAATACGGTTCACTAAGTTTTTTGGGGCTAAAACGGGATACGGCAAACCGTATTGCAAAAACGTGGTGTGAATGCAGCCTTAGGGTGGGTTCACACCACGTTTTTGCAATACAGTTCCCGTATGAGCGTCAAAACCGTATGGAACCGTATTGCAAACCGTACTCATTGACTTTGTATTGCAGACCGTATCATGCGGTTGCATACGTTTTGTATCCGTTACAGTTAAAAGCGTTTTAATTTCCCGTACTTTAAACCGTAGTCTACTACGGTTTGAAGTCCGTTTGAAAACCCGTATTTAAACCGTATCCTTTTTTTATACAATGGTGGTCTATGAGAACCGTATTCAACCGGATACACTTACATCCGGTTTTCACAATACGGTTTACGAATCTGCACATGCGCAGCTGGTTCCGAAAGTTCCACCAGCTTCTAAAATCTATCTGGGAGTGTTTTACCGTATGCATCCGTATATACGTTTTTTTTATTAGAATGCGGTTTTTAACCAGAATCCGGCATATACGATTTAGTACGGTTTTTAGCGATACATTTCCTTCAAAAAAAAAAAAAACGTGACACGGGAACTGGATTGCAAAAACGTGGTGCAAACCCACCCTTAGCTGTGATTTGACACAACACACAATGACCAATCACAGCACAGCAAGAGGCCTAAAAGCCGTTCTCTGATTGGTTGCTCTAGAACAGTTGGTCTACAACCTGCGGACCTCCAGATGTTGCAAAACTACAACACCCAGCATGCCCGGACAGCCAACGGCTGTCCGGGCATGCTGGGTGTTGTAGTTTTGCAACATCTGGAGGTCCGCAGGTTGAAGACCACTGCTCTAGAGGGAGAAGTTTAGCCTCCAATCAAAGCTGTTAAAACCAACACTGTGACTGGTTGCTAGGGGCAACCCTCCACTTCCCTCCCAGCAGGGCCAACCATGACATTACCCTCGGGGACTACTCCTCCCATCCTCCTGTCACTGAGCAGCATGTGTCACGTTACCTGGACCATCGGAAGACAGGGCAGGAGACGAGATCTTGGGCTTCTTGGCAGAGGGCGGCCCTGGATCCAGCAGATTTTCGGCCATGGCTGCACACAGCGTCCTCCTCCTCTCTCCTCTATAGTCGCGGTCCTCAGCTCTGATCACTACTACAACACACAATGACCGGCGACCAGAAGACGCATCTAAGGTCTGAACACTGGAAAAAGGGGAAGAAAAAAAAAAAAAACCGCAAGAGGGAAGAGGTGGGGAAATAGAGGACTGTTCACAAACACCCGCACAGGTAACGGGCCTGGAAGTGCTCAGCCGCCCCATCCCCGGTGCTGAGCCGGGCACGGTACCGGGGCCTCTCCGGAGAAGTCATCCTGAAACACAAAGACTCTTCACCCCCCACCCGAAAAAAAAATAAAAAGGAAAAAAAAAAAAGACAAAAATAAAATAAAAAAATTATAATAAATGTGGATTATATCTAGTGCAACTTTGCGCCAAGAAAACCCAATTTAAATAGTGAGTGTGTATGGCCGGGGCTCAGAGGCGCAGACCCGGGGCTCTCCCCCCGTCAGAGGGCGGCATCGTGAATCGGCTCGGGTTGCACGGCTCCGGGGGAGGGCTTACATGGCGGCGCGGTAACGCAGGAGGAACCGTAAGGGCTGTGTGAGCGATGGGGCCGCCTTCAATTATCTCCCGGGGATAGGGGGATCGTTCTCCAGCCTCCTCCGCGGCCTCTAACGCGCACACTAGATGGGGGATCGGCGGATGACGGATTCAGGGGGGGCCGGAGGAGTAAAGAACCGGAGCCGGGGCAGCTATGTCTCTGGGGATCTGAGCGGTAGCGGTATCCCGGGGAGGATGAACACGGGATGGGGGGAGGGGGGGCTGGTGATCAGAGCTCGGGTGTCCACAGCGGATGACGGCGAAACGTTCCCGTTCTCATTCAGCCTCCTCCGGGCTCCCGGCGGCTGGCGCTCCGCGTCCAATTCAAGTCCGGGGGGCTCCGTCCCTCACACACACAAACAAAATGGCGGCTGTTGTTTCTTCACTCCGCTCGGGGAAGCTTCGGCAGTAGCGGCCGGAAACGACGCAACACGATAGTAAGGAAGAGACACGCCCACCGCCTCCTCCTCCAGGGAGGGGGGAAGAGGAGGAGCCACGCCGCGGAGAGGGAGGAGCTTAGAGCTGATTGGACGCTTCACACAATGAACCCCCCGGACTCCGGGCGCACTGCGGCCCACGTGATGCCGTCCTGAGCGTCTGATTGGTCCGTTTCACTGCAGATCCCTTTGGTTGTGTCATGGCCCCGGTCTGTCTTTTCTTAAAGGAGAGGTGGAATAAGCCTTAGGTTTTTTTTTTTTTTTTTTTCTTCGTTCCTCCTTCCGCCATATGATTCGGCTGAAAAAATAAACTGTTGTATTGTGTAAAAGCCAAATAAATGTATTTATATATATGTATATATATGAATCATCCCGTAATCTGGGTGATGTGAGGAGCGACTGAGGCAAAGTGCCGTGAACGAGATAGAAGGGGCAAGTTATGTAGTTGTGGAAGATGGAGAGAATTGTTATAAGAATACGTGAGGCTTGAGTTTACGGAATAGGTGTTAGGGGAGCGTTCACACTGCGTTGAAATTACTGCGCGCAATAGGGCAAGGCGAATTTATCGCGGCGTACAGTAGGATACGATTAACGTAACCGCATACGGCGTTTTCCGACCAGGGTGCCTCCAGCATACATAGAGAGCCTTAAAGGAGAAGTCCAGCCTAAACTAACTTATCCACAGGAGCCGATCACAGGGGGGTCCGACTGGTGGTACCCCTAGCGATCTCTAGAACGGGGCCCGGCTCTCAGTGACGTAGGGACGGGACGCGCTTAATTTTTTATGGGAGCGCCGGAGAAACCCGAGTACAGCACTATGGAAATGAATGGAGCGCGTGCCATCTACCGGTAGACGACACGCACTCCTTACTGACAGCCAGGGCCCCATTCCGGAGATCTCGTGGGGTCCCATCGGTCGGACCCCTGCGATCAGCTACTTAACCCCTATCCGCAGTTTTAGTTTTGGCTGAAGTTCTCCTTTAATAACACCCAACATGCATAAGGCTACGTTCAGACGAGCGGATTTTCCCAGCGTATTTCGTTGCGGATCCGCCGCTGAAGGACCTCCTATATTCTGGCTTTACATGTGCCTGCTCGGAGCGGCAATACGCCGCTATGAGCAGACACACTGCGATGTGCGCGTCGCCGCACGCATGCGCAGTATATTCGCACGTCGCGGCAGCTCATTGAACAGGGGGAGCGGCCGCGATGTGTGCGAGTACACCGCGCATATGCGTCGACTCGCACATCGTTTCAGTGTGTCTGCACGTAGCTGCCTATTGCCGCTCCGAGCAGGCACATGTAAAGCCAGCATATAGAGGTCCTTCAGCGGCGGATCTGCAGCGTAAAATCCGCTGCAAATCCGCTTGTCTGAACGTAGCCTTATAGTGTTTCCCCACTAGGGCGTCTCCAGTTGTTGCAAAACTACAACTCCCAGCATACCCAGACAGCCTTAGGGTTAACAACTAATTCAGGTACCTCCAGCGCTCCCATAGACAATGCATGGGGCGCATGCGGACCCACCGCTAAATGCTAAATATCCCAGAGGTTAGAAGCACCCCTCCACTCATCTAATTTACTCTTTGTCAGTGTTTTCCAAACAGTGTATCTCCAGCTGTTGCAAAACTACAACTCCCAGCATGCCCGGACAGCCTTTGGCTGTCCGGGCATGCTGGGAGTTGTAGTTTTGCAACAGCTGGAGACGCACTGTTTGGAAAGCACTGCCCTATGTAATGTTCCAGCCTTTTTTTTTGTTCCCTCTACATAACTACAATAAAAATAATATAATAATATATGAGCAGACTTGATGGACCAGTTGGTCTTTTTCTGCTGACAATCTTCTACATTTCTGTCTGTGAAATTATATATATATATATATATATATATATATATATATATATATATAAATATATCAAAAATAGAGGAATAGGGAACCTTTTAAAATGTTCCCTATTCCTCTATTTTTGATATTTTTGTACTAGTTGGGAGACCTATATCCTCCGGATTATTGTTGTTTTATATATATATATATATATATATATATATATATATATATATATAGGTTTGTTTGTTTGTTTTACAAATTGTCCAATTTTTGGTTTGAATTATATCCTTCATTTGTTTTAGTATTTTCCGTAGTGTAGCTTTCCTTCTTACACTGTGCTTCTATTTTTTGTTAAAGTATTAACTTTTATTTTAGTCATTCACGTAATGTTGCTGACATACAGATGTAAAAAAAACAAAAAAACAAAAGAAAAATGGACAAATATGGATTTATTTTTACCATTAATTAACTTTTCTCAAATGCACATAATAATTGTACAAATGCAATTATGTCAGTATATAAAACTAATAGATCCAGCATGAAATGGTTGGGATAAAATCACAAGGCCTTCACATTTTTATACATAGAAAACTTGAAAAACCTTAACCCATTGAGCAATACTAAGAAAGACGTCCAACATTTGCGCCACTTAAATACAGTTGGCTTAAAAACCTACTTGGTCGAAAACGTAAAGTGGAGGCATACTCGCATGGCACCTTTACCAAGACACCTCCTCAATGGGCTTTTGAGGTCCCCAAGGGTTCCCTTAACAATGGCGAGAAGAGCCAGGAGAAGAGCGCACTAAGCAAGACAAACTTAGAGATTTATCAAAACCTGTGCAAAGGAAAAGTTGCCCAGTTGCCCACAGCAACCAATCAGATCACTACTTTCATTTTGCAGAGGCCTTGTTTAAAATGAAAGAAGCGAGCTGATTGGTTGCTATGGGCAACTGGGCAACTTTCCCTCTGCACAGGTTTTCATAAATCTCCCCCATAATGTCAGTCTATGGAATTGTCTCGGTCAGCCGTTCTTTTCTACCAGCTCTATCTAGCGTTTGGTCGGGGTCTGGACACCCAGTCCACGATAATTATAACTTTTGACACGTCTCTGGGACGTGTCAAAAGTTTTTGAAAGATACAGGTACACTTTAAAGTACTTTCGTAAAGGGCGCACATCATTAGAGTCGGCGGTAATTGAAAAGCAAAAATTGCATGATGGATTAGCTTAAAGGAGAACTCCAGCAAAAGTAAATTTATCCCCTATTCACAGGATAGGGAATAAGTAACTGATTGCGGGGGTCTGACCGCTTGTAGACAGCACGACCTCAATTCATTTCTATGAGAGCGCCAATGATGCCCAAGTGCTGTACTCGGGTCTTTTCGTCACTCCTATAGAAATGAATGAATGAAGCGCATACCACCTGCAGTATGCGCTCCTCAATGGGTGCCGTGTGATCGTGGAGGGTTCCAGCTGTCGGACTCCCGCTATCAGCAACTTATCCCCTTATACTGTGGATGGGGGATGAGTTTATTTTTGCCAGATTTCTCCTTTAAAGGAGTAGTGCAGTGAAAAATAACTTATGCTCTATCCAAAGAATAGGGGATAAGTTATAGATTGCGGGGGGTCCGAGCGCTGAGACTCCCTGCGATCTCCTGTATGGGGTCCGGCAGTTTGCCAGAAGCGGCCATTCCAAGCCCCACAGGAAGCTGCGGCTGACACACCCCTTCCATGTATCTCTATGGGATACATGGAGGGGGGGGGTTTCGGCCGGCGCTCCGTGCGGGGGTCGGCATTCCCCCTTCCAGCAGACTACCGGGGCCCCGTTCAGGAGATCGCAGGGGTCCCAGTGCTTGGGCCCCCATGATCTGTAACTTTTTTCCCTACAGAACCCCTTTAAGCTACGTTTTATTTATTTATTTTTTATTCACAATAGCTTTGCCTAACTCAAAGAAACCCACAAGGTTTTGTTACGACATGTTATTGCTAAAAGAATGAGGTAAAGTCGTCCTGGGCAATAGAATATGGGAATCTTGGTAGAGAGTCTTAGATGACTAAAGGAATGGACTTATTTGTTTTTCTCCTTCTCTTGAGACCTCCAATAATTTGCCAGAGCAATATATAATGGGATACCTGAGGTCCCCTCAATGAGAAGTCATGTTGAATCTCCTGTAAGGTGAGCTAATGACTCTATGTTTGTTTCCACATATCACTAGTCACCTTTTACCCATACTCTCTCCAATGGAGAAATAAGCCAATGGTGTCCCCTTAGGTTAAAGTTGGGTTATGCCACAGTGGTAAATATTTTGAACATTTCCAGGAGAGACCATAGTGAGATTAAAGTTTTTTTTCCATATTAAATAATTGTGTCCCACAGAAGGATAGATCGCTTAAAGAGAATCTGACAGCTGTTCACCCACACTAAACCCAGTTTACTGAGTTATAGAGCATGTGAACAGCTTTAAAATAAGAGGTTACTCACTGAAATCCGTGACTTCTGTGCATAGTTATGCATGCCCCAGCACATTGGAGGCGGGGGCCGGCTGAACAAGCTCCCATGCCTTATCTATATTTACTCCCAGGCCAACCCCCAGCTTCATTATGCAAATTCTTCCACTCTCACTTCACTAGGATGTTAGAGCCAGCAGGGTGAGGTGAGCACATCACTGAAGCCTCGCTACACCAAACTTCCTGGTGTAGCAAGACAGTGGTGTATGCGCTTTGCTCAGAAAGCAGAGCGCTCACCTCCCCCGCAGACTCTCGCATCCTAGTAAAGTGAGAGTGAAGAATTTGTATAATCAAGCCAGGGAAGGGACGGGGAGTGAATATAGATGAGGCAGGTGAGCTCGGCCACCCGGCTCCCCACCTCCTATGCACGCTGGGACACATTAGGAATAAATTGATTTACAAGCATAACTATGCACAGAAGCCACAGATTTCAGTGAGTAAGCTGTTATTTTACAGCTCTTCACCCGCACTATAACCCAGTATGCAGTGCAGGGTTAAGAGCACGTGAACGAGCTGTCAGATTCTCTTTAACCAGCAGATGGAGATAAGTATGCTTATTTTCTCTCTTTGGTTGAAATTACATAGGTCATAACTGTTGTGCAATTTACCTGCAGATTGGCAGCCGCAGCATGGTCATTAAGTTATGGATTTGTGATTGTTTTTGATCTGTTTATGTGTATAGGGTGAGATCACAATATAACAACAATCCCTGGTGAGTCTTAATGATCAATTTCCAACCCCTTGGGGATTCCCTCCTGCGGGTAAAAACCCTCATCTAAAGACCCCCCTAAAAATATATCTTTATTATGCTACATTAAAACAGTGGTTATACTCCCCTACAAACACGATCAGTCAGTGCCTATGATGATGTTCCTTCACAGTTTTGTCTCACACCACCTTTTGCTTCTAGCAAAAATAAATCGTATGCTGTAAATAACTTTTTATGACATCATAGGCCGACTGTAGTTAAAAACGTGAACAGCCTTGCCGACGTTTTGCCATCTTTCTTGGATTTGTCAAGGGTAAGTAGGCTAGTAACGGCGCTTGGGAAGCAACGGTCCTTTTATAGTTTCCCATACCGACGCCATCTTTGGGTGAGATCCACTAAGGCCTCTTTCACACTATGAAATAGTCCCATTTAGGAACTTCCGTCACAGGTTCCGTCACTATATCAGGGAAAACCTGCCATTACAAAACCCCTGACGGCCGTGACTAAATCGCATTGCAGCCTATGGGGTTTTGTAACTGCACGTTTGCACCCGTATATGCCTGTAATTCATTACGGACGTGATACAGTGACGGGACATCGTGGCGGATAAATTACTGCATGCATGAAAAAAATCCCATGCAAGTGGGATCACCCTAATGTATTCAGTCCGAGTGCTAAGAGCAACAGAGCAACTTAGAGATGAGAATACAGCCCTGCACCTATCTCTAGAACAAGGCCTCACCCCCCAGCCTGTCCGTCAGAATGTGGCTGTTAGATTCTGAAGGGTATTCCCATCTCAGCCATGATTGTCTAAGATAAGAAAACGCCTTTACATACTCCATTAAGCTGGCCATAGATGTAATGTTAATTAAAAACAAATTGAGAACCTATTGATACATAAACAATTCTGGTTAAAGAATAAGCCTTAACGCTGATCCTTCTTGCTTGAAAAATATCTTTGTCCCTTAGTGATAAACTCTGCATAGGGTGGTGGATACATTTTCCAAAATACTAATGATTTGCGCCCTTCACGAAAGTACTTTAAAGTGTACCTGTTGCTTTTAAAAACTTATCGTGGACTGGGTGTCCAGACCCCGACCAAACACTAGATAGAGCTGGTAGAAAAGCACGGCTGACAGAGACAATTTCATAGACTTACATTATAACTCTTGCTTTGTGCACTCTTCTCCTGGCTCTTCTAGCCATTGGTCGGGGTCCAGGCACTCAGACCACAAACAGTTAAAACTTTTGACATGCCTCTGCAACATACCAAAAGTTTTTTTTATTTAAGTGACCATGTCCATTTAAGGTGGGTGTAGAGATAAAATATTTTCCAAAAATATATACAATCAGTACATTCTGCGGCAATGTAGGAGCATAAAAAATTAAGTGTCATAGCAAGATGTTCAATTGTATTGGTGAAATAGTTTTTCTATACAATTTATTATGAAAAGAAAATAATGCACAGAAAAAATGTATAGGTAATACAGTCATGGCCGTAAATGATGGCACCCCTGAAATTTTTCAAGAAAATTAAGTATTTCTCACAGAAAAGGATTGCAGTAACACATGTTTTGCTATACACATGTTTATTCCCTTTGTGTGTATTGGAACTAAACCAAAAAAGGGAGGAAAAAAAGCTAATTGGACATAATGTCACACCAAACTTCAAAAATAGACTGGACAAAATTATTGGCACCCTTAACTTAATATTTGGTTGCACACCCTTTGGAAAAAAATAACTGAAATCAGTTGCTTCCTATAACCATCAATAAGCTTCTTACACCTCTCAGCCGGAATGTTGGACCACTTTTCCTTTGCAAACTGCTCCAGGTCCCTCTTATTGGAAGAGCGCCTTTTCCCAACAGCAATTTTAAGATCTCTCCACAGGTTTTCATTGGGATTTAGATCTGGACTCATTGCTGCCACTTCAGAACTCTCCAGCACTTTGTTGCCATCCATTTCTGGGGCTTTTTGACGTATGTTTGGGGTCATTGTCCTGCTGGAAGACCCAAGATCTTGGACGCAAACCCAGCTTTCTGACACTGGGCTGTACAGTGCGACCCAAAATCTGTTGGTAATCCTCACAGTTCATGATGCCTTGCACACATTCAAGGCACCCAGTACCAGAGGCAGCAAAACAACCCCAAAACATCATTGACCCTCCACCATATTTCACTGTAGGTACTGTGTTCTTTTCTTTATAGGTCTCATTCCGTTTTCGGTAAACAGTAGAATGATGTGCTTTACCAAAAAGCTCTATCTTGGTCTCATTTGTTCACAAGACATTTTCCCAAGGATTTTGGCTTAGGCTGGGTTCCCATTACGTTTTCTCCATACAGGAGCACATACGGCAGGGGAGAGCTAAAAACTTGCGCTCCCGTATGCCTTTCTATATGCGCTCCCGTATGTAATTAATTTCAATGAGCCGACCGCAGTGAAACGTTCGGTCCGGTTGGCTAATTTTTGCCCCGTATGCGCTTTTACAACCGGACCTAAAACCGGTTTTAGGTGCAGGGAAAAAGCGCGGGGCAAAAATGAGCCTGTTACGCCGAGCGCTCCGGGTCCCTGCTCCTCCCCGGAGCGCTCGCGGCGTCTCTCTCTCTGCAGCGCCCCGGTCAGACCCGCTGACCGGGAGCGCTGCACTGACATTGCCGGCGGGGATGCGATTCGCATAGCGGGACGTGCCCGCTCGCGAATCGCATCCCAAGTCACTTACCCGTCCCGGTCCCCGGCTGTCATGTTCTGGGGCGTGCGGCTCCGCTCCCTAGGGCGTGCGCACGCCAGCTCTCTAAGATTTAAAGGGCCAGTGCACCAATGATTGGTGCCTGGCCCAATCAGCCTAATTAGCTTCCACCTGCTCCCTGGCTATATTACCTCACTTCCCCTGCACTTCCTTGCCAGATCTTGTTGCCATTGTGCCAGTGAAAGCGTTTCCTTGTGTGTTCCTAGCCTGTGTTCCAGACCTCCTGCCGTTGCCCCTGACTACGATCCTTGCTGCCTGCCCTGACCTTCTGCTACGTTCTACTCTGCTCTTGTCTACTCCCTTGTACCGCGCCTATCTCAGCAGTCAGATAGGTTGAGCCGTTGCCGGTGGATACGACCTGGTTGCTACTGCCGCTGCAAGTCCATCCTGCTTTGCGGCGGGCTCTGGCGAAAACCAGTAGCAACTTAGAACCGGTCCACCGACACGGTCCACGCCAATCTCTCGCTGACACAGAGGATCCACCTCCAGCTTGCCGAATCCTAACAGTAGATCCGGCCATGGATCCCGCTGAGGTGCCGCTGCCAAGTCTTGCTGACCTATCCACGGTGGTCGCTCAGCAATCACAGCAAATTGCCCAACAAGGACAGCAGCTGTCGCAGTTGACCGCCACGTTACAGCAACTTCTGCCACTGCTACAGCAGCAACCATCTACTCCGCCAGCTCCTGCACCTCCTCCGCAGCGACTGGCCGCTCCTAGCCTCCGCTTGTCCCTGCCGGACAAATTTGATGGGGACTCTAGACTCTGCCGTGGCTTCTTGTCTCAATGTTCCCTACATATGGAGATGTTGTCGGACCAATTTCCTACAGAACGGTCTAAGGTGGCGTTCGTAGTGAGTCTTCTTTCTGGAAAGCCCTTGTCTTGGGCCACACCGCTCTGGGACCGCAATGATCCTGCCACAGCCACAGTCCAGTCCTTCTTCGCTGAAGTCCGTAGTGTCTTTGAAGAACCAGCCCGAGCTTCTTCTGCCGAGACTGACCTGCTGAACCTGGTCCAGGGTAATTCTTCAGTAGGCGAGTACGCCATCCAATTTCGTACTCTCACTTCCGAATTATCTTGGAGTAACGAGGCTCTCTGCGCGACCTTTAAAAAAGGCCTATCCAGTAACATCAAGGATGTGCTGGCCACACGAGAGATTCCTGCCAACCTGCAAGAACTTATCCATTTGGCCACCCGCATTGACATGCGTTTTTCTGAGAGACACCAGGAGCTCCGCCAGGAAAAAGACCTTGATCTCTGGGCACCTCTCCCACAGTATCCTTTGCAATCTACCCCTGTGCCTCCCGCCGAGGAGGCTATGCAAGTGGATCGGTCTCGCCTGACCCATGAAGAGAGGACTCGCTGTAGGGAAAAAAATCTATGTCTGTACTGCGCTAGTACCGAACATTTCTTGGTGGATTGCCCTATTCGTCCTCCATGTCTAGGAAACGCACGCACGCACCCAGCTCACGTGGATGTGGCGTCCCTTGGTACGAAGTCTGCTTCTCCACGTCTCACTGTGCCCGTGCGGATTTCTCCTTCTGCCAACTCCTCCCTCTCAGCCGTGGCCTGCTTGGACTCTGGTGCTTCTGGAAATTTGATTCTGGACTCTTTGGTGAATAAGTTCTGCATCCCGCAGACCCGTCTCGTCAAGCCGCTCTACATTTCTTCGGTCAACGGAGTGAAGTTGGACTGTACTGTGCGTTACCGCACAGAACCCCTCTTAATGTGCATTGGACCCATCACGAAAGGATTGAATTTTTCGTCCTTCCCAACTGCACCTCTGAAGTCCTCCTCGGTCTGCCATGGCTCCAGCATCATTCTCCCACCCTTGACTGGACCACCGGGGAGATTAAGAATTGGGGTTCTGCTTGCCGTAAGAAATGCCTCACGTCTGCTCCCAGTCCCGTCTATTGGGCCTCAGTGTCTCCTCCTGTGCCTGGTCTCCCCAAGGCCTATCAGGACTGTGCCGTGCCTCCTCATAGCCCCCGTCCTGGTGACACTCTGCCCCGTGACAAGCTTCACCCCCTGCCCCCCCTCCCCATTCCCACTTCTTCTGAACTACCTGCCGCTGGTATAGCTACCCAGGACTTCTTTTTTCAGAAGGAGACTCAAGAGGCGTCCCCTATGTTCTCGTCTCTTTTGAAGGGACAAGGAGACAAAAAGAGGGGGAGACCTAAGGGGGGGGGTACTGTTACGCCGAGCACTCCGGGTCCCTGCTCCTCCCCGGAGCGCTCGCGGCGTCTCTCTCTCTGCAGCGCCCCGGTCAGACCCGTTGACCGGGAGCGCTGCACTGACATTGCCGGCGGGGATGGGATTCGCATAGCGGGACGCGCCCGCTCACGAATCGCATCCCAAGTCACTTACCGGTCCCGGTCCCCGGCTGTCATGTTCTGGCGCGCGCGCGCCAGCTCTCTAAGATTTAAAGGGCCAGTGCACCAATGATTGGTGCCTGGCCCAATCAGCCTAATCAGCTCCCTGGCTATATTACCTCACTTCCCCTGCACTTCCTTGCCGGATCTTGTTGCCATTGTGCCAGTGAAAGCGTTTCCTTGTGTGTTCCTAGCCTGTGTTCCAGACCTCCTGCCGTTGCCCCTGACTATGATCCTTGCTGCCTTCCCTGACCTTCTGCTACGTCCGACTCTGCTCTTGTCAACTCCCTTGTACCGCGCCTATCTCAGCAGTCAGAGAGGTTGAGCCGTTGCCGGTGGATACGACCTGGTTGCTACCGCCGCTGCAAGTCCATCCTGCTTTGCGGCGAGCTCTGGCGAAAACCAGTAGCAACTTAGAACCAGTCCACTGACACGGTCCACACCAATCCCTCTCTGACACAGAGGATCCACCTCCAGCTTGCCGAATCCTAACAGAGCCGACCGGACCGAACATTTCACTGCGGTCTGTTCATTGAAATGACTTACATACAGGAGTGCATAGAAAGGCATATGGGAGCGCAAGTTTTTAGCTCTCCCCTGCCGTATGCGCTCCCGTATGGGGGAAAACGTAATGGGAACCCAGCCTTACTCAAGTTCATTTTGGCAAAATGTAGTCTTGCTTTTTTATGTCTCTGTGTGGGGTCCTCCTGGGTCTCCTGCCATAGTGTTTCATTTCATTTAAGTGTCGATGGATAGTTCGTGCTGACACTGATGCTCCCTGAGCCTGCAGGACAGCTTGAATGTCTTTGGAACTTGTTTGGGGCTGCTTATCCACCATCCGGACTATCCTGCGTTGACACCTTTCATCAATTTTTCTCTTCCGTCCATGCCCAGGCAGATTAGTTACAGTGCCATGGGTTGCAAACTTCTTGATAATGTTGCGCAAATCTAGATCTCTGGAGATGGACTTGTAACCTTGAGATTGTTGATATTTTTCCTCAATTTTGGTTCTCAAATCCTCTTTCTGTTGTTCATGCTTAGTGTGGCACACACAGACACACAATGCAAAGACTAAGTGAACGTCTCTCCTTTTATCTGCTTTCAGGTGTGATTTTTATATTGCCCACACCTGTTACTTGCCCCAGGTGAAAAGGTGCCAATAATTTTGTTCAGCCCATTTTTGGAGTTTGGTGTGACATTATGTCCAATTTGCTTTTTTTCCTCCCATTTTTGGTTTAGTTCCAATACACACAAAGGGAATAAACATGTGTATAGCAAAACACGTGTTACTGCAATCCTTTTCTGTGAGAACTACTTCATTTTCTTGAAAATTTTAAGGGGTGCCAACATTTACAGCCATAACTGTATTAACATTAAATTTGTAAGAAGATGACCAAAAAAATAAATAAATAAATAAGGGAATCCTAACATGCATGGTGTACTTAAACGGGTACTCCGGTGGGGAAAAAAAAAATTCTAAATCAACTGGTGCAAGAAAGATAAACAGATTTGTAAATTAACCCTTCCAGTACTTATCAGCTGCTGTATACTACAGAGAAAGTTATTTTCGAATTTATTTTCTGTCTGACCACAGTGCTTTCTGCTGACACCTCTGTCCAAGTCTGGAACTGTCCAGAGCAGGAGAGGTTTACTATGGGTATTTGCTCCTGCTCTAGACAGTTCCTGACATGGGCAGAGGTGTCAGCAGAGAGCACTGTGGTCAGACAGAAAAGAAATTAAAAAATAACTCTGGAGCATACAGCAGCTGATAAGTACTGGAAGGATTAACATTTCCACTGGAGTACCCCTTTAAGCCAGCACTTGGCATGCTCAAGACAAAGACAAGACAAAATTGACAATATTCCTGTTGGCTCAGAGGTTTGGTACCTGAGGACCTTCAATTGGAGCTTCTTCACAGAACTGACCCAGACAGTCCCTTGCACAACACTCACCAATGGGTCCCATTGACTTTTAATGGAGTCAACCTGATATCTGTTGTTTTTCAGGAGCTGAGAAAAGAAAAAAATGGATCTGCAGTAATTTGTTCTCTGTTCATCCCCCGTATTTGAACAGATTCTGCGATCGGAGCTCTGAATACAGATGTAAACGAGCTCTAAGATCGCTACGATGTCTAAAAAGGGACACATGCATAAGAAGAAGTTTGTGACAATCACAGAAACAGTACAAAACAAAGTTTGTGTAAGTGCTGAATCGTCTACCTTCAGGAAACATAAATCACATTGGAGAAGACTACATGTCCTTGTAAACGCTGTTACTAAAAGTACCATGACATTAGGATGAGCAGCAGTAAATATTGAGGCTGCAAGTCTCTTTAAATAGCTGATCTATGGGGGTTCCAGATGTTGGATCACCACTGATCTGATAGTAATGGCCTATCTGGAGGATAGGGGATCAGTTTGAAAGGTCAGATAACTTCTTTAACCTCTTAAGGATGTAGGGATTTTTCATTTTTGCACTTTGTTTTTTCCTCCTCCCCATCTAATAGCCATAATGCCTTCAATTTTCTACCTACAGACCAATTTAGTATTTTTTTGTTTGTTGCGCAGTTCCGGTTGTATGCAGTGCACTTTTTTTTGGTAAAAATTACAACTTATCTTTATTCTGGAGGTCCATACAATTAAAACAATACCCAATTTTAGTTTCAAAGTATCGAACACGGCACCATTTTTCTCATTAAATATATTTCCAAATGACATAAAATTTTTACCAAATGTTGGTAACAACCCAAGTGTGGTGTCCCGGTACTGTACGTGTACTGTACCTTGTGTAATAAGTCCCCAAAGTCAGAGTTCCTCCGTACTGATAGGATGCTCTTAGTGGGATAACCCCTAGTCGCCTCTTCCTTCTTTAATTTTATGTATATATTTTATATATTGTATAGTGTAAATGTTGCTTCCAGGACCTTAGGTCACATGATTAATAATTATATTGTTCTGTTAAGGTTAAGGACCTTCTAGGTCATGTGCTCATGCCATGTGATGTACCACAATGCTTTGTAATCGGACTGACAGGTCTGGGGGACTAATAAGCTATGAGTCTGCCCCTTTAGATATAAGGGCGCTGTTATCCAATCCTCGCTCTCTTGGGTTCCGGACTAGCAGAGAGAGAGAGAGAGAAGCTCCGTGTATACCTTCAAGACAAATCTAGGCCTGAAGCCTGCTCACTTCAGCCGAATACAAAACCGTGAGTTCAATCTATCTCAATCCTAATCCTACGTGACTGCTGGACCTAAACAATACCCCTAAATCCAGTGGAACAGCGTAAGGCAAATCCTTCAAGCTTGTTCCCTACAACGTCCCAACCAAACCTGTGAGGAACCTAAAGTCCGGTCCTCTGTAAAGACTGTTACTACGTTTAACCTGCATAAAATCTGTAGTAAAGTTATCTTCAGTTCACTAAAAATCCAGTTGTGGACAATCCTTTATTCCTCCCTATCGTTCCTGGAATGGGTGACGGTAGGATACATATACAGAGAGGAACCTGCACCCTGGCGTCACGACAGTTAAGGGTTAATCCAACACCCTTTCATCACTGCACAGCTACACCCTACCTACCCTACACCCCCAAGCTACCACACAAGTAATCCATACATCCAAAGAAACCAACACAAATAAGCTCAGAAATTAATTATGTCTAATAATGTGAAATGACACAGGGGAAAAAGTATTGAATACGTGAAGAAAGGGAGGTGCAAAAGGCATGGAAAACCAAGACAACAGCTAAAATCTATCAGTAATTAAAGCAATCCAGCCTCTTGTCAGTGCAAATAATATCAGCTGGTTCAGACCCATCTAATGGCTAAAAAAAGGTCTCATTACCAAGGTGTCACACAAGACACATATCATGATGGGTAAAAGCAAAGAGCTGTCTCAAGACCTTTGCAACCTAATTGTTACAAAAGATAATGATGGTTATGGTTACAGCAACATTTCTAAGCTTCTGAATGTCCCAGTGAGCACTGTTGGGGCCATAATATGGAAGTGGAAAGACAATCATTTCGCCATTCATTTGCCTCGATCAGGTGATCCTCACAAGATTTCTGACAGAGGAGCGAAAAGAATAATCAGAAGTGTTGTACATGAGCCAAGGACACTTGTGGAGAGCTTCAACAAGACCTGGAATTACCAGGTACTGTTATGTTAACGAAAACAGTAAGTAATGCATTACTCTGCTGCCATGGCCTGTATGTATACTCACCACACAAGACTCCATTGCTGAATAAAAAGCATGGTGAAGCTTATTTCAACTTTGCTGCACAATATTTGGAATATCCAGTGAAATACTGAGAGAATATAGATTAGTCAGATGAGAGCAAATAGAACTGTTTAGATGCCATAATACATACCATGTATGGAGGATAAATGGCCCTGCACATCACCCTAAAAACACCATATCAACAGTGAAGTTTGGAGCTGAATAAAGGATGAATGGGCAAATTTACTGAGACATTCTTGACAAAAATCTGCTGCCATCTACCAGGATGATGAAGATGAAATGAGGGCGGACATTTCATGAAGACAGTGATCCCAAACACACAGCCATGGAAACTCTAACATGGTTATAAAGTAAGAAAATAGAGAAGGCCCACAGAACCTTCAAGATTTGAAGAGTAAAAAAAAAAAAAAAAAAAAAAAAGGGTAGACGTTAAAGGAGGTGACAGCAAAAAACACGATACTCTACGTAGTGTACAGAAATCAAGTAGAGAGGGAGCAGACCTTTAGGTAGACGTACTGGAATAAAAGGAATATATAAAATGTATAACAGATATGAATGGTTCGGCTGAGTGAATATAAATTATTTATTCATATAAAATTGATAAAAATGAACCCACTATCATTGCTTCCAATGAAGTGGTTATAACAACAAAAGTGGTACCGTGCACCAACCTCCTCTAATATTATCCTACTATAAGAAATTTCATATAGGAGAACTATACCACCAATGAGTCTATCTCCTAAATGAAACATTATTTATGGATGTAAACCACTATATCACCAATGACTATTTCTACTAATATATACTAAAGATAGAACTGTGGAGATTAACGAACTAATTGCCGCTATACAGACATTTCTATGCTACCATTGTGTTTTCTAATTGATATATTGTCAGGATTCGGCAGGCTGGAGGTGGATCCTCTGTGTCAGAGAGGGATTGGCGTGGACGTACCGGAGGACCGGTTCTAAGTTGCTACTGGTTTTCACCAGAGCCCGCCGCAAAGCGGGATGGTCTTGCTGCGGCGGTAGCAACCAGGTCGTGTCCACCGGTAACGGCTCAACCTCACTGACTGCTGAGAGTGGCGTGGGACAGAAGGACTAGACAGAGGCGAGGTCAGACGTAGCAGAAGGTCAGGATGGATGAACAAGAAAAAAACCGGTGCTAGTAGCGCAATCCACTGCAGAAGCTGTTTCAAGTAGGTATACTTCTTTATTAAGCCGTGCAACAACGCGTTTCGAGGCCACAATGCCTCTTCATCAGGAAGAATGGCTTACAACATGTAAGCCATTCTTCCTGATGAAGAGGCATTGTGGCCTCGAAACGCGTTGTTGCACGGCTTAATAAAGAAGTATACCTACTTGAAACAGCTTCTGCAGTGGATTGCGCTACTAGCACCGTTTTTTTTCTTGTTCATCCATCCTGATATCCATCGGTCGGAGTTCCTCCATACCGACGCCGGGGAAGCAGCACCACCATTTCTTTGGTCTTGAATGACCCATGCGCATATAGTTGTTGTGGCTTTCTCACAACAACACCAGGTGAGCAGTTTTCCTTTTGAGTGTTTTATCTAATGACTCTGCTCCAAAATACCTATAACGATACCGCGCTATGGGAAGCTATGCCTCTCTTTTGTTCTAGGTAGCAGAAGGTCAGGGCAGGCGGCAAGGTTCGTAGTCAAGGGCAACGGCAGAAGGTCTGGTATCACTGGTAAGGGCACTCACAAAACGCTTTCACTAGGCACTGAGGCAACAACATCCGGCAAGGACAGGAAGGGGAAGTGGGTTTATATACACATGGAGCAGGGAAGCTAATTGACACTGATTGGGCCAGGCACCAATTAGTGGTGCACTGGCCCTTTAAATCTTAGAGAGCCGGCGCGCGCGCGCCCTAGAAAGCGGAGCCAGTACGTGACAGCCGGGGAACGGGACAGGTGAGTAGATTGGGTTGCGACCCGGGAGCGACCCGGGAGCGGGCGCGTCCCGCTACGTGGATCTCATCCCCGCCGGCAGTGACAGTGCAGCGCTCCCGGTCAGCGGGTCTGACCGGGGGGGTTGCAGAGAGGAGAACGCCGCAAGCGCTCCGGGGAGGAGCAGGGACCCGGAGCGCTCGGCGTAACATATATTCTCTTGATTTTATGCATATTGTGCATTTTTATTATTATAATTTTGCCAATTTTATTACCATATACATTGTTATAACCACTTCATTGGACGCCGTACCATTCATATCTATTATACATTTCATATATTCCTTTCACTCCAGTACGTCTACCTAGAAGGTCTGCTCCCTCTCTACAAGATTTGAAGACTGTTTGTGTGGAAAAATACTGATTGTTATGGGCAAAAATTCCACCAGAACAATGCATGCGACTAGTTTCTCCTTACAGGAGGCGTTTTGAAACTGTCATTGCCAACAAAGGCTTTTGTACAGAGTATTAAATAAATATCAGTAAGCGTGTTCAATACTTTTTCCCTGTGTCATTTCACATTATTACACAAAACTTACCGTATTTTTCCCCGTATAAGACGCACTTTTTCTTCCCCAAAACTGGGGGGAAAAGTTGGTGCGTCTTATACGGCAAATACACATTAAAACCCTGTCCTATCGCGGCGGTCCCTGCGGCCATCAACGGCCAGGACCTGCGGCTAATACAGGACATCACCGATCGCGGTGATGCCCTGGATTAACCCTTCAGACGCGGCGATCAAAGCTGACCGCCGCTTCTGAAGCGAAAGTGACACTAACCCGGCTGCTCAGTCGGGCTGTTCGGGACCGCCGTGGTGAAATCACGGCGTCCCGAACAGCTTACAGGACACCGGGAGGGACCTTACCTGCCTCCTCGGTGTCTGCTCCGTGCCGGGATCCCCTGCATCGTTGGCGCTCTCCTTAGTCGTCATCACGTCGTCGCGCACGTCGTCCAATAGGAGTGGCGTGCGTAGCGATGTGATGGCGGCGACGGAAAGCAAGGATACCGGGCAGCAGAGATGTTCCGGAGCGACGGGGACACCCCGGAGACGCGGCGACAGCGATGGAGGGCGACATCCAGGGCAGCGGTGACGGGTCTGGAGCGGCGGGGACACGTGAGTATAACCTCCTATACCAGTGGTCTTCAACCTGCGGACCTTCAGATGTTGCAAAACTACAACTCCCGGCATGCCCGGACAGCCGTTGGCTGTCCGGGCATGCTGGGAGTTGTAGTTTTGCAACATCTGGAGGTCCGCAGGTTGAAGATCAATGTCCTAAACTTTACATTGTATTTGGTTCAGAATCTTTTTTTCTAGATTTTCATCCTTTAAAATTGGGTGCGTCTTAAATGACGGAGCGTCTTATATGCCAAAAAATACGGTAATTTCTGATCTTAATTGTTTTGGTTTCTTTGTATGTACGGATTACTTGGGTTGTTACCAACATCTAGTGACAATTTCATTTCAGTAGCATCTTTGGAAATATATTTGTGTATGTTTATTTTTGTTTACATTATTGTATTTAAATAATTAGGAAAAAGAGGATCCTTCAAAGTTTTATTAGCGAAGGAGCTTATTCACGGTTATTTAAAAATGTATTATTATTTTACATGCATTATTTATTTTATATTTTATGAATTATTTGCATGCAATCGGCGATGTTCGGCATTAGTCGTGGGTCCTGGCTGCTGATAGCAACCAGGTATGAAGAGCGCTCCTGGTATACTGGTGTTATTGGGCCAAATGCTCGACCTGTCAGTCCGCCCCAGAACAACTGATGACTCTGAGGAGGACTTTTTGATTGCAACTTTGCCCATTGACGACATTTGCAACAATAATCCTCATAACTTTCGTATGGAAAAACGTTTTTTCATCTCATTAACATTTTGTTAAGGAAAAAAAAAATGATGTTGATGGAAAAATAATACTGACTTTCCTATTTTTTTATTTTCATTTGTTTTGTTGTGCTTTTTTTAATTTTTTTCTAGGCATATTGCTTTGGGTTTTCTATCCTGATCCTTTGGCATCATCTTGGTCCACATATTTAAAGGGGTACTCCGCTGCTTACACATCTTATCCCTTATCCAAAGGATAGGGGATAAGATGCCTGATCGCGGGAGTCCCGCCGCTGGGGACCCCCGGGATCTTGCACGCGGCACCCCATTTGTAATCAGTCCCCGGAGCGTGTGACGTCACGCCTCCGCCCCCGTGTGATGTCACGCTCCGCCCCTCAATGCAAGCCTACGGGAGGGGGCATGATAGCTGTCATGCCCCCTCCCGTAGGCTTGCATTGATGGGCGGAGCAGGACGTCACACGGGGGCCGAGGCGTTACGTCACACGCCGCCGGCCGTGTGGTCACTGGTAATCAGACCCAGAGTGAACACGCTCCGGGGACTGATTACAAACTGGGTGCCACGTGCAAGATCCCGGGGTCCCAAGCGGCGGGACCCCCGCGTTCAGGCATCTTATGCCCTATCCTTTGGATAGGGGATAAGATGTGTAAGCACCCCTATAAGTCCATGTATTTCTCCTATAACCTTTACATTTTGTTTATATTATACTTTTGCAACTCTCTGTGCTGTATTTCTGTCATATGGGTAAATTCACACCTACATAATCTGCTGCAGATTTTCCAGATTTATCTACCATTGACTTCAATAGGTCCACAGTAAATCTGCAATAGTATTGGATTTGTAGATTTGCTGCAGATACTGTATGTTGAAGTCAATAGGGTCTGAGGCAGTGTCACGATTCGGCTTACAGGTTGTGGATCCACTGTGTCAGCAAGGGATTGGCGTGGACCGTGCTGGTGGACCGGTTCTAAGTGGCTACTGGTGTTCACCAGAGCCCGCCGCAAAGCGGGATGGTCTTGCTGCGGCGGTAGCAACCAGGTCGTATCCACTAGCAACGGCTCAACCTCGCTGACTGCTGAGAAGGCGTGGGACAGAAGGACTAGGCAGAGGCAAGGTCAGACGTAGCAGAAGGTCGGGGCAGGCGGCAAGGTTCGTAGTCAATATGGATAGCAGGAGATCAAGTAACACAGGCTTGGACAACACTAAACGCTTTAACTGGCACAAGGCAACAAGATCCGGCAAGGGAGTGCAGGGGAAGTGAGTAGATATAGCCAGGGAGCAGGTGGAAGCTAATTAAGCTAATTGGGCCAGGCACCAATCATTGGTGCACTGGCCCTTTAAATCTCAGAGAGCTGGCGCGCGCGCTCCCTAGAGAGCGGAGCCGCGCGCGCCAGCACATGACAGCCGGGGACCGGGACGGGTAAGTGACTTGGGATGCGATTCGCGAGCGGGCGCGTCCCGCTATGCGAATCGCATCCCCGCCGGCAATGTCAGTGCAGCGCTCCCGGTCAGCGGGTCTGACCGGGGCGCTGCAGGGAGAGAGACGCCGTGAGCGCTCCGGGGAGGAGCAGGGACCCGGAGCGCTCGGCGTAACAGTACCCCCCCCTTAGGTCTCCCCCTTTTTTTGTCCGGCAACTGCTTTACCTGGGACGAGGACACCGGGAGTGAATGTAGGGTTTCTTCAAAGGCAGGCAGTACAGCAGGAGTGGGAATGGGGAGGGAGGGCAGAGGGTGAAGCTTGGCATGGGGCAGGGTGTCACCAGGACGGGGGCCATGAGGAGGCAAGGCACAGTCCAGATAAGCCTTGGGGGGACCAGGTGTAGGAGGAGGCACTGAGGCTTGCCTGACGGGACTGGGAGGGGGGGAGAGGCATTTCTTGTGGCAAGCAGAGTCCCAGTTCTTGATCTCCCCGGTGGTCCAGTCAAGAGTGGGAGAATGAAGCTGGAGCCATGGTAGACCGAGGAGGACCTCAGAGGTGCAGTTGGGAAGGATGAAAAATTCAATCATTTCGTGATGGGGTCCAATGCACATTAAGAGGGGTTTTGTGCGGTAACGCACGGTGCAATCCAATCTAACTCCGTTGACCGCGGAAATGTAGAGCGGCTTGACGAGACGGGTCACCGGGATGCAGAATTTATTCACTAAAGAATCCAGAATAAAATTCCCAGAGGCACCAGAGTCCAAGCAGGACACGGCTGAGAGGGAGGAGTTGGCAGAAGGAGAAATCCGCACGGGCACCGTGAGACGTGGAGAAGCAGACTTCGAACCAAGAGACGCCACACCCACGTGAGCTGGGTGCGTGCATGCGTTTCCTAGACGTGGAGGACGAATAGGGCAATCCACCAAGAAATGCTCGATACTGGCACAGTACAGACAAAGATTTTCTTCCCTACGGCGATTCCTCTCTTCCTGGGTCAGGCAAGACCGATCCACTTGCATGGCCTCCTCGGCGGGAGGCCCAGGCGTAGATTGCAAAGGATATTGTGGGAGAGGTGCCCAGAGATCTAAGTCTTTTTCCTGGCGGAGCTCCTGATGTCTCTCAGAAAAACGCATGTCAATGCGGGTGGCCAAATGGATAAGTTCTTGCAGGTTGGCAGGAACCTCTCGTGCGGCCAGCACATCCTTGATGTTACTGGATAGGCCTTTTTTAAAGGTCGCGCAGAGAGCCTCGTAATTCCAAGATAATTCGGAAGCGAGAGTACTAAATTGGATGGCGTACTCGCCTACTGAAGAATTACCCTGGACCAGGTTCAGCAGGGCAGTCTCGGCAGAAGAAGCTCGGGCTGGTTCCTCGAAGATGCTACGGACTTCAGCGAAGAAGGACTGGACTGTGGCTGTGGCAGGATCATTGCGGTCCCAGAGCGGTGTGGCCCAAGACAAGGCCTTTCCTGAAAGAAGGCTCACTATGAACGCCACCTTAGACCGTTCTGTAGGAAATAAGTCCGACAACATCTCCATATGCAGGGAACATTGAGACAAAAATCCACGGCAGAGTCTAGAGTCCCCATCAAATTTGTCCGGCAGGGACAAGCGGAGGCTAGGAGCGGCCACTCGCTGCGGAGGAGGTGCAGGAGCTGGCAGAGGAGATGGTTGCTGCTGTAGCAGAGGCAGAAGTTGCTGTAACGTGGCGGTCAACTGCGACAGCTGCTGTCCTTGTTGGGCAATTTGCTGTGATTGCTGAGCGACCACCGTGGTAAGGTCAGCGAGACTTGGCAGCGGCACCTCAGCGGGATCCATGGCCGGATCTACTGTCACGATTCGGCTTACAGGTTGTGGATCCACTGTGTCAGCGAGGGATTGGCGTGGACCGTGCTGGTGGACCGGTTCTAAGTGGCTACTGTGTTCACCAGAGCCCGCCGCAAAGCGGGATGGTCTTGCTGCGGCGGTAGCAACCAGGTCGTATCCACTAGCAACGGCTCAACCTCGCTGACTGCTGAGAAGGCGTGGGACAGAAGGACTAGGCAGAGGCAAGGTCAGACGTAGCAGAAGGTCGGGGCAGGTGGCAAGGTTCGTAGTCAATATGGATAGCAGGAGATCAGGTAACACAGGCTTGGACAACACTAAACGCTTTCACTGGCACAAGGCAACAAGATCTGGCAAGGGAGTGCAGGGGAAGTGATGTGATATAGCCAGGGAGCAGGTGGAAGCTAATTAAGCTAATTGGGCCAGGCACCAATCATTGGTGCACTGGCCCTTTAAATCTCAGAGAGCTGGCGCGCGCGCGCCCTAGAGAGCGGAGCCGCGCGCGCCAGCACATGACAGGAGGGGCCCGGGACGGGTAAGTGACTTGGGATGCGATTCGCGAGCGAGCGCGTCTCGCTATGCGAATCGCATCCCCACCGGCAATGTCAGTGCAGCGCTCCCGGTCAGCGGGTCTGACCGGGGCGCTGCAGGGAGAGAGACGCCGTGAGCGCTCCGGGGAGGAGCAGGGACCCGGAGCGCTCGGCGTAACAGGCAGATTTTCGGCAACATAAATTTCGCTGCCAAAAATCTGCTTCGGACAACCAGAGAGCCCGCCAACATTCAATCTCGAAGGGGGAAACACGCTGTGGGTTCGCAAGGAAATCCATCCGTGTGAACAAGCCCTAAAACTGTTTTATAATCTGTTCCATATTGCTTCAAATTATAATTACTTACTATTAGAAACTGGGATGATGCAGTTAAAAACCTCAATGCTACACAACCTGATTGTGTGTTTTCACCCTTATTTCCCATTATTAACCCCTTAAGGACTCAGCCCATTTTGGCCTTAAGGACTCAGACAATTTAATTTTTACGTTTTCATTTTTTCCTCCTCGCCTTCTAAAAATCATAACTCTTTTATATTTTCATCCACAGACTAGTATGAGGGCTTGTTTTTTGCGCGACCAGTTGTCCTTTGTAATAACATCACTCATTATATCATAAAATGTATGGCGCAACCAAAAAACACTATTTTTGTGGGGAAATTAAAACGAAAAACGCAATTTTGCTAATTTTGGAAGGTTTTGTTTTCACGCTGTACAATTTATGGTAAAAATGACATGTGTTCTTTATTCTGAGGGTCAATACGATTAAAATGATACCCATTATTATATACTTTTATATTATTGTTGCGCTTAAAAAAATCACAAACTTTTTAACCAAATTAGTACGTTTATAATCCCTTTATTTTGATGACCTCTAACTTTTTCATTTTTCCGTATAAGTGGTGGTATGGGGGCTCATTTTTTGCGCCATGATCTGTACTTTTTTTTGATACCACATTTGCATATAAAAAACTTTTAATATATTTTTTATAATTTTTTTAATAAAATGTATTAAAAAGTAGGAATTTTGGACTTTTTTTAATTTTTTTTCGTTCACGCCGTTCACCGTACGGGATCATTAACATTTTATTTTAATAGTTCGGACATTTACGCACGCGGCGATACCAAATATGTCTATAAAAAATGTTTTTTACGCTTTTTGGGGGTAAAATAGGAAAAAACGGACGTTTTACTTTTTTATTGGGGGAAGGGATTTTTCCCTTTTTTTTTACTTTTACTTTTACATTTTTTTAATTTTTTTTTTACACTTGAATAGTCCCCATAGGGGACTATTCATAGCAATACCATGATTGCTAATACTGATCTGTTCTATGTATAGGACATAGAACAGATCAGTATTATCGGTCATCTCCTGCTCTGGTCTGCTCGATCACAGACCAGAGCAGGAGACGCCGGGAGCCGCACGGAGGAAGGAGAGGGGACCTCCGTGCGGCGTGATGAATGATGGGATCCCCGCAGCAGCGCTGCGGGCGATCCGATCGTTCATTTAAATCGCGAACTGCCGCAGATGCCAGGATCTGTATTGATCCCGGCACCTGAGGGGTTAATGGCGGATGCCCGCGAGATCGCGGGCGTCAGCCATTGCCGGCGGGTCCCTGGCTGCTATCAGCAGCCGGGATCAGCCGCGCATGACACGGGCATCGCTCCGATGCCCGCGGTTATGCTTAGGACGTAAATGTACGTCCTGGTGCGTTAAGTACCACCTCACCAGGACGTACATTTACGTCCTGCGTCCTTAAGGGGTTAAACTTGTACCAGTATTAGTCATAGAAATGTAAATTACAAGTGGACCCCATAAGTGTAAGCCGTACATCCAGGGCAGAAACTTAAAATTTTTAAGAAATGTAAGGTTATGCACTTGGGCCATTAAAAAAAACTAAATGTAAAAGTATATGCTAAATAATAAGACATTAGGTAAAACTACTAACCAAAAGGACTTGGAGGTACTGGTGGACAGTGAACTCAACTTTTGTGATCAGTGCCAGGCAGTTGCTGCCAAGGCTAATAAAGTCATGGGATGTATTAAGAGGGGCATAGAGGCAGGTGACAAAAACCACATATTCAATTTTGGGCACCTGTATATAAGAAGGAAATGGCTGAATTGAAGAGGGTGCAAAGGTAATGCATGGTATGGGACGATTACAGGACTAAGACAGGTTATCAATCTTGGGGTTATTTCGTTTAAAGAAAAGACATTTTAGGGGCGAGCTGATTACAATATACAAATATATGAATGGACAGTACAGAGATCTTTCTGGTGATCTTTTTACACCTAGGCCGGTATCCAAGACAAGGGGGCGTCCTCTACATCTAAAGGAAAGATTATTAATACAGGTTCTAGCATAAAGCGTGCGTAATCACCCCTTGCCTCTATGGCATACAATCGGGGGCGCACTAATTCCTGCATAGACACAGGAGAACTCATAATACCATGTACACAAAAAGAAAATCAAGTTCAAACAACTCCTTAATTAAAATCATGATTTTATTGATACAATTTAAAAAACAATGTAAACAGACGCCAATAATTGGAGATGGGATTAAGGTTAGATTCCAGTACAAAAAAATAGGGCTACTGCCAGCTGCAATGGGCTAACATATAATATGGTGTAAAAAAATATATGGTATCTCAGTCTCTAAGAGAACTGCACTGCACATAAATTATTACTACTAAAGTGCTCTATATACGGTATTTATAATATGCACTGACCACAATTGTGGGTATTATTGAATATAAATTAGTGCAAACAAGTGCTAAAGTAAATTGCAACTCACATGTGCATATACATATAAAGATAAAATATTGCGCAATAATAGTGTGATAATATAATAGTAGCACAAGCACTTATCTATGGATCCATGCAGACTGCAGAGAGACACAGAGACTAGTAAGATAAAGTGCATATAGTGACCTTACCCATATTAAGCTGCAGAGCCCTGACCCCTACGATCGTTTCGGTTTCCCTTTATCAAGAGGTACTCAATTTATGTGCAGTGCAGTTCTCTTAGAGACTGAGATACCATATATTTTTTTACATCATATTATATGTTAGCCCATTGCAGCTGGCAGTAGCCCTATTTTTTTGTACTGGAATCTAACCTTAATCCCATCTCCAATTATTGGCGTCTGTTTACATTGTTTTTTAAATTGTATCAATAAAATCATGATTTTAATTAAGGAGTTGTTTGAACTCGATTTTCTTTTTGTGTACATCTAAAGGAAAGAAGGAATAAGTGTGCTGATTCCTTCATTTTGACAGAATTTGTAGACATCCACCTGTCTACATTCATAGGGAATCTTTATACCTGAGATTAAGGGTGCGTTCCCACCTGGCGTATACGCAGCGTATTTCACAGTGTATTGCGCAAAATTTACATCAGCAGCGGGAAATAACCTGCGTATTCCTCGCTCACTATACACACAGGGCTTTCCGGCGGCAGCCCTATGTGTGTAGTGAGTTTTGGAGGTGGGGCTGTGTGCCGACGTGACTGTGATGCGTGGTTCCGCCTCCAAAACTCACTGCACACATAGGGCTGCCACCGGAAAGCCTTGTGTGTATAGTGAGCAAGGGATACGCAGCGTATTTCCCACTGCTGCCATGAATTTTGCGCAGCGTGAAATACACTGCATATATGCCAGGTGGGAACGCACCCTAAAAGGTCATCAATTAACAAGTAAATGACATTCATGTGAAATCTAAACTTTGGTTTCTTTAATTTTGCATATTTGTCATATACTGTAATTGTAACCAAAAGACAACCTGAGTAAGTAAAACCACAGCTTTTAAGTCATCGGTTAATTTATTTAAAAAAACACATAAGGGCTGATGGGCCCTGAGTAAAAAATAATTATTTTCTTAAAGGACATCTGCTGCGTGATTAACACTTATCCCCTATCCACAGGATAGGGGATAAGTGTTTGATCGCGGGGGGTCCGACCGCTGGGACCCCCTGTGATCTCCTGTACGGGGCCGCGGCTGTCACATGCAGGGGGCGTGCCGGCCGCAGCATGACGTTGCAGCCGGCACGCCTCCCCCATACATCTCTATGGGAGAGGCGGGGAGGCAGCGTTCGTGCCTCCCCATCTCCCCCATAGAACTGTATGGGGACGGGGAGGGGACGGGGAGGAGACGGGGCATCACCGTCGACCTCTAGGTCAACGCAACTCGCTTAAGCGCTCACCATGAGCGCTAATGGCGGCGCCCCGTTAGGGAGATCGCGGGGGGTCCCAGCTGTCGGACCCCCACAATCAAACACTTATGCCCTATCCTGTGGATAGGGGATAAGTGTCACACCGCTGCAGTTGTCCTTTAAGGTCTGTTCACATTACACAGATTTATTAACCTGTCTGAAACCAAAACTTCTGGTTTTGTCCATAACAACAAATCACAGCTCAGCTTTCATATGTTAACCAGCCCTGGTAAAGTGAAAGCAGAGCTACGATTGTTTGTTACGGTAAACAACAGATAGTTTTGGTTTCAGGCAGATTGATACATCTGGGCCAATTAATCAAGTAATGTAAAATAGATACCAAATTTATTTGTGGGTCTGATTATACACGCTTACAAATAACCAAAGACAATTCGATATCGGGCACAAGACGTGGGAAATTTAATCCATCTGAGATTTAGTTTTGTATAATTTACTAAGGGTCTTTTCTTTTGCTGCTGAGGTGATGATACTACATGGTTGATGTGATTTCATTGGTCATGTAAACCGTAACTGTATCTAACCTTCTTCTCAAGAAAATGGCCCTTATTTACTATTGCAAACTTGACATGTATTGTCGGGCTGTGCGCCAGATTCTGTCGCATTGCGCCAGAAATTTTGTGTGCGCCAGAATTTGCGCAAGAATAGAGAAAAACCCGACTAACTCTCCATTTTACTGAGAAAACCCTAAAAGGGGTGTGGTTTTCGGGATAATGGGCATGTCCACAGAAAAGGGGCGTGTTCCCGACATTTTCACATAAATCCTACATATTTACTAAGGTTTCCACAGAGAATGTAGTGGATTTGAGCTGAGGAAACCCTACAGATCAGAGCATGTGTAAAAAAAGCAAAATGTAGGGAAAGTGCAAAATGTAGGGAAACCTTAGTAAATACCGTGGAAAAAAAATTGTAGGGAATAAAAACCCACAAAGAAACCTACACAACACTCTTAGTAATTCAGGGCCAATTGCCCTCATTTACTAAGAGTGGAGTGTCAGTTTGAGCTTGACGTTTGCTTTCCCGACCTTTTTTTCTCTTGGTATTTACTAATCTGTCGCACTTTTCCCGATCTTTTTAGTTGTAGGGAAAAAATCTGTTGCACGGTAATTTCTGTCGCAGGTTTCATCTGTCGCATGGTAAAATCTGTCGCAGGGTTAATACTGTCGCACAATAAAATCTGTCGCAATGAAAATTATTATTCAAAATAATTTGTGAAAATATATATGTATAGAAATATATAACTACATATATATATATATATATATATATATATATATATGAAGAGAGAGAGAAATTTAATAAATTTAATAAATTAGTCTATATATTTTATACATATATGTATATACACACATATAGATGTATTAAAATTAGTATATATATATATATATATATATATATATATATGAAAAAAAATATTTTGATTCACCATTATGACTGAAACAATAGAAAAAAGAAAAAAAAACAGGTGTCGGAAAAATTAAGCTAAAACGTTGTTTAAAAATAAATTGTGCAAAAAATAAATAAAAACATTGCTTGAAAAAGACGAGGCAGGCAAAGGAGCAAAAATCCAGAGAATTTACTCCACTTTCTGAAACTTTATACATGCTTTAAAGCAAAGGTTTCAAACTGAAATTATCCGGGGCCACTGGAGGTAGCAGCTGGGTGAGGCTGGGCCGCATGCGCCCATTACATATAATGCCCTCATCATACGCCCCTCATCATCCATCAGCAACACCCTCCACCAGCAGTAGCACCCCCATCATCCACCAGCAACCCCCCCCCCCATTCCCCCTACCCCGTGTGGTAATAGCATGAGCTGACGGATGATGGGGGTGCTACTTTTGGGGGTTCCCCACATTAGGTAGGCAGCAAGTTCCCCACATTAGGTAGGCAGCAGGTTCCCCACATTAGGTAGGCAGCAGGTTCCCCACATTAGGTAAGCAGCAGGTTCCCCACATTAGGTAGTCAGCAGGTTCCCCACATTAGGTAGCAGCTGGTTCCCCACATTAGGTAGCAGCAGTTTCCCCACATTAGGTAGCAGCAGGTTCCCCACATTAGGTAGCAGCAGGTTCCCCACATTAGGTAGCAGCAGGTTCCCCACATTAGGTAGGCCACAGGTTCCCCACATTAGGTAGCAGCAGGTTCCCCACATTAGGTAGGCAGCAGGTCCCCCACATTAGGTAGGCAGCAGGTCCCCCACATTAGGTAGGCAGCAGGTTCCTCACATTAGGTAGGCAACAGGTTCCCCACATTAGGTAGGCAGCAGGTTCCCCACATTAGGTAGTAGCAGTTTCCCCACATTAGGTAGAAGCAGGTTACCCACATTAGGTAGTAGCAGGTTCCCCACATTAGGTAGAAGCAGGTTCCCCACATTAGATAGAATCAGGTTCCCCACATTAGGTAGAAGCAGGTTCCCCACATTAGGTAGAAGCAGGTTCCCCACATTACGTAGTAGAAGGTTCCCCACATTAGGTAGTAGCAGGTTCCCCACATTAGGTAGTAGCAGGTTCCCCACATTAGGTAGCATTTTCGATTACTACCCCTCCCCCCGACTCACACACACACACAGACACACACAGACACCCACACATGCACACACACATAGACAGACACACACACACACATGCACACACACATAGACAGACAGACAGACACACACACACATGCACACATACATAGACAGACAGACACACACACACACATGCACACACACATAGACAGACAGACACACACACATGCACACACATAGACAGACATACACACATGCACACACACGCAGACAGACAGACACACATGCACACACAGATAGACAGACACACACACACACACATGCAAAAAAACATAGACAGACACCCGCACATGCAAACACACATGCACACACGCAGACAGACACACACACATTGACAACCTTACCTGTCCTGCACTGCGCTTCTCCTCTCCGGAGTAGTGAAGTAAACTGTGTCTTGAAGCGTTCTGTGTCCCGAATAGCTGAGGAAAGTGCTGAGTCACTGTGCTGAGTGCTGAGACACTGTGATTGGTTGATGGAGGGGGAGGGGGGGGGTACGTGTGCAGTCTCTGCTCTGCTCAAGACACAGAACTGCTTCAAGACACAGTTTTCCTCACTACATACCTGGCACAGGCCACAAACTTTCGTTCCGCAGGCCGCAAATGACCTGTAGGCCGGGAGTTTGAGACCCCTGCTTTAAAGTGTAGAGTTTTCTTCCCAGAAAATTCACATGATTTTCGGAGTGATTTTTAAAAAAGACGAGTGATGAAATGTAGAGAACACGCCCCTTTTCCTGAAAAAAAACAACAAATATTTTGTAGGGTTTTTTTTTCACTCAGAGTGATTAAGATTCTGTCGGTTTTTTTCTGCCGCACATTTAGGCGCAAACCCGACAAAAAAGAGTCGGAATCCTGTTAGTAAATGAGGGCGAATATGTTTAAAAAATGTTTAACAGTCATCCCCAGGCGGCGGAGATCTCCCCATCCCCCAATCCTTGGAGGATTGGTTTAATTAATTAAATCTTCCAAATTCAAAACATGGAGGAACCGGTAGCTGTTAATCGTAAAGATGTTGATGTCTATGGCGCTACTTGGTGCCCTTGATTAGATTTCTGTTCTTCTCAACATTATACTGTAGGACTTGGCTTGGGTTATAACGTTTTTGCTTCTTGAGATTTTCTGGGGTTCGCTGGGGACCACTTGATACTTGTTGCACATTTCTTCCACTACTAGCGTCTATGACAAGGTTTCTCATGGTTTTTCTTTTCCTTTTACTTACATTTTATTTTCTCTTGTGTGTCCTTTTTTCCTTACTTTCTTTGCTCTTTCTTTTTTGTTTCATTGGCTATCCCTCTTGCCCAGGCATGCCCTTCTTCTGCCTGGTTCACTCCCTGTTGCCCTGGCTGCTTCATCCAAGTTCTTTAGAAAGAGTTCTAGTTCTAGTGACCAGTTGGTTTTACATACCGTATATACTCGAGTATAAGCTGAGTTTTTCAGCACGATTTTTCGTGCTGAAAACACCCCCCTCGGCTTATACTCGAGTGAACTCTCCACCCGCAGTGGTCTTCAACATGCAGACCTCCAGAGGTTTCAAAACTACAACTCCCAGCAAGCCCGGGCAGCCATCGGCTGTCCGGGCTTGCTGGGAGTTGTAGTTTTGAAACCTCCGGAGGTCCGCAGGTTGAAGACCACTGCGGCCTTCGACATCATCCAGCCCCCTCTCACCCCCTTTAGTTCTGTACAGTACTCACCTCCGCTCGGCGCTGGTCCGGTGCTGCAGGGCTGTCCGGTGAGGAGGTCGTCTGGTGGGATAGTGGTTCCGGGCTGCTATCTTCACCGGGGAGAACTCTTCTAAGCGCTTCTGGCCCGGCCCCAGAATAGTCACGTTGCCTTGACGACGACGCAGAGGTACGTTCATTACCAACGTACTTCTGCGTCATCGTCAAGGCAACACCTCTATTCTGGGCCCGAAGCGCGGAGAAGAGGCGCCCCCCAGTGAAGATAGCAGCCCGGAACCACTATCCCACCGGACGACCTACTCACCGGACAGTCCTGCAGCACCGGACCAGCGCCGAGCGTAGGCGAGTACTGTACAGAACTAAAGGGGGTGAGAGGGGGCTGGATGATGTCGAAGGCCGCAGTGGTCTTCAACCTGCGGACCTCCGGAGGTTTCAAAACTACAACTCCCAGCAAGCCCGGACAGCTGATGGCTGCCCGGGCTTGCTGGGAGTTGTAGTTTTGAAACCTCTGGAGGTCCGCAGGTTGAAGACCACTGAGGGCGGATGATGACAAGAGGATGATGAAGGGGGGGTGTGGGATGATGACAAGAGGATGATGAAGGGGGGGGGTGTGGGATGATGAAGGGGGGTGGGGATGATGACAAGGGGATGATGAAGGGGGGGTGTGGGATGATGACAAGGGGATGATGAAGGGGGGGTGTGGGATCATGACAGGTGATGATTATGAGGGTCTAGATGATGACAGGCGGTGATGATGATAAGGATGTTAATGACGGGGGTCTGGATGATGACAGGGGGGGATGATGTATTTCCCACCCTAGGCTTATACTCGAGTCAATAACTTTTCCTGGGATTTTGGGTTGAAATTAGGGGCCTCGGCTTATACTCGGGTCGGCTTATACTCGAGTATATACGGTATGTGCCTTATTGTTTGACTCTTTATCGCAATTTATTATGTATGCTTCATCTATGTTGTGGTTGCTGGACATACCACATTTGTTTAAATTCACTGGCTGTTGTATATATTTTTTTATTATTCTGTTTCAAAAAATTTTAAATTTGCAAAAAAAAAAAATTGTTAAAAACATTGAATAAAAATTCAATAGTTGAAAAAATTCTAACATCATTACATAAATATTTTAACAAAGAAGTAAAAAAAAAAGTATTGCTATATTCATAAAAGTTCTTACTATAAAAATGTAATGTTATTAGTCTTGTATGGTGAGTTCCATAAAAAATAAATTTAGTAATACCTTTTTTTATTCACACCCTACACCCTACTCGTTTAACATTTGTATTTTCCCAAAAATGGTGCCAATGTGAAACACAGCTCTGCTTACAACATAACAGGCCCATATTGCAAAATAAAGCCTATTTAAGTAGAAATTAAAAAACATATATTTTGTAACTATAAAATGAACACCACAGACACTAACAAAAGCAGGTATAAATAAACGTAATTTCTAAAACGGGATATAAAATCCTCAGCAAAAGGTTAATACTCCCATGAACAACAATGGAGTCATTTATAGGAAATATAAAAATATACTTTATTGATAGCACACATATATATATATATATATATATATATATATATATATATATATATATACACCGTATTTATCGGCATATAACACGCACTTTTTAGGCTAAAATTTTTAGCCTAAAGTCTATGTGCGTGTTATACGCCGATACACCCCCAGGAAAGGCAGGGGGAGAGAGGCCGTTGCTGCCCGCTTCTCTCCCCCTGCCTTTCCTGGGGTCTAGAGCCTTGCTGCCGGCCCTTCTCTCCCCTTGGCTATCTTGGCCGCTGCCCGTTCTGTCCCCCTGACTATCGGTGACGGTGCGCCATTGCCGGCGCCGATAGCCAGGGGGAGAGAAGCGGCAGCGGCACCCATTGCCGACATAATTACCTGTTGCCGGGGTCGGGTCCGCGCTGCTGCAGGCCTCCGGCGTGCGTCCCCTGCGTCGTTGCTATGCGCTGTACGGCGCAGCGCATGACGTCAGTGCGCCGCGCCGTGCATAGCAACGACGCAGGGGACGCACGCCGGAGGCCTGCAGCAGCGCGGACCCGACCCCGGCAACAGGTAATTATGCCACCGGGGATGGGGGGAGGCAATGGGGCAGCGACTCTCCCCATGGCTATAGGCGCCGGCAATGGGGCGCCGGCACCGATAGTCAGGGGGACAGAACGGGCAGTGGTGCCGATAGCCAGGGGGAGAGAAGGGCCGGCAGCAGGGCTCTAGACCCCAGGAAAGGCAGGGGGAGAGAAGCGGGCAGCGACGGCCTCTCTCCCCCTGCCTTTCCTGGGAGTGTATCGGGGTATACACGCGCACACACGCACCCTCATTTTACCATGGATATTTGGGTAAAAAACTTTTTTTACCCAAATATCCTTGGTAAAATGAGGGTGCGTGTTATAGGCCGGTGCGTGGTATACCCCGATAAATATGGTATATATATATATATATATATATATATATATATATATAGTAAAAATGGAGGACTTCCACCCAGATGGAGGAAAGAACAGCAAAAACAGATGACCCCTCAGGTCCAAATAGGAGCTAATAGGACACAAAATGCAAAAGACAAGACCGTAGCAGAATATACAGATAGACGAATATGATCATGTGTCCAATAGGATTACAAGGCAAACAGTACTAATAATGATAAATCATACTTAGCCTAAAAATGCTCCAAGACCACCTGAGGGGACACCACCCCAATGCAGCGTTTCAGGATCAAAGCCCCTCGACAAAGGGATCTGGGTTCACCGTCCATCAGGATGGTCACAACATTCTGGTTCACAAACCGTTGATAAAAAGGGTGCCATCTCCACGCCTTCCCACACGTCTTCGATAGGTGGTGCTTCGCCGGGGGTCATCCGAGACAGTACATCGGCATTGACGTTTGACTTGCCGCTTCTGTACTTTATAGTGAAATTGTAATTGTCCAGTCTTTCTCAATGGCACCCAACTTACATAGTTCCATAGTTCATAAGGTTGAAAAAATACCAGAGTCCATCAAGTTCAACCTATATCCCTAATGAGTCCCTACTGAGTAGATCCAAAGAAAGGCAAAAAATCCTCATACTAGAAGTAAAAATTCCTTCCTTCCCGACTCCAAATATGGCATCAGAAAAAATCCCTGGATCAATGTTCTGTCCCTATAAATCTTGTATACATAACCAGCAATGTTATTATTCTCCAAAAAATTCATCCAGACCCCTTTTGAACTCTTTTACAGAGTTCACCATGACCACCTCTCCCGGGAGAGAATTCCACTGTCTCACTGCTTTTACAGTAAAGAACCCCCATCTGTGCTGGTGTAGAAGCCTTCTTTCCTCTAGACGTAGAGGATGCCCCCTTGTTATAGATACAGTCCTGGGTATAAATAGATCATGGGAGAGATCTCTGTACAGTCCCCTGATATATTTATACATAGTTATTAGGTCGCCCCTAAGACTTCTTTTTTCTAAACTAAATAACCCTAATTCTGATAATCTTTCTGGGTACTGTAGTCCTCCCATTCCCCTTATTACCCCGGTTGCCCATCTTTGAACCCTCTCCAGCCCCACTATATCTTTCTTGTACACTGGTGTCCAGTACTGTACACAGTATTCTATGTGTGGTCTGACTAGTGATTTGTACAGCGGTAGAATTATTTCCTTGTCGTAAGCATCTATGCCCCTATTGATGCACCCCATGATTTTATTTGCCTTGGCAGCAGCTGCCCTGCACTGGTCACTCAGCTAAATTTACTATTAACTAAGACTCCCAAGTCCTTTTCCACATCAGTTGTCCCAAATGTTCTCCCATTTAATACATACCGTATTTATCGGCGTATTTATCGGCTGTCGGCGCCGCTTCTCTCCCCCTGGCTATCAGCGCCGGCAATGGGGCACCGGTACCGATAGTCAGGGGGACAGAACGGGCAGCGGCGCCAATAGCCAGGGGGAGAGAAGGGCCGGCAGCAGGGCTCTAGACCCCAGGAAAGGCAGAGGGAGAGAAGCGGGCAGCGACGGCCTCTCTCCCCCTGCCTTTCCTGAGGGTATATCGGGGTATACACGCGCACACACGCACCCTCATTTTACCATGGATATTTGGGTAAAAAACTTTTTTTACCCAAATATCCTTGGTAAAATGAGGGTGTGTGTTATAGGCCGGTGCGTGGTATACCCCGATAAATACGGTAATCCCCGCCAGGATTTTTCCTCCCCATGTGCATTACCTTACATTTATCAATGTTGAACCTTCCCAGCCCAAACCTCCAACTTATCCAGATCCATGTGTAATAGTGCACTGTCCTCTATAGTGTTTACCACTTTACAGCGTTAAGTATCATCTTCAAAGATTGCTACTTCAAAGATTGCTACTTTCATCCCCTCTACAAAGTCATGAATTAATATATTAAATAGAACAGGACCCAAAACGCACCCGTGTGGTACCCCACTAGTAACAGTCACCAAATCAGAATAAGTACCACCCTCTGTTTCCTATCCCTGAGCCAGTTACTTACCCACTAACACACATTCTCCCACAGCCCATTCCTTCTCATTTCATGTGGGGTACCCCTACCGAATTTGACGAGCAAATAGACAAAAAAAAAAAAAAAAGGTTGAAATGTATCTGTTGGCTATGTAGATCACAGTGCTGCTTCATGCAGCAACTCACAAGTGACGTCTTCTAAAATCAGCATCGTTCCCTTCTCTTCTCCTGGTCGTCATAACATAGGCTCCGCACTTTTCCTACCTCAGCCTCCAGATTCCCCTTTTACAAGTGAAGAGGAATACAGGGGCGTATAGGTGTAATGGGGTAACAGAGGGGTGTAGAATGGTGTACATGGGTGACAAAGGGGTGTAGAAAAGTGTAAATGGGTGACAGGTGTGTAGAGGAATGTACATGGGTGACAGAGGGGTGTAGAATAGAGTACATGGGTGACAGAAGGGTGTAGAATAGTGTACATGGGTGACAGATGGTTGTAGAAGAGTGTACATGGGTGACAGACCGTTGTAGAAGAGTGCACATGGGTGACAGAGGGGTGTAGGGTGTGACAGAGGGGTGTACATGGGTGACAGATGGTTGTAGAAGAGTGCACATGGATGACAGAGGGGTGTAGAGGAGTGCACATGGGTGACAGAGGGGTGTAGCGTGTGACAGGGGTGTACATGGGTGACAGATGGTTGTAGAAGAGTGTACATGTATGTCAGTGGGGCATAGGGGGTGACAGAGGGGTGTACATGGATGACAGAGGGGTGTTGAGGGGTTTACATGGGTGACAGATGGTTGTAGAAGAGTGTATGCGGGTGACAGGCGGCGTAGGGGGTGACAGAGGGGTGTACATGGGTGCAGAAGAGTGTACATGGGTGACAGGGGGCGTAGGGGGTGACAGAGGGGTGTACATTGGTAACAGGGGTTTTGGGGGTGTAGAGGAGTGTACATGGGTGACAGAGAGTTGTTGAGGGGTGTACATGGGTGACAGATGAGTGTAGAAGAGTGTACATGGGTGACAGGTAGGCTTAGGGGGTGACAGATGGGTGAACAGGAATGACAAGGAGGTAACAGAGGGGTAGACAGGGGTGACAAAGGGACAGAGGGGTGGGGAACATGGGTAGAGAGGATGGTCCGGGGGCCGGGAAGATGGTTCCGGGGTCGGGAGGATGGTCCGGGGGCCAGGAAGATGGTTCTGGGGCTGGGAGGATGGTCCGGGGGGCGGGAAGATGGTTCTGGGGCCGGGAGGATGGTCCGGTGCACCATCCCCATTAAATATATCTCCTTCCCAGCCTGCGCGCCTGTGACTCACTCATGGCGACGCAGGGAGGAGGGGGACACTGTGTGTGTGTATGTACACGCAATGCGCATGCAGGCTTCCCTCCCCCTGCACCACCGTGATTCACAGGCATGCAGGCCGGGGCAGGAGATTAAAAAATATATATTGCCGAAGCATCGCAGTACCACGGGCAGGGCCTGACAGGACCCCGGGGTTCCGAGGAACCCTGATTGGGAATAACTGGTGTAGACAGTAAATGTCTTGGCAGCCAAATAGTCCTTGAACTTTTCAGTCACAGCCCACACCAAGGCGAGAAGTTCCAATTTAAATGAGCTGTAGTTGGCATTGTTCATCTCTGCTCCTCACAGGTTACAACTGGCATAAAGTAATTACTCACTCTTGTCCATCCTGGACTTGGGACAGGACAGCTCCCAGACCATCAAATCTGGCATCAGTGTATAGACGGAACGGCTGAATGTAGTCTGGATACGCCAGGATGGGTGGTTCTGTTAACAGACGTTTAAGAGCTCGGAATGCCGTCTCTTGCTCTGCGGCCCCCTCAATGAGTAGTCTTCCGTTAAAATTCTCCTTCACCGTACCCCGTAGGAGAGCTGTGAGGGGTTCTGCAATCTGGGCGAAGTGTGGAATGAAGCGGCGGTAGTAGCCGGAAAGTCCCAGGAAGCTTTCACCGTGCACGGGGTAGGCCAGTTCTTCACAGCTTCTACCTTTTCAGGATTGAGCTGGACTCCCACTGCGCTGACAACATGACCCAAGTAATGGACCTGAGCAGGTGACACTTGGACAGTTTAATTTTCAGTCCAGAGTGGAGAAGTAAGCAGCAGACCCAAGGGCGGTAAGCGACTCCTTGATCCTTGGCAAAGGATAAGCGTCCTGATGTGTGACATTGTTCAGTTTCCTGTAATCAACACAGAAGCGGATGGTTTTCTTTTTTTTTTACCAGGACAAGTGGTGCCACCCAAGGACTCGGACTTTCTTGTATTACATCCGCCTCCTTCATGTCGGTCAGCATCTTCTTGACAGTCTTGTACATGCCTGGTGTGACTAGGCGGTGCCTTTCCTTGATAGGCGGGCTGTCGCCTGTGAGGATACGGTGCTGGATCATCGAAGTCTTCCTGAAGTCTGTGGGTTGTTTGCTGAAAGCTTCGTGATACCTTTTGGCAACATTGATGACTCCATTGACCTGGTCTTTCAGGGTAGTGTCGTCCCCAAAGTGGAGCTGTGCCCACCATAGATCCGGGAGGGTTAGCACTGGATCCTTCCGAAACTTGAGCTGCACGCTGTCGGGCCACCAGATGTTCTGTCACAAAATCTTTTGACTCTAGGAAGTACAACTGAGCCACTGGAGTGTATTTGGGTAAAACAGTAGCAGAATCAGACTGGTTTACTAATCACACTGGGACTCTGCCATTGGTGACAGTGATGAGACGTCTCGTAGCTCGGACAAGAGAATGATCTTCCAACTGCATAGGTTCCAGCAGGGCCTGATAGCCCTTTTCTTGACTCCGGAACATGCATGGCACCAGATAATGGTTTCAGTGTGGGGTTGTAAGGTCACCAACCTGATATCTTGAACTCGTACTCTGCAGATTTCACCTTGCTTGTTGGCAAACTTCTGTTCCGCTTGTAGGACTTTCAAGTGGTGCTGCACAGCCTGCTGGTCTGAAGGGGACATATGGGGAAGAGAAGCATACAAGGCATCTAATATCTCAGTGAAACAGTTTTTCATAATGTTCATCCCCAATATAAACTCAGCAGACCCCTTATCTGTCACATTAGTTACAATCACTCCCTGCCCTTTAGGTACATGTTCACCCAATTGAATGGTTGTCTTCCAGTATCCATGTCTGGGGATTGGTTGCCAATTACCTGCAACTACTTGGAAATTAACATCATCAGGCTCACACAATACACGAGCATTCCAATTCTGATTGAAAACGCATTTAGATATGGTAGACACTTGTGACCCTGTATCTATTAACACCTCTAAAGGTACACCTTTTACAATAACCGTTACAAAGGGGCAGGAGCTAATATAAAGTGAGAGTCCTGATTTAGGTCGTTCTGGAGTTGAGCCTGCTGACTTTTCTCCTGAGGGCCGTTCCTTGACCCCTTAAGGAATTCCTTTTAAACCGCAGCAGTATATTTTCCAGTAGCTGGACTTGTTACAGTAAGTACAGAAGGGTCTGTTACTCTCAGAATACCTAGCGGGTGAAGGAGCACAGTAATTGGGATTACATGGGGCAGGAGCAGAAGGGGATTTTCTAGACAAGGATTTCTCAAAGGAGAGTGGAGCAGGCCGGGTGGCGAGCTCCTTGATCGTCTTTTTTCCTCCTTACCTTTAAAAAATCATAATTTTGCACCTAAAAATCCATATGATGGCTTATTTTTTGCACCACCAATTCTACTTTGTAATGTCAGTTATTTTACCCAAAAATCTACGGCGAAACGGAAAAAAAAATTATTGTGAGACAAAATTGAAAAAAAAACACTGTTTTGTAACTTTTGGGGGCTTCCGTTTCTACACATTACATTTTTCGGTAAAAATGACACCTTCTCGTCCATGCGATTAAAATGATACCCTACTTATGTAGGTTTGATTTTGTTGTAGTTCTGGAAAAAATCATTACTACATTCAGGAAAATGTATACGTTTAAAATTGTCATCTTCTGACCCCTATTTTCTGCGTATGGGGCTGTATGAGGGCTCATTTTTTGCACCGTGATCTGAAATTTTTATCGGTACCATTTATTTATTGATCAGACTTTTTGATCGCTTTTTATGAATTTTTTCATGATATGAAAAGTGACCAAAAATACACAATTTTGGACTTTGGAATTTTTTGCGCGTACGCCATTGACCGTGCGGTTTAATTAATGATATATTTTTATAATTTGGACATTTCCGCACGCGGCGATACCACATATGTTTATTTTTATTTACACAGTTTTTTTTTTTTTAATGGGAAATGGGGGGTGATTCAAACTTTTATTAGGGAAGGGGTTAAATGATCTTTATTCACTTTTATTCGCGGCATCCCGAACAGCTTACAGAACAGCCGGAGGGTCCCTACCTGCCTCCTTGCTGTCTGATCGCCAAATGACTGCTCAGAGCCTGAGATCCAGGCATGAGCAGTCAAGCGGCAGAATCATCGATCAATGGTTTCCTATGAGAAACCATTGAACGATGTAAAAGATCAGTGTGTGCAGTGTTCTAGCCCCCTTTGGGAGCTATAACACTGCAAATAAAGGGCAAAAAAAAGTGAATAAAGATCATTTAACCTCTTCCCTAATAAAAGTTTGAATCACCCCCCTTTTCCCATAAAAAAACAGTGTAAATATAAATAAAATAAACAAATGTGGTATCGCCGCATGCGGAAATGTCCGCATTATAAAAATATATCATTAATTAAACCGCACGGTCAATGGCGTACGCGCAAAAAAATTCTAACGTCCAAAATAGTGTATTTTTGTTCACTTTTTATATCATGAAAACATTTATAAAAAGCGATCAAAAAGTCTGATCAATAAATAAATGCTACCGCTAAAAACTTCAGATCACGGCATAAAGAATGAGCCCTCATACCGCCCCATACGCGGAAAAATAAAAAAGTTATAGGGGTCAGAAGATGACAATTTTAAACGTATACATTTTCCTGCATGTAGTTATGATTTTTTCCAGAAGTCCGACAAAATCAAACCTATATAAGTAGGGTATCATTTTAATCATATGGACCTACAGAATAAAGAGAAGGTGTCATTTTTACCGGAAAATGTACTGTGTAGAAACGGAAGTCCCCAAAAGTAACAAAATTGCGTTTGTTTTTTTTTCAATTTTGTCTCACAATGATTTTCTTTCTGTCTCACCGTAGATTTTTAGGTAAAGTGACTACTACTTCTCCTCATTTGACCATTCCGATTCAAGTCTACACTCCAGCCAAGACATCTTTCTTAGCTTCTGCCTTTTTAGACTCCGGTTCCGCTGGAGATTTCATTGATGCCTCTCTGGTCCATAATCATCGTCTTCTATTGGCTCGACTTGCTAAGCCTATGTACATTTCCTCTGTCAATGGAGAAAACCTGAACTGTATTGTGCTTTTCTGCACTGAACCTCTCTTTTCTGCACTGAACTTTTTCTGCACTGAACCGGTGTTTTACATAAGGAAAAAATTGAGTTCTATGTGCTTCCACATTGTACTTCGGAGCTTCTTCTTGGTCTTCCTTGGCTTCAACGTCACACTCCACTCCTCGACTGGAGGTCTGGTAGGGTCACCCGCTGGGGATTCTTTTGCCAAAAACATTGTCTTGAGCATACCTTGCCTAACTCTATCAATACGCCTTCTTCTATGCCGGGATTGCCTCTTCCTTATCAAGACTACTCTGATGTATGCAGTGAAAAGCAGGCTGAAATTCTTCTACCACATCGTCCCCATGACTGTCCTATTGACTTACAGCCAGGGACTTCGCCTCCCTGGGGAAGAATTTATCCTTTGTCTGTTCCAGAAACACAAGCCATGGCTAAATATATCCAAGAGAACCTCCAAAAGGGTTTCATTTGTAAATCCTCCTCCCCAGCCGGAGCTGGTTTCTTCTTTGTTGGGAAGAAGGATGGTTCTCTTCATCCTTGTATTGACTACCGGGGACTTAACAAAATTATGATCAAAAATCGCTATCCTTTGCCTTTAATTTCTGAACTTTTTGATCTTCTTCGGGGAGCCAAGATTTTCTCAAAATTGGATCTTCCGGGAACAAACAATCTCTTTCATATTCGTGAAGGAGACAAATGGAAGACAGCCTTTAACACCCGAAATGGACACTTTGAATACCTTGTGATGCCATTTGGCCTCTGTAACGCTCCAGCTGTCTTTCAAGAATTTGTTAATGACATTTTCCGTGATTTGCTTTACACGTGTGTTGTGGTATATCTTGATGATATACTGATTTTCTCATCCAACATGGAGGATCATCGTTCTCATGTCCGGCAGATTCTCCAGCGCCTCAGAAATAATCGTCTGTATGCCAAGCTTGGAAAGTGCCTATTCGAGAGATCAAGTCTTCCTTTTCTTGGTTACATTGTGTCTGGTCAAGGTCTTCAGATGGATCCTGGCAAGTTGTCTGCAGTTTTGGACTGGCCAAGACCTACTGGCCTTCAGCGTTTCTTGGGGTTTGCTAATTACTATCGTCAGTTTATTCCTCATTTTCTTCTGTGGTCACCCCGATTGTGGCTCTCACAATAAAAAAACTGTAATCTCAAGAATTGGACTCCTGAGGCCGATGAGGCCTTCTCTCGACTAAATTCTTCCTTTGCCTCAGCACCAGTTCTCTCTAGACCTGATCCAGAGAAACCCTTCTATCTGGAGGTAGAAACATCCTCTGTAGGAGCTGGCGCCATCCTGACTCAAAAATCCTCCAAGGGCAAGACTGTTACCTGTGGCTTCTTCTCCAAGACCTTTTCGCTTGCAGAGAGGAATTATTCAATTTGAGATCGGGAACTTCTCGCTATTAAGCTGGCATTAGAGGAATGGCAACATCTTTTGGAGGGTTCTCCTCATCCTGTTAACATCTGTATGGAGCATAAAAATATCTTATACCTTCAAACTACTCAGCGCCTGAATCCCCGGCAGACTAGATGGTCCCTTTTCTTTTCAAGGTTCAATTTCTTCATTCATTTCCGTCCTGCGGACAAGAATGTCAGAGCCGATGCCCTTTCTAGATCCTCCGATGTGGTTGGTCTGGACTCTACTCCTGGGCATATTGTTCCTCCTGAGTGTTTGATTTCTGCTACACCTGTCAATTTTCTGCAAGTTCCTCCTGGAAAATCTTTCATGCCTTCTTGACTGAGAGGAAGAGTCTTGAATTGGGGACATTCTTCCTTGCTGGCGGGTCATTCTGGAGTACGGAAGTCCATTTAACTTATTTCTTGGCATTACTGATGGTCGAACCTAGAAGGCGATGTCACAGATTTTTTTCCGTTCTTGTGCTATTTGTGCTCGCGACAAGACTCCTAGGCAGAAACCAGCAGGTCTTCTACAGCCTTTGTCTATTCTGGAAACAGCATGGTCACACATAGCAATGGATTTTATTACTGATTTGCCACCTTCCTGCAACAATACGGTCATCTGGGTGGTAGTTGATCGATTTTCCAAAATGGCTAATTTCATTTCTTTGCCTGGTCTTCCATCTGCTCCTCCATTTCATTTTGTTAGTTATCGGTATCGGCATCTAACCTTGCCGATAATGCGTCTTGCCCGCGAAACCCGGGCCCGGAGAACGGTACTGCTGGCTGCTTTTTTGCATCTCCTACACAGCCACAGCAGCCCTGTAAGAGAACCACAGTGGCTGCCTGGAAGAGCAGCTTTGAACTCCGGCGTGGTGCTGCTGCGCTTAGACGTGATGTCACGTCACTGTGGGGGTGACGTGACCTCACGTCTAAGCGCAGCAGCGCCACATCGGAATTCACTGTGCCACCGATCAGTGCGCCCGCCGCCCTGCTCTCTCTCTCTCTCTCGTACAGGGCCCTGCTTGTCCTCAGGTACAGAAATCAGCTTGTCCTCAGTGTACAGAGCCCTGCTTGTCCTCAGTGTATAAAGCCCTGCTTGTCCTCAGTGTACAGAGCCCTGCTTGTCCTCAGTGTAAAAAGTCCTGCTTGTCCTCAGTGTACAGGGCCGTGCTTGTCCTCAGTGTACAGATCTCTGCTTGTCCTCGGTGTACAGAGCCCTGCTTGTCCTAGGTGTACAGAACCCTGCTTGTCCTCAGTGTACATGGCCCTGCTTTTAAATGCCCCAAAAATAAAATGCAAGGAAGTTATCAGCTATCGGCCTGAAAGTTCACAGGTTATCGGTATTGCCTCTAAAAAATTAATATTGGTCGATCACTACTAGAGAGAGTTAATCAAATCCTGGCAGATTATCTTCGTCATTTTGTCTCAGCTCGGCAAGACAATTGGGTCGACCTTTTACCTTGGGCAGAATTTTCTATGAGGACTTCACCATTCTTTGTTTTCTATGGTCATCATCTTCATCCTCCTCTTCCTCTTCCAGCTTCTTCTGGAGTACCTGCCATATATAAACAAGTACAGGACTTTAAGGTCATCTTGCAGGAGACTCGTCGTTCTTTGCTTCACGCTTTCTCTCATATGAAATCTCAAATGGATAAAAAGAGAAGGTCTCCTCTAATTTTCGCTCTTGGTGATAAGGTCTGGCTCTCTTCTAAATACATCTGTTTCAGGATTCCCAGCTACAAATCAGGTCCTCGCTTCCTGGGACCATTCAAGGTTTTGCAACCAGTTTCTTACAATCTTCATCTGCCATCCTCTCTCCATATTCCGAATTCTTTTCACGTCTCCCTCCTCAAGGCAGTCGTTTTCAACCGTTTTTCACAAAAAGTAATTGTTCCCTCTCCTGTCTTCTTTGGATTCTGGCAATGAAGACCGTAAGAGGGAGACGTTATTTTTTTAGTAGACTGGAAGGGCTTCGGTCCTGAGGAAAGGTCCTGGGAGCCAGAAGAGAATATTTTGGACCACTACTTGGTCCAAATTTTTTTTTAACCCAAAAAGAGGTACTGTTACAGCAAGCGCTCTGGCCGGTCACACTGGCCATGAGTGCTCTCTTCCTCTATCCTCCGGTGGGCCCAGATTTGCATCGTGGGATGCGTCCGCATGCGGATCTTGGGCCGTCACTCACCTCCTCCTTCTTCTGTTTCCTCCGTGTTCTCACACCGCTGGCGGACACGTCCTTGCCTCCTAGGGCGCGTGCCGGAGCTCTGAGATTTAAAGGGCCAGTGCACCCTTAATTAGTGTTTGCACCTGTCCCTTCTCTATAAGTATGTGCACCTCCCTCTACCTCTTGCCAGATCTTTGTGTGCCCAGTGCCCTAGTGAAAGCGGTTATTGTGTTTTACCTTACTGTGTTCCTGACCTACCTTCTCCGTAACCTGACCTTGCTCCTGTGCTGCCTGCCTACTGACCTCTTGCCATGTCCCTGTTCTTGCTACCGTGCTGCCAGCCCTGACCTTCTGCTATCCTGACTACGAGTTGCCATATTCCTCCTGTATCACGTTTTCTCCTCAGCAGCCTGTGTGGACGAGTTGTGTCAGGGGTAGCGACCTTGGTGCCGTCAGACGGAGCAAGTCCATCCCGCTTTGCGGCGGGCTCTGGTGAAAACCAGCCGCACCTTAGACTTGGATTGGATTGGTCCATTATAGTAGGTAGGGACTGTGCATTGGTTCAGTCCACAGTTAACTGACAGACAGTTGGGAGGTAGAGAGGCGAACAATGCCTAAAACAAAAAAGCAATCCCAGGAACAAATGGTTAAAAAATGTGTGGCAAGATGAGCTAAAGAATCTGAAAAGGAAAGGGCACATAGATGCTAAGAAATTAGAAAACAAAGCCTGTACATGCACTCGGTTATCATCCATATGTTAGATTAGACTAATAATTTACTGAGCTGGTTACTTCATACATAATAAAGTATGTGAATAGAGTGAGGTCTACTTGTTACCAAACTGGTATTGTCTTTGAATGTGTCCACAAATTCTGTATCAGCATTCAAGTGCATTTACAGTAACTCTTTATTTGAGTTTGGCTACAAAGAGCATTTTTGATTCTGGAAGATCTGTCCTGACCTGCATTACTCGGACAACACTTTGATGTGAATGGGCAGTGTGTGATCTTTATTATTGCCTGTGGTGGCGCTGCAGGAGAATAAAACACTCACTGGCAGGTTTCTCCACAGATTACAGCCGATCACTGGAAGGCACACCTGGGTGACGATGTAATCTGTTTATTGTCAGGGAATTAAAAGAGGGTCTATAAATGCATGTCTATTATTTTTGTGAAGCTTTTATCATCTTGATGTAGTAGTAAGTCAGGTCTGTACAAATCAGATTATTCCCAACTTATAAAAGCAAAGTGGTTCTGTACCCTCTATTAGATGCCCATAACGGTGACCCATCATGGCTATTAAAAAAGTACAAAACGTTGTTCATCCGGGACCTGACACCATCAGGACAGGCAGCAGTTGATCGGTTAGATGAGTATAACTTATATTTCAGTTATATTACCTTACCTCCTCCCCTCTGATAGCTTAGATACTCTAAGTTCTAGGTCCCATCTGTCCCATCTCTCTCGTCCTCCATAGGGTCATCATACAGTTGAGAGTAATATTGTGTGAACTAATTTATAATATCGTCCTGAGATGATCCCTGAGGTCCCTTAACTAGTTACAATTGCACCTTGAATATGGTATTTTGTGTCAATCCAGCAAGTCATTTTACCAATTTATTACCCTTCTTATAAAATTGGTATTTCCAGTAATGTAGGTGTTGAGCAGTCGATACCTCCATATAGGAATCTTATTCTCTCTTTGCCTGTAGACATAAATCTCGTTTTTAATTTTTTATTTTTTGCAAAGTGTGTTAAGACAGGTATATTGAAAATGCTTATGATAGATTACATTTAATGCTCATTTTTTTTCTAATTCAATTCCTTGCATTCCCTATCCATATAATCCAGTATTTGTCCCCCTTTCAACAGCACAGAAAATTAACAGTCATTCTGTTCTACATTTTCATGTCTGTTCCATTTTGGCTTCTTATAAAATCAAAGATCATCCTAAGGTGATTCCCTTGGTTACTTTTCAGATCAAAAGTTTATACAAGAAATATGGCGTTTTCCATTGCTAGTTTAGAAAAGGCTCAAAATTTAAAATTTCTTAGTCATTGTGTATTCCTTTTGAGGTTACAGAAAATAATATTAGCAACATACAATTCTTAACTTTGAAATTGCAACACAAAAATGGAATAGTCATGGAATTGTGAACATCACAAGAGCAATAGACATGTTAGTAATAGTGATATGCAAAATATGTAAAAAAGATATATATTTATAAGACATCTAAATGTATTCTGCTATGCGCAGAGTTACGCCCCCTTACATGCCTTGACATCCTATCAATAAGGTTCTTAATGGTTGCCTGAGGAATGTTCTGCCACATTTAATGCACATGAGCTTGTAAATCATCAAGATCTGCTGCTGGCAGCTCCCTTTGCAAAGCTGACCAATGACGTCCTAGATGTGCTTAATGGGAGACAAGTCCGTAGATGCTGCAAGCCTCGGTAGTGTCTAGGCCACTCAGGCTGCTCACAGTAGCATGAACAACATGGGGCTTGGCACTGTTGTCTTGAAAGATGGTTCCTGGGAAACTTTGAAGAAATGTCTGTACCACTGGTTCCATGACCAAAATCACTGTACCTCTGACCTGTTAATGTACCTGGAATGAAGACTAGTGGGATTCGGCTACTGTACATCATGCCATCCCACACCATAATGTCGGGACTCATTATTAAAGAGGGTAATCCTCCATTCCAACCTCCATTGCTATCTTGTTCTGCACCATCATAGCCGGTAGCATGAGGTCAATGGAACACCTATATATGAACATCTGATATGAACAATATTGCTCAAGCGCCTTCGGCCCTGGGCTTGGTATGTGACGTCCGATTTCACTTGCAGTTCAGAATAGATCACTATGCGCCATTCTTTAATCTGATGATCCCTCTGTGCACTTCTTGCTGTTATTCCAGTTCAGTGTTGGTCTCCTAGCCATTGGGATTCATAACGTTGAACAGTGATGACATCTCAGCCCATATACAAAAATTAACGTGGCAGTCCACTTGCGGTGAAATAATGAAAAGATTTATATTTTTTGCAATCCAAATAAAGTGACGTTTTGGTCAATTCAGACCTTAATCAGACCGATTGCTGTGGAGGAGGGGATCAGTGATGGTAAGGATTCCATTGCGACTGTGATATGCCATACTTCCTGCTACCTTGCACGGTACTTGACCATTATCTTACCTTGACTGATCCCCTCCTCCGCAGCAATCCGATCTTATTAATGGGGTACTCCCGTGGAAAACTTTGTTTTTAAATCAACTGGTGCCAGAAAGTTAAACAGATTTGTAAATTACTTCTATTAAAAAATCTTAATCTATATACTATAGAGGAAATGCTTTACTTTTTAGATTTCTCTGATGTCATGACCACAGTGTTCTCTGCTGACCTCTGCTGTCCATTTTAGGAACTGTCCAGAGCAGCATATGTTTGCTATGGGGATTTTCTCCTGCTCTGGACAGTTCCTAAAATGGACAGCAGAGGTCAGCAGAGAGCACTGTGGTCATGACATCAGAGAAATCTAAAAAGTAAAGCATTTCCTCTGTAGTATATAGCCCCTAAAAAATACTGGAAGGATTAAGATTTTTTAATAGAAGTAATTTACAAATTCGTTTGTTTCTGGCACCAGTTGATTTTCAGGGAGTTTTCCACGGGAGTACCCCCTTTAACCCCTTAACGACCAGGGACATAAATTTACGTCCTGGTTTGGCGGGACTTCACATTTACGTCCTGTGTATGACCGCGAGCATCGGAAGGGTGCTCCCGTCATACACAGCAGTTTCCGGCTGTAATGGCCCGCCCGTAATGGCCGACATCCGCGATCACGCGGATGTCCACCATTAACCCCTCCGATGCCGTGATCAAAACAGATCACGGCATCTGCGGCATTACGGCACTTTGATTGGATGATCTATTGTTATAGATAGTCCCCTATGGGGACATAAAAAGTGTAAAAAAAAAGTTGAAAAATGTAAAAATCAAAAGTAAAAAAAAAAGTGAAAAATCCCCTCCCCCAATAAAAATGAAAATTGTCTGTTTTTCCCATTTTACCCCCAAAAAGTGTAAAATAATTTTTTAAATAAACATATTTGGTATCGCCGCGTGCATAAATGTCCGAACTATCAAAATATAATCTTAATCATCCCGTACGATGAATGGTGTAAACGTAAAAAATTTAAAAAGTCCACAAATGCTGCTTTTTTTATCACATTTTATTAAAAAAAAGTTATAAAAAATGATCTAAAAGTTTTATATATGCAAATGTGATTTTAGGCGATTTTAGATTACTGATTTTGTACAAAAAGGTTTAGATTTTTTTTAAGCAGTACAAAAATATAAAAGTATCAAGCCATGGGTATCATTTTAATTGTATTGACCCACAGAATAAAGAACACGTCATTTTTACCGTACAGTGTGAAAACAAAACCCTTCAAAATGTGCAAAATTTTGGTTTTCATTTAAATTTCCTCCCTAAAAAATTTTTTGGGGGGGTTTGCCGTACATTTTATGGTAAAATGAGAGGTTTCATTACAAAGTACAATTGGTGATGCAAAAAACAAGCCCTTATATGGGTCTGTAGATGGAAATATAAAAGAGTTATGGATTTTAGAAGACGAGGAGGAAAAAACGAAAACGCAAAAATAAAATTGGCCTGGTCCTTAAGGTAAAAATGGGCTTGGTCATTAAGGGGTTAAGGTCTGAATTGACCAAAATTTCATTCATTTGGATTGCAAACAATAAAAATCTTTTCATTATTTCACTGCAAGTGGAGTGCCACATTCATTTTTGTATATGTATTAAGACGGTTTGGGACCCTATCTGGGCTCCCACACCTGATTAGAGAGTGCCGTAATTACTACATTGACATTTCAGCCCATGTGTGTAGCGATCTGCTGGAGTGATAAACCAAGGTCTCTTAGTTTAAGGATTCTGTCCCTCTCAGTTTGCTACAAGTAGTGATGACTGGCACATCAACGAACCTGAAGGCATTGCACATGATAATATACTGATCTGATCTAATTTCTGAGGTTTCATGTGGCTAAAAAAATTTGCTTTTGATCTGACTTTTATACCATTGAAGCTTCTCCTACATGTCACAGATGGAGCTAGGTGTTTAAAAATTTGATCATTTTCAGATCCTAGCCATCCCTGCTACTTCCTCAATTTGCATATCCATATGGCTTGTCCTTCTTGGTGTTGTAGTTTAAATGTTAAGCTTTGAGTATGGAAAATTAGAAAAATGAAGAAATGCTTTCCAGCAGACCAGAGAAGAAGTAAAAATACATTTGAATAAGCCCTTCTCCCAATAAAAATTTTAATTGCACCTTTTTCCCATTTTACACTTAAAAGCGTAAACATTTTTTATAAACATATTTGATATAGCTGCTTGCATAAATGTCTGTACTATTAAAATATAATGTTAATGATCCCGTACGGAAAACAGCGTAAACGTTAAAAAAAAAAAGTCCAAACTTGCACTTTTTTGTCACATCACATTCCAAAAGAAGTTAATAAAGAGCGTTTAAAAAGTCACATATGCGCAAAAGTGGTATCAATAAAACTACAGATCGCGGCGCAAAAATTTGCCTTCGTACATCCCCGTGTACAGAAAAATGAGAAACTTGTTGGGGTCAAAATAGGGCCATTTTAAACATTAATGTATAAGTATTTTGAGTTTTTTTAAAGCAGTAAAATAATAGAAAAGTATCTAAACATAGGTATCATTTTAATCATGTTGACACAAATTTTTTTAATTTTTACCGTAAAGTGTACAGAGTGAAAATGAAACCTTCCAGACTTAGCAAAATTGCATTTTACTTTTCAATTTCCCAACACAAATAATATTTTTTTTGTTGCACCATACATTTTATGGTAATATTAAAGGTGACATTACAAAGGACAATGGATTGCACAAATAACAAGCCCTCAAATGGGTCTGTGGATGGAAAAATAAAAATTAAGATTTTTAGAAGGCGAGTAGGAAAAAATTAAAATGCAAAAAAAACAATTGTCTGGGCTGTGTCCTTTTTTTTGCATTGGATTACCATATTCTGACCCCTATAACATTTTTCCATCCACAGAGCTGGTATGGTCTTGTTTTGTTCAGGGAGAGCTGTAGTTTCTATTGTTACTATTTTAGTGATTTTTTTTTTTTTAATTGCTTTACAATCCCTGCAAAGTAACCAAAAGACAGCAATTCTGGTATTGTGTTTTTTTTTATCTGCCATTTACCATAATTTAATAAGCCAGGGATGGAGGGGGTGACTATATGGTTTCTAATTGCCTAGATGTTGCACACTACTGACCATGGCATCTAAGGGGTTTAATTTATTGGGTTTGGGCCTGCTCTGTGGCAGGAAAACTGATATTAAATCTCTACAACCAAAACAGCCATGGCCTCTACTACTGAGGAGCCTAGTGTTGCTCCATGCTGCAGTAGGGGAGACTGGTGCTGTCTGATCCTTAAGTTGACCTGTAACTGTAGTAATCATTAGAGTCTGGCAAACTACAAGTTGTGCCAAAGAACAGAAATTAAGAACCTTAAGGACTGGGCCATTTTTCATTTTTGCACTTTGGTTTTTTCCTTCTCACTTTCTTAAAATCATAACGCTTTAAATTTTCCACCTACAGACCCATATGAGGGCTTGTTTTTTGTGTCACCAATTTTACTTTCCAAATCTATGGCGAATATCATTTCACTACAAAATCTATGGCGAAGCCAGGAAAATAAATGTTTTGGGGGCAAAACAAAAACAAAAAAACACCAATTTGTAAATTTTGGGGGCTTCCGATTCTATGCAGTGCACTTTTTGGAAAAAATGACACCTTATCTTTATTCTGTAGGTCCATACGGTTACAAGGATACCTAATTTATATAGGTTTTATTTTATTTTACTACCTAAAAAAACATTATAACTACATGCACCAAAATGAGTATGTGTAACGATGCTGGATTTGGGTCCACTGACCTGTGTGGCTGATGACACGGGACGTATCGGGAAGCAGAGTCTAAGGTGCCGCTGGTCTTCACCAGAGCCCTCCGCAAGGCAGGATGGGCTTGCTGCGGTAGGCGACACCCAGGTCGCTACCCCCGATACGACTCGACCACACAGGTAGCTGGGCGAGGCGAACTACAGTAGGATGAGGCAGAGATGTAGTCAGACGCAAAGGTGCGTAGTCAAATAGCGTAGCGGAAGGGTCAGAACACGGGCTAGGCAAACAGACAAAGGGTACGCTTAATCTCAGGCAAATGGCCCTGAAGATCCGGCAGGGAAGAGTGGGAAGTGCAGGGACTTATAGAGTAGTGTCAGGTGTTGCACATAATTATGGGCGTACTGGCCGTTTAAATTTCAGAGCTCTGCTGCGTGCGCGCTCTAGGAGACGGGGAAACACGGGCCGGAGCCTTAGAGGGAGAGGAAGAGACAGCAGAGGAGCGTGGTAAGTGATGAGCTGGGATTTGCATGTGGGCGCGTCCCACAATGCTAATCCCAGCCGTGCTGGCAGAAGGGGAAAGGGGGACAATATGCTCACGGCCAGCGCATGTGGCCGGAGCGCAGTATGTAACAGTATTGTCACGATTCGGCTGGCTGGAGGTGGATCCTCTGTGCCAGAGAGGGATTGGCGTGGACCATGTTGGTGGACCGGTTCTAAGGTGCTACTGGTATTCACCAGAGCCCGCCGCAAAGCGGGATGGTCTTGCAGCGGCGGTAGCAACCAGGTCGTATCCACCAGCAACGGCTCAACCTCTCTGACTGCTGAAGATAGGCGCGGTACAAGGGAGTAGACAAGAGCAAGGTCGGACGTAGCAGAAGGTCAGGGCAGGCAGCAAGGATCGTAGTCAGGGGCAACGGCAGGAGGTCTGGAACACAGGCTAGGAACACACAAGGAAACGCTTTCACTGGCACAATGGCAACAAGATCCGGCGAGGGAGTGCAGGGGAAGTGAGGTATAAGTAGGGAGTGCACAGGTGAACACACTAATTAAGCCTGCTGCGCCAATCAGTGGCGCAGTGGCCCTTTAAATTGCAGAGACCCGGCGCGCGCGCGCCCTAAGGAGCGGGGCCGCGCGCGCCGGGACAAGACCGACGGGGAACGAGTCAGATACGGGAGCCGGGATGCGCATCGCGAGCGGGCGCCTCCCGCATCGCGAATCGCATCCCGGCTGAGAGAAATATTGCAGCGCACCCGGTCAGCAGGTCTGACCGGGGAGCTGCAAATGCGAGGATGTTGCGAGCGCTCCGGGGAGGAGCGGGGACCCGGAGCGCTCGGCGTAACAGTACCCCCCCCCCTTGGGTCTCCCCCTCTTCTTGGAGCCTGAGAACCTGAGGATAAGACTTTTGTCTAGGATGTTGTCCTCAGGTTCCCAGGATCTCTCTTCTGGGCCACAGCCTTCCCAATCCACCCCAAAAATTTTTTTTCCTCTGACCGTCTTGGAGGCCAGAATCTCCTTCACGGAGAAGACGTCAGAAGAACCGGAAACAGGAGTGGGAGAAACAAGTTTGGGAGAGAAGCGGTTAATGATGAGTGGTTTAAGGAGAGAGACATGGAAGGCATTGGGAATACGAAGAGAAGGAGGAAGAAGGAGTTTGTAAGAGACAGGGTTAATCTGGCACAAGACTTTGAAAGGACCAAGATAGTGTGGTCCCAGTTTGTAACTGGGGACACGAAAGCGGACATATTTAGCGGAGAGCCATACCTTGTCTCCGGGAGCAAAAATGGGGGGAGTTCTTCTTTTCTTATCGGCAAATCTTTTCATCCGGGATGAAGCCTGTAAAAGAGAATTTTGGGTCTCTTTCCATATGGTGGAAAGATCACGAGTCACTTCATCCACAGCGGGCAAACCAGAGGGCAAGGGAGTAGGGAGGGGGGGAAGAGGGTGACGGCCGTACACCACGAAAAATGGGGACTTAGCAGAAGATTCGGAGACTCTGAAGTTGTATGAGAATTCGGCCCATGGTAGAAGATCTGCCAAGTCATCCTGGCTGGAGGAAACAAAATGCCATAAATAGTCACCCAGGACCTGATTAATTCTTTCTACTTGCCCATTGGATTGGGGATGATAAGAAGAAGAGAAGTTTAATTTAATCTTGAGCTGTTTACAGAGGGCCCTCCAGAATTTAGACACGAATTGGACGCCTCTATCCGAGACGATATGCGTGGGCAAACCGTGAAGGCGAAAAATGTGTACAAAAAATTGCTTAGCCAACTGAGGCGCTGAAGGAAGACCAGGAAGAGGAATAAAATGTGTCATCTTGGAAAATCGATCAACGACCACCCAAACAACTGTGTTGCCACGGGATGAGGGCAAGTCTGTAATAAAGTCCATACCAATCTGTGACCAAGGCTGTTCGGGGACAGGCAGAGGATGAAGGAGGCCAGCAGGCTTCTGGCGAGGAGTCTTATCCCGGGCACAGACAGTACAGGCCCGCACAAAATCAACAACATCCGTCTCCAGAGTCGGCCACCAATAAAAACGAGAGATGAGTTGCAAGGATTTTTTGATGCCCGCATGGCCTGCGAGGTGGGAGGAGTGTCCCCATTTGAGAATCCCGAGACGCTGGCGTGGAAAAACGAAGGTCTTCCCTGGAGGAGTTTGCCTGATGGAGGCTGGAGAAGTGGAGATCAGACAGTCAGGAGGAATGATGTGTTGCGGAGAGACCTCTACTTCAGAGGCGTCCGAAGAACGAGAGAGGGCATCGGCCCTAATGTTCTTGTCAGCAGGGCGAAAATGAATTTCAAAGTTAAAACGGGCAAAGAACAACGACCACCTGGCCTGGCGAGGGTTCAGTCGTTGGGCAGACTGGAGATAGGAGAGATTCTTGTGATCAGTGTATATGATAACTGGAAATTTTGATCCCTCCAGCAGATGCCTCCATTCCTCAAGCGCCAATTTAATGGCCAGTAGTTCTCGATCCCCGATGGAGTAGTTTCTCTCCGCCGGAGAGAAGGTCCTAGAAAAAACCCCACAAGTAACAGCATGCCCGGAAGAATTTTTTTGTAGAAGGACAGCTCCAGCTCCCACTGAGGAGGCATCTACCTCCAATAGGAAGGGTTTAGATGGGTCAGGTCTGGAGAGCACGGGAGCAGAAGAAAAGGCAGACTTGAGATGTTTAAATGCGTCTTCCGCTTGGGGAGACCAGGACTTGGGATTGGCATTTTTCTTGGTTAAAGCCACGATAGGAGCCACAATAGTGGAAAAGTGTGGAATAAATTGTCTGTAATAATTGGCGAACCCCAAAAAACGTTGGATAGCACGGAGTCCGGAGGGGCGTGGCCAATCTAAGACGGCAGAGAGTTTATCTGGGTCCATTTGTAGTCCCTGGCCAGAGACCAAGTATCCTAGGAAAGGAAGAGATTGACATTCAAAGAGACATTTCTCCATTTTGGCAGAAAGTTGATTGTCCCGAAGTCTCTGAAGAACCATGCGGACATGCTGGCGGTGTTCTTCTAAGTTGGCAGAAAAAATCAGAATATCGTCCAGATAAACCACAACACAGGAATATAAGAGATCACGAAAAATTTCATTAACAAAGTCTTGGAAGACGGCAGGGGCGTTGCACAAGCCAAAGGGCATGACCAGATACTCAAAGTGTCCATCTCTGGTGTTAAATGCAGTCTTCCATTCGTCCCCCTCCCTGATGCGGATGAGATTATAAGCCCCTCTTAAGTCCAGTTTGGTAAAGATGTGGGCACCTTGTAGGCGATCAAAGAGTTCCGAGATAAGAGGTAAGGGGTAGCGGTTTTTTACCGTGATTTTATTAAGTCCGCGGTAATCAATGCAAGGACGTAGGGAGCCATCTTTTTTGGACACAAAAAAAAAAAAAACAGCTCCGGCAGGAGAGGAGGATTTGCGGATAAACCCCTTTTTTAAATTTTCCTGGATGTACTCTGACATGGCAAGAGTCTCTGGGGCAGACAGAGGATAGATTCTGCCCCGGGGTGGAGTAGTACCCGGGAGGAGGTCAATAGGACAGTCATAAGGCCTGTGAGGAGGTAAAGTCTCTGCTTGCTTTTTGCAAAAAACATCAGCATAGTCCATATAAGCCTTAGGAAGACCGGATACCGGGGGAACCACAGGGTCCCTACAGGGAATACTGGGAACCGGTTTAAGACAGTCCTTGAGGCAAGAAGTACCCCAGTTCTTGATTTCTCCTGTGGACCAATCAAGGGTTGGGGAATGGCGTTGAAGCCACGGTAATCCAAGAAGAATTTCAGAAGTGCAGTTGGAGAGGACCAAAAATTTAATTTTTTCGTGATGAGGTCCGATGCACATTAGGAGAGGTTCCGTGCGGTAACGCACGGTACAGTACAATCTTTCATTGTTAACAGAATTGATGTAGAGGGGTCTGGCGAGACTGGTCACCGGGATGTTGAACCTGTTGATGAGTGAGGCCAAAATAAAATTTCCTGCAGATCCGGAATCTAAGAAGGCCATAGCAGAGAAGGAGAAGGTAGAGGAAGATATCCGCACAGGCACAGTAAGGCGTGGAGAAGCAGAGTTGACATCAAGAACTGTCTCACCTTTGTGCGGAGTCAGCGTACGTCTTTCCAGGCGGGGAGGACGGATAGGACAATCCTTCAAGAAGTGTTCGGTACCGGCACAGTACAGGCACAGATTCTCCATGCGGCGTCGTGTCCTCTCTTGAGGTGTCAAGCGAGACCGGTCAACTTGCATAGCCTCCACGGCGGGAGGCACAGGAACGGATTGCAGAGGACCAGAGGAGAGAGGAGACGGGGAGAGAAACCGCCTCGTGCGAACAAAGTCCATATCCTGGCGGAGCTCCTGACGCCTTTCGGAAAAACGCATGTCAATGCGGGTGGCCAGATGAATAAGTTCATGCAGGTTAGCAGGAATTTCTCATGCGGCCAGCACATCTTTAATGTTGCTGGATAGGCCTTTTTTTAAAGGTCGCGCAGAGGGCCTCATTATTCCAGGATAATTCGGAGGCAAGAGTACGGAATTGGATGGCGTACTCGCCAACAGAAGAATTACCCTGGACCAGATTCAACAGGGCAGTCTCAGCAGAAGAGGCTCGGGCAGGTTCCTCAAAGACACTTCGAATCTCCGTGAAGAAGGAGTGTACAGAGGCAGTGACAGGGTCATTGCGGTCCCAGAGCGGTGTGGCCCATGACAGAGCTTTCCCAGACAGAAGGCTGACTACGAAAGCCACCTTAGACCTTTCAGTAGGAAACTGGTCCGACATCATCTCCAAGTGCAGGGAACATTGCGAAAGAAAGCCACGGCAAAACTTAGAGTCCCCATCAAATTTATCCGGCAAGGATAATCGTAGGCCGGAAGCGGCCACTCGCTGCGGAGGAGGTGCAGGAGCTGGCGGAGGAGATTGTTGCTGGAGTTGTGGTAATAGCTGCTGTAGCATCCCGGTCAGTTGAGACAGCTGGTGGCCTAGTTGCGCTATCTGTTGCGACTGCTGGGCGACCACCGTGGTGAGGTCGGCGACAGCTGGCAGTGGGACTTCAGCGGGATCCATGGCCGGATCTACTGTCACGATTCGGCTGGCTGGAGGTGGATCCTCTGTGCCAGAGAGGGATTGGCGTGGACCGTGTTGGTGGACCGGTTCTAAGTTGCTACTGGTATTCACCAGAGCCCGCCACAAAGCGGGATGGTCTTGCAGCGGCGGTAGCAACCAGGTCGTATCCACCAGCAACGGCTCAACCTCTCTGACTGCTGAAGATAGGCGCGGTACAAGGGAGTAGACAAGAGCAAGGTCGGACGTAGCAGAAGGTCAGGGCAGGCAGCAAGGATCGTAGTCAGGGGCAACGGCAGGAGGTCTGGAACACAGGCTAGGAACACACAAGGAAACGCTTTCACTGGCACAATGGCAACAAGATCCGGCGAGGGAGTGCAGGGGAAGTGAGGTATAAGTAGGGAGTGCACAGGTGAACACACTAATTAAGCCTGCTGCGCCAATCAGTGGCGCAGTGGCCCTTTAAATTGCAGAGACCCGGCGCGCGCGCGCCCTAAGGAGCGGGGCCGCGCGCGCCGGGACAAGACCGACGGGGAACGAGTCAGATACGGGAGCCGGGATGCGCATCGCGAGCGGGCGCCTCCCGCATCGCGAATCGCATCCCGGCTGAGAGAGATATTGCAGCGCACCCGGTCAGCAGGTCTGACCGGGGCGCTGCAAATGCGAGGATGTTGCGAGCGCTCCGGGGAGGAGCGGGGACCCGGAGCGCTCGGCGTAACAAGTATGTTTAAAATTGTCATCTTCTGACCCTTGTAACTTTTTTTATTTTTCCGTATACAGGGATGTATGAGGGCTCATTTTTTGGGCCATGTTCTGAAGTTTTTATAGGTACCATTTTTGTTTTGATGGAACTTTTTGATCGCTTTTTATAAAAAATTTTAGGGTATACAAAGTGACAAAAAATATGCATTTTTTAATGTAAACGCCATTGACCGTGCAGTTTAATTAACATTATATTTTTATATGAATGTAGGAATACTTCAGCTCACCTCTAAGGCCAAAAAACTGGGCGCGGATCGGTGCGAACCAACACCGGAAAGTCCAGCCAATAAGAAACAAAGGTCCAGCAAAGACACCTGTGCAATAAGATTCTTTTCTTTATTTCCACTAAGACATAACAGGATAAAAGTGACGCATTTCAGCTGTTCTTACCAGCCTTACTCATACTAATGTGCTATCACTACAGCCATACCTTTATGGGAAGGAGACCCATCAGCCAGCACGAGGAGCACCTGGCGGCAGGTGATAGGTCCACTCCCACAAAGGGAAATACTATATGAACGTACATAATGTGTATCAAGACATAATATAAAAATCACAATTAAAATACATAGACTGTATGAAAATGGCACTACTTACAGAAAGAATACATATATTTATATATATATATATATATATATATATAAATATATGTGTGTGTGTGTGTGTATGTGTGTGTGTGTACAATAAACTGTAATTACAATATCAGTAAAACCAACAATCCTGTAGAGTGCCAAAAAATACAAAATGGAGAACTATATCACAAAATAGAAAAGCATACCGTAATATATTCAAGCCATATGAAGAAAAAGTGTCAATCATAATGTTTTATTGGAGAAAACTGCAGACAAAAAATATATATATCTGTAAGGTAAATGTTAATAATGTAAAATAACATCTTGTCTGCAGTTGCACCCATTCGGAAAGCGGGTGTCAAGCTCTAAAATCCAAAAAACTTCACGGTCAAATATACTTTTGTCTGTAGTTACCACCTCTTGTAGGGGGTTAACCCTTTCAATTCCTTGTAAGGCAATGGAAAAGAAATCTCCCTGGTTTGCCTCAACACAATGCCTAGTAACCATAGAAGTGTGACGGGAATTGAAGTGAGCGATATCTGAAATGTGTTTTTGGATTCTTGTTTTTAATGTGTTACTAGTGCACCCTACATATTGGACTTTGCATGCACTGCCGGAAAAAAGGTATATGACGTGTGATGTGTTACAGTTTATGTATTGTTGTACCTTATAATTTTTGCCTGTAGAATATGAGGTAAATTGAGTATTGTTACACATCATCTTGCAGCACATGCAAATCCTATGGCCACATTTGTAAGAACCTTTAGTGGTTAACCATGTTTTTTGATTCAATATTTTACTGCTAAACATGCTTGGTTACAGTTTTTGCCCACATCTGTAACCTATATCCACAATTTACAAAGACGCACTTTAAGAGTGTGGATTGTAACAGTTTGCTAGACTATGGGAGCTGCCATTTTAAGAAATGGAAGAAAACCATTCCGCATCCGACGAAATTGTACTAAAACATCAGATTACATCAATCAAAGTCATACAATAAAAAGAAGATTTATGGATAAAGGCTATCCAAAAACGATCATTGAGGGAGCATACCAGAGAGCATTAACCAACAAACCAGAACAGGAGGTAAAGAAAAAGAAAAAAAATAGAACAACAGGAGGAAAATAGTTTTAAATACAACTTTCTAACTAATTATATGGCAGAAAATCCATTGAGGAACATTGGAATCTATTCCTAATGGACCCTATTCTGAACAAAGTGATCCCACAGGAACCGAGTTTCACCTTTAGACAAGCTCGTACCATCAAGAGCATTGTGGCTCCGAGCCGCCTAAGAAAAGAAACAGAGAACTCACTTGCAAGAATAACAAGGAATAAAATAACAGTAAATAAAATAGTGGGCTGTTTCAGAATCAGTAAGAGATGCAAATTACTGTATGTGACAATCTGAACCATGGTGCTTCCTCATATTGGAGCAATAATACAGGAGAGATCTTACCGATAAAATCTAAGATGGATTGTACCTCCACTTATGTGATCTACATGCTGGAGTGCAGCTGTATATTACAATACATAGGGAGGACCACACAACAATTACGTAATAGAATGAACAATCACTGATATAACATAAATCATAACTTTGCAAAACATAGCGTCTCCCGCCATGCCACAAAACATCATAACAGTGATTTCCTTACCTTCACAGTAACAGCATTGGAACAGATCTCAGAGGATGTACATGACTGCTTTGAGAACCTAAGAAAAAGGGAGTCATACTGGATCTTTCAGATGAATACGTTGCATCCATATGGGCTTAATGAAGGGATAGACAACATATAACTCCCCAGTTCATACCCCTCAGCAAGCAATTTCGGATCCATCGTTAGTACATTGAGGAACACCATGTTATCTAGCCTTTCCAAGATCTTGGTATATTTCATCTATACTATTTTATCCATCTCCTCCAAAATATTGATACACCATATCCTCCAAAATTTATTCTATGTCCCCTGCATTAACAACGTTCCTTGACGTCTCTATTTAACTGTTCCATTCCGTGGAATCCCCAACTAACCCTTCTTTATATAGGTTTACAAACTATACCCCCTCCACTAAGAGAATTATTTTGTATTATCACGATAATTGCTAAAAACACATTGTTGAGTAACTGGAAAACTCCATTGGTCCCTTGTTTTGATATAATCCTGAATAAAATAAATACTACATATTCATTTGAAAAGGTTATAGCTAGGGGTTCTGGAAAGTTGGACAAATTTAACATCAGATGGTCTTCATGGTCTCTGTCCTCTCATTGTAGAGATGTTTAGATTAAAAGTGATTTTTCCACTGACATGATACTTACAAAAAGACATTATGTTACATAGGGCACATTGACATCCATTATTAGAGTTAAACCTTTTCATCATCTTGTTCTATAAGAAATGTCTTGGCGTTTGCACTTTTCTACAATGTTTCATTATGTATCAGATATATAAGGATAAAAAAAAATAATATATATATATAACATTATTGGTACGCATGCATTCTACTATGTAAGTTATCTCGGAGAGGTTATATTTCCTTTATTTTTATTTATTTTACTTTAGTCTTTTTATTTCTGTTTTCCTCTTGGTTTGGTTAAACAACTGCCTATCTTATATGTAAGATTGAATCGACAATCAAGTCTTCCTATATGCAGTAAACAACTGTTCGCTGGTTTTGTTGTCTTAAAATAATAAGATGACAGTTGTGCCTGTCCTTTATACATGTTTGTTTTTCTATTTTGGTAAAATTCAATAAAAAACTATTGAAAGAAAAAAATCTAGTATGCCCCATTCCTCTCTCTATGTAGCAGTAATATGTGTCCCCTCTCTAATACATATCCTATTCCGTACTACCTTAAGTCTTTATAAGCTTCCTATTGTTACGCTGAGCGCTCCGGGTCCCTGCTCCTCCCCGGAGCGCTCACAGCGTTCTCTTATTCGCAGCGCCCCGGTCAGACCTGCCGACCGGGTGCGCTGCGATAATGCTCCCAGCCGGGATGCGATTCGCGATGCGGGACGCGCCCGCTCGCGATGCGCATCCCGACTCGCTTACCAGACCCGTTCCTCGTCTGTGCTGTCCCGGCGCGCGCGGCCCCGCTCCTTAGGGCGCGCACGCGCCGGGTCCTTGCGATTTAAAGGGCCGGTGCGCCACTGATTGGCGCATGAGGTTTTAATCAGTACTTTCACCTGTGCACTTCCCTACTTATACCTCACTTCCCCTGCACTCCCTCGCCGGATCTTGTTGCCATTGTGCCAGTGAAAGCGTTTCCTTGTGTGTTCCTAGCCTGTGTTCCAGACCTCTTGCCGTTGCCCCTGACTACGATCCTTGCTGCCTGCCCTGACCTTCTGCTACGTCCGACCTTGCTCTTGTCTACTCCCTTGTACCGCGCTTATCTTAGCAGTCAGAGAGGTTGAGCCGTTGCCGGTGGATACGACCTGGTTGCTACCGCCGCTGCAAGACCATCCCGCTTTACGGCAGGCTCTGGTGAATACCAGTAGCAACTTAGAACCGGTCTACCGACACGGTCCACGCCAATCCCTCTCTGGCACAGAGGATCCACCTCCAGCCAGCCGAATCGTGACACCTATTATACTAAAATATCCCCTAATAGGTATTTAATGATGGCTTTAAATTCCATGTCTTCTGTCTGCCGTTTAATATGAGTTCGCGCATGCGCGAGGTCTTGTCCACCTATCTCAATAGAGATCACAGTACAACGTCCATCGCCATTTGCGCGTGCGCACTGCTTCATAAGACCTTCACAAAGCGCTATTTGGCGCTATGTGAAGGTCCATTGAGATTCCAACATATCGTGATCTACATTTGTATTAATTGGTAACACTGGTACCTTCAACCAAGTAAGTTTTACATCTAGGTATTCCACTGATTTTGTCTACTCTGTTTTACGTAATGTATTGTTTAGCTCTACTACTTTTATTCAACCCCCCTTTTTTTTATGAATGAATTAGGACTTGTTTACACTAGATGTCATCTCCTTGCACTTCCTTCACCATGCTGCGTTGTACATTGCGACTCATTAAGCATGTTGTGTTTTAGCGCCCTTTTTGCCTATAAATATTTATGGGTTTTAACATATGTATGAGTCTTGTAACATTGAAAAAGAGACCGCAAGAGTCTCAAAATGCCTTTGTTAATTGGCCATTGAAATAAACATACAGCCTATTATACTGTACAGATCCAGTCTTCTCATTGACATTGGCGCCGACGAATCCCGAACTTGTTTCACTTGCTTCCCCTATATCCACAATTAAAGTAAATAAAGGATCTCCAGTAATGATCGGCATATATTTAGGTATTAGGTTACAGATTGTTTTAAAGTACTGACTGTACTGAGTAATGAAAGTAATCGTTTCTTTTTAAAGGAGTACTCCGGCGCGCACTTTTTTCCTTTTATCCCGTCCGGGCTGCAAAATAAAAGAAAACACACTTTCTCTTACCTGCCAACGAGCCCCCGGAGCTCCGGTACACTCCGGTACAGGTGTTCGGTCCCCGGGCTGTATTCTTCTTACTTTCTGTTAGCCCGGCACGTCACACGGAGCTTCAGCCTATCACCGGCCGAGGTGGGACATCGCTGCGGCCGGTGATAGGCTGAAGCTCCGTGTGACATGCCAGGCTAACAGGAAGTAAGAAGAATACAGCCCGGGTACCGAACACCTGTACCGGAGTGTACCAGAGCTCCGGGGGCTCGTTGGCAGATAAGAGAAAGTGTGTTTTCTTTTATTTTGCAGCCCGGACGGGATAAAAGGAAAAAAATGCGCGCCGGAGTACTCCTTTAAGGAATAACACTGGTACCTTCCTCCAAGTAAGTTTTTCTAGGTATTCCACTGATTTTGTCCACTCTGTTTTAAGTAATATATTGTTTAGTTCTACTACTTTTATTCAACCCCCTTTTATTATGAAATGAATTAGGACTTGTTTACATTGGACGTCACGTCCTTGGGCTTCCTTCATGCTACGTTGTACATTGCGACTCATTTAGCATGTTGTGTTTTAGCGCCCTTTTTGCATATAAATATGTATGGTTTTATCATATGTATGAGCCTTGTAACATTGAAAAAGAGACCGCAAAAGTCTCAAAACGCGTTTGTGTATTGGTCATTGAAATAAAGGTACAGTCTATTATACTGTTTGGATCCAAAATTCTCATAGATGTTCTGCGCCGACGAATCCCGGACTTTTTTCACTTGCTTCCACTATATCACAATTAAAGTAAATAAAGGATCTCCAGTAATGATCGGGATATATTTAGGTATTAGGTTCCAGATTGTTTAAAAGTACTGAGTAAGTAAAGTAATTGCTTCTTTTTAATGAATAACAGCAATGCTTTCATTTTCAGACCTCTGTGAAGAAAATACAAATTTTTCATGTTCCTTATTAATGGCTATAGATCTGGCTTTTCTAATGTTATATTTTGGATAACCTTGATGAATTAGACGCTTTTCTATGTTATCTGCTTCTATGTTAAACAGCTCAATTAAAGAGCAATTCCTCCTAGCCCTGACCATCTCTCCAATAAGGAGATTTTTGGTCACATGGTGGGGGGGGGGGGGGGGGGGGGATGGCAAGAAGTAGCATGCAAGATTGTATTTGCATAGGTTTTTTTTTACAATAAGTAGAAGTGACAATGATCTTGTGGACACTGTCCCCAACCAAGTTTAGGTCCAAGAAAGAAATTTGGTCTCTGGTATGCTGTACTGTGAATTTTAATCCCAGTTGTTTGTCATTCAAATAGGCCGAAAATGCCTGTACGGCCGCTACGTCCGACCCCCACATAAACAAGAGGTTGTCTATGTAGCGGCCGTAGCATTGAATGCAATCAAAAAGATATTATTAGGGGCGAAAAGTGTCCCCTTCTCCCACCAACACATATGGATGTTGGCGAGAGAAGGGAGAATTTCGCCCCCGTGGCCGCCCCAGTGATCTGCAGGAAATAGATATCATCAAACATAAAAAAGTTATGCGTTAGTAAATATTCAACACATAAAATTAAATATTCCAGCAGATCACTGGGGTACTGGGAGTATATGCTCAAAGACCATCACAGAGCAAGGATAGTTTTGTCATGTGGGATTACTGAATGCAATGCGGTAACGTCCACGGTAATCCAGGAAAAATTACTCTGCCAAGATATTTGACGAAAACCCGCTAAAACATGCTTAGTGTCTCTCAAGAAACCTGGGATAGTAACCACTAACGGTTGCAATAACGTGTCTGCCCATGCACATAATCTCTCATTGAGAGAAGAAATGCCTGCCACTATAATCCTCATCGGAGGAAGGAAGACCTCCTTGTGGATCTTGGGAAGAGAGTGGGAAATAGGTGTTACTGGATATTCTATATTAATATATTCTGCCTGTTTGGCTGTAAAGAATCCACTTCTCTCCCCAAGAACTACAAGGTCCACCAATTGTTTCCTGAAAGCGGCTTTAGGGTTACCTGATTTTTATAGGTTTTATCATTGGACAAAATGTCCACATTAAGTTTAGCATATAGCCCCTTATCCATAACTATAACCCCCCCCCCTTATCTGCCAGAATATAATATCTTGCATTTTTTCCAGTTCATGTAAGGCAATTCTTTCAGGACGAGACAGATTATGTTGAGGTTGAGAGGGATTACGTGCCAATTTAACAAGCTCCCTCTCAATACATTCTTGAAAGTTATCTAGGGAGGGGGTCCTGGACATCACATGATAGAAATCAGGATTGGAATTAGAAAATACAGGAATGGCAGATGTAACATGTTTGTCTCCTAGCTGTTGTAGATTAGATACAGCCGCGAGCTTCCAGAAAGAGAAGCCCACGGCTGCATCCAATCCAACAGTCAGGGAACCACTGTAAGTATTATGTGTTGGGGATCTGAATTGAGAGCAGACCAAATGTTCATGCAAAAACCTTGTATTAGTGACGATACCGATAATCTGTGGCCTTTCAGGCCAATAGCCGATCACTTATACCGATATTCCGGTATAAGTTATCGGCTATTTCTCCCCCTCCCCCTCCCCCCCCCGGCCCCGAAGAAGCCACTGCAGATCATTGATTTAAAGCGGGCGCTTTAAATCAATGAACTGCAGCGGCTTTGGCTGAATCAGAGACCACTGCCGCCACCCGCGTCTCTCCCCCTGCCTGTCCAGGGGTCCTCCCAACCACCGCTGCTGCCCCCCAGCCATCCCCTCCTACCCCCGCACCGCACGCCGCCCCCACCGCCGCTGCCCCATTGCCTCCCCTATCCCCGGTTTTATGATTACCTATTCCTGGGGTCCGAGGTCCGCGCTACTTCTGGCTCCCGTCGTGAGCTGTCACTGTGCACACTGGCGGTGACGTCACGTTGAGGACGTCACTGCGCTGCGCAGCGTAACGCAGGACGCAGCAGGAGCCAGAAGTAGTGCGGGCCCCAGATCCCGGGAACAGGTAATTATAAAACTGGGGATAGGGGAGGCGATGGGGGTGGCGTACGGTGCGGTGGGGGGTGCGGTGTGCAGTGCGGTGGGGGGGCGGCGTGCGGTGCAGTGGGGGGGCGGCGTGTGGTGCGGTGGGGGGGGTGCGGCGTGCGGTGGGGGGGCGGCGTGCGGTGGGGGGGCGGTGTGCGTGGGGGGGCGGTGGTGCGGTGGGGGGGCGGTGGTGCAGTGGGGGAGTGGCGTGCGGTGCGGTGGGGGGGCGGCGTGCGGTGCGATGGGGGGCCGCGTGCGTTGCGGTGGGGGGGCGGCGTGCATTGTGGGGGCGGGGGCGCCACATTATCGGATTATCGGCAAGGTAATTGCCCATACTGATAACGTCAAAAATCGTGAATATCGGCCGATAATATCGGCCAAACCGATAATCGGTCGATCCCTAGTGTGGAGTATCAACATCATCATTAACAACATTTATAGATGAGGTATCAGCAAAATGTTTTCGGAGAGTAATATTTCTAACAAACCTATATGGCTAGAATTCCACTGAGGATTTTTAAGAAAAAAATGCTGTAAAAAACGCCCATTTTGCTTCACAGCGTTTTTTTAGCAAAAAAACGCTGCATCCAGATGTTAGCTGCAAGTCAATAGTAAACTGGAAAATGCCAGATCCACTTGGTGTTTTTCAGTTTGGCGTTATTTTAATCCTTTTAGCGTTTTTCAGCAATTTTGGGCTCAGAGGCTGGTTTTTCAAAATGCCCAACAAAACCTAGTTTGGCATTTTTTGCACAGAAATCATGACCTTTTCCTCCCATAGAAGTCTATGTTGGGGCTTTGCCGGCGGTTTTTATTCTTTTTTGGACTTTAGCGATCCAAAAAAGTGATGGAGATACCTTTTTTATTAAAATTTTGTAGGGTACCATTAAAAATAAATAAAAAAGATACAGTAGTGATGGAAAAAATTGTATTTAACGAAATTTATCTTTTTCATGACAACATTTTTATTCATTTTTAAACAGGGATCAATTTATGTGTGGGGGCAGGGCAATAAAAATGTAGCCGATAATAATAAAAATGTAGTGTGTGGGTGTTTTTTTCACTATTTTCCCCATATTTTTTAGGTAGTACTACTACTCCCAGCATCGAACACACTGTTCCTTGATGGGAGTAGTAGTACCTGTACTAATTGACAGATCGCCCGGGGTCCATTGCGATCTTCCTGTATAATTTATAGATGCGGACGGCCGCTTTTCTAGGGTCCCCTGCACTGCCGTATATATATATATATATATATATATATAAATATATATATATATACCCATTCATATTTCCCACAGAGAGCTGTGATTGGCAAGATGGTTCCAACCAATCACAACTCTCTGTGGGAAATATGAATATGTGTATATATACGTCAGTGCAGGGACCATAGTAGAGCGGCCGCCCGCATCTATACATTATACAGGAGGATCACAGCGGGTATCAGGAGTGACACCCGCTGTGATCTGTCCTTAACTGCAGGTACTATTACTCCCAACATGGAGCACACTCTGCTCTATGCTGGGAGCTGTAGTACCTGCATTAATAGACAGATCGCAACAGGTGAATAAGAAATAAAGTTCTCTCAGCTCACCTCCTCCACGGTCTGCAAGGACTCGAGCCCGGCCCGGCTTGGTACTTGTAAGTAAATGAAGAAGAGGTAGTCCAGCAGTCCCTTTAAAACATAGATCCTTTATTGAACTTTTTCTTAAAAATGCAGAGCACACACCTTACACCTTCACCTGGTCAGCAAACTTCTCCTATGGACGCGTTTTGAACGCATGCACGTTCTTGATCCCCACACCACCTGTGTGCCCTTCACCTCTTAAATACTAGGTTCAAGAGGGAGGAGCACTTGCTTCAAGAAGACTTGTATAAAACACCCTTTGTGCACCTTAAAACTTCTTACAAAAACAGGTTATAATTAAAACTATTGCATGAAAAATATTCTTATTGTCTTCTTCCGCTCGGTTTGTGTGCAATTCTAAACTGTTAAATTACATGTATTCTGCACCGACAGGGGAGTCAGCAATAAACGCATAATGTGTACTGGTTCTAACATATCATCACGATTACATATAGGTCATATACGCGTCATATAGGTGTTTGCGAATTCTAACTTTTAATGGACGCGAAGTACATCCCACATATTTCAGGCTACAAGCAGTACATTCAATTACATATACGACATTTGTCGCATTACAATTGATGTACTGCTTGATATCATATCTCTGGTTTTCTGTATTGCCAGCAAAATCTTTGCACACCTTGGCAACATCACATAGTTTACACCGATTGGCTTCACATTTAAAAACACCTTTGTTTCTTATGTAACCGAAAGAAACTTTCCTCAAGGGCTCAAAATTAGAAATATTGTGTAGATAAGGTAGGGGATTTATTATTCACTGAAAAGAGCAACTAAAACAACAACCTACAGGTGTGGAAGACCACACAGTAAATAGTGAATATACCCCAGTTAAAAATAATTTATGACAAGTATAATCATGTATAAAAGTAATTTTATTGAAATGTATAGTTTAAAAAATACATATATGTATATCTAAAATCACAGAATCAATTCATAAACGGTAGTAAAAAAATATATATAGAATATATATAAAAAAAATATATAAATATGAAAGTATAAGGTGGATGCTGGGGTGAGAGCCTGTATGCCAATATGATAAATAAGGAGATAAAATAGTTCTTTGTGGAGTCACAATGCTAGTAGTGAGCTGCAATTAATAGTTTATAAATCATAAATAAACTATAAATTAATATCTGCAGGGGTTGCATTAATATCTGCATGCAACCCCTGCAGATATTAATTTATAGTTTATTTATGATTTATAAACTATTAATTGCAGCTCACTACTAGCATTGTGACTCCGCAAAGAACTATTTTATCTCCTTATTTATCATATTGGCATACAGGCTCTCACCCCAGCATCCACCTTATACTTTCATATTTATATTTTTTTATATATTCTATATATATTTTTTTACTACCGTTTATGAATTGATTCTGTGATTTTAGATATACATATATGTATTTTTTAAACTATACATTTCAATAAAATTACTTTTATACATGATTATACTTGTCATAAATTATTTTTAACTGGGGTATATTCACTATTTACTGTGTGGTCTTCCACACCTGTAGGTTGTTGTTACCTTTGTTTCTTAGCCACGTGTTTACACCTTGAGTTTCTGAAACAACTAGGCTGGGGGATAAGCTGTCTTTGAGAGTACAAGCCTTTTTTGGCACCACTGCCACTCCATGTGCCAAGAGACCTGCCAATATTTCATCATCCTTTAAGAGGTACAAATGTTTGTGGATTAAACCCCTGATGCTTTTGAAATGTGAATTATATGTGATTGCAAGTACTGTTTTTTTGTGTTCTGTTGTGTTTCTCGTTACTTGTTGTTTTTTTTGTCTTTGTTTCGAACAATGTTCATGGCTCTATTAGATGGCAACAGGTGTCAGAAGTTATACTCGCTGTGATCTGTCAATTAATGCAGGTACTACAGCTCCCAGCATGGAGCAGAGTGTGCTCCATGTTGGGAGTAGTAATACTTGCAGTTAAGGACAGATCACAGTGGATTTCACTACTGACACCCGCTGCGATCATCCTATCTATTGCAGAGATGTGGAGCGGCTCTCTACAGCACTCGCATCTCTGCACTATACTCCGGCCAGTGATGTGAATAGAACATCACTCATTCATATTTCCTGCTGAGAGCTGTGATTGGCTGCCACCATGCGGCCAATCCACATTCTGGGCAGAAAATATGAATGAGTGATGTTCTATACATATCAATGGCCGGCCCGGAGAATAGTGCAGAGATGCGAGTGCTGTATAGAGCCGCTCCGCATCTCTGCTATATTATGGACGATCGCAGCGGGTGTCATTAGTGATAACAGGGGCGATCTTTCTATTAGTACAGGTACTACTACTCCTATCACACACTTTATTAAAAAATTAATTACAATTACAAATTACAAAAAAGAAAAAAAAAACGCCAAATGGGCCAAAAAAATACAAATTCCACACAAAGGTAAAAATGCAAGGAAAAACACCAGAAAAAAAACGCCAAAACGCAGGAATAACAGTGGCAGTTTTTCTGGCTTTTTTTCTGGTATTTTTAAGCCTAAAAAACCACAGTATAAAAACCACAGTGGAATTCTAGCCTTAATGTCCAGCATGGTGTGAAAACAAATCAAAAAGGAAAGTCCTCTTGCCAGAGCAGATGTCTGGGCCTCTGTCAATATCTTTGCCGATATGTTGAATACGGGCAGGCTTAAAGTGGTACTCTGGTGGAAAACATTTTTTTTTATCAACTGATGCCAGAAAGTTAAACAGATTTGTAAATTACTTCTATTAAAGAATCTTTACCCTTCCAGTACTTATTTGCAGCTGCTACAGAGGAAATTCTTTTCTTTTTGAATTTTTTTTTGTCTTGTCCACAGTGCTCTCTGCTGACACCTGATGCCCGTATCAGGAACTGTCCAGAGCAGGAGAAAATCCCCACAGTAAACCTATGCAGCTCTGGACAGTTCCTGATATGTACAAACACACAGATATACTCTGCAAAGTTCACTCAGTTGAAGCAGTTTCCCACCGGGGGCTCCACTCCTCCCTTAAGACAAGTTGCAATAACACACAGTGGGCTTAGATAATAGCTGTAGAAATGTTCGTATTGTAAAGACCCAGCAGGGTAGTAACTCACGATTATGCAGATCGTTTCCAAAACTTCCCAAATTTTATTTTCAAGACTTCACATAGCTTATATCTTCTCGACAAAGTGGAGGAAAGCTTGTAAGAGACACAGAGCTAAGATCTTCCATCTGCTCGACACCTTGGATGCGTCCAAGGTGTCGAGCAGATGGAAGATCTTAGCTCTGTGTCTGTTACAAGCTTTGCTCCACTTTGTCGTGATGATATAAAGGGGTTATCCAGGAAAAAACTTTTTTTTTAATATATCAACTGGCTCGAGAAAGTTAAACAGATTTGTAAATTACTTCTATTAAAAAATCTTAATCCTTTCAGTACTTATGAGCTTCTGAAGTTAAGGTTGTTCTTTTCTGTCTAAGTGCTCTCTGATGACACTTGTCTCTGGAACCGCCCAGTTTAGAAGAGGTTTGCTATGGGGATTTGCTTCTAAACTGGGCGGTTCCCAAGACACGTGTCATCAGAGAGGACTTAGACAGAAAAGAACAACCTTAACTTCACAAGCTCAAAAGTACTGAAAGGATTATTATTTTTTAATAGAAGTAATTTACAAATCTGTTTAACTTTCTGGAGCCAGTTGATATATAAATATAAGTTTTTTCCTGGATAACCCCTTTAAACTATGTGAAGTCTTGACATTTTTTTTTCGAAAGTTTTGGAAACGATCTGCATAATCGATGTTTGGCCGCACATTCAAAGACACCTGAGATGGAGAGAAGGTGTATTCCGGACAAATGGACTCAGACCCAGCCAGTGTTTTCTGGGAGCACAAGTCCAAATCCATGGAATCCATGCTGGTGGAATTAAAGCTCACTTTGTGAGGTTTGTTCACTTTATTGCGTTTATGACGATTTTTGTCTTTCTTAAGAATTAGACCTAAACCTGGTTGGAGAAAGTGTCCACAAGAACTTTATCACTTCTACTTATCGTAAAAAAAACGCTGCAAATACAATCTTGCACGCTGCTTCTTGCCACCCCCCCCCCCATGTGACCAAAAATCTGCCTGTGTGAGAGATGGTCAGGGCTAGGAGGAATTGCTTTTTAATTGAGCTGTTTAACATAGGAGCAGAAAAGCGTCTAATTCATCGAAGTTAATCGAAGTGGAACATTAGAAAAGCCAGACCTATAGCCATTAATAAGGAACGCGAAAATTTGGTATTTTCTTCACAGAGGTCTGAAAATGAAAGCATTGCTGCTATTCCCTCAAAAAACGATTACCGTATTTTTCGCCGTCTAAGACGCACTTTTTCTTCCCCAAAACTGGGGAGAAAGAGTCGGTGCGTCTTATACGGCAAATACACCCCTATCGCGGTGGTCCCTGCGGCCATCAACGGTCGGGACCCGCAGCTAATACAGGACATCACCAATCGCGGTTATGCCCTGTATTAACCCTTCAGACGCGGCGATCAAAGCTGACTGCCGCGTCTGAAGGGAAAGTGACACTAACCCGGCTGTGCAGCCGGGCTGTTCGGGACCGCCGCGATTTCACCGCGGTGGTCCCGAACAGCCCGACTGAATAGCCTGGTTAGTGCTTTCAGGACACCGGGAGGGACCTTACCTGCCTCCTCGGTGTCTTCTCCATTCAGGGATCCCCTGTATGGCCGGCGCTCTCCTTCCTCGTCATCACGTCGTCGCGTACGTGCGTCGGCAACGACGTGATGGCGGTGACAGAGAGCGAGGATACCCGGCCGGCAGCAGAGACGTTCCGGAGCGACGGGGACACAGCGACAGCGATGGAGCGACATCCAGGGCAGCGGTGACGGGTCCGGAGCGGGGGGGACACGTGAGTATTACCTCCTATGCAGTGGTCTTCAATCTGCGGACCTCCAGATGTTGCAAAACTACAACTCCCAGCATGCTGGGAGTTGTAGTTTTGCAACATCTGGAGGTCCGCAGGTTGAAGACCACTATTGGGTTCAAAATCTTTAATTTTTTAGATTTTGCACCTATAAATTGGGTGCGTCTTATACGCCGGTGCGTCCTATAGGACGAAAAATACGGTACTATACACTCTTTGTGAGTGAAGGGAGGTTACAAAAACAAAACCTACATAAACATTTAAATAAATAAAGTTTCCCCTTTTTAAAACCAGGGCGAAAAATACGGTACTTTCGTTACTCAGTACAGTCAGGAATTCAAAACAATCTGTAACCTAATCCGTAAATATATGCCGATCATTACTGGAGATCCTTTATTTACTTCAATTGTGGATATAGGTTATAGATGTGTTTCTAAAAAGGCCCCCACCATTGGGCAAAAACTGTCACCAAACATGTTTAGCAGTAAAATATTGAATCAAAAAACATGGTTAACCACTAAAGGTTCTTACAAATGTGGCCATAGGATTTGCATGTGCTGCAAGATGATGTGTAACAATACTCAATTTACCTCATATTCTACAGGCAAAAATTATAAGGTACAACAATACATAAACTGTAACACATCACACGTCATATACCTTTTTTCCAGCAGTGCATGCAAAGTCCAATATGTAGGGTGCACTAGTAACACATTAAAAACAAGAATCCAAAAACACATTTCAGATATCGCTCACTTCAATTCCCGTCACACTTCTATGGTTACTAGGCATTGTGTTGAGGCACACCAGGGAGATTTCTCTTCTATTGCCTTACAAGGAATTGAAAGGGTTAATCCCCCTACAAGAGGTGGTAACTACAGATAAAAGATATTTGACCGTGAGGTTTTTTGGATTTTAGAGCTTGACACCCGCTTTCCGAATGGGTGCAACTGCAGACAAGATGTTATTTTAGATTATTAAAATTTACTTTACAGATATATATTTTTCGTCTGCAGTTTTCTGCAATAAACATTATGATTGACACTTTTTCTTCAAATGGCTTGAATATGTTACGGTATGCTTTTCTATTTTGTGATATACTTCTCCATTTTAAATTTTTTGGCACTCTACAGGATTGTTGGTTTTACAGATATTGTATTTATAATGATTTAATATCTATGAAAGATTATTGTACATATATATATATATATATATATATACATATATTTGTATTCTTTCTGTAAGTAGTGCCATTTTTTCATACAGTCTATGTATTTTACATACACATTATGTACGTTTTTATACTATTTCCCTTTGTGGGAGTGGACCTATCACCTGGCACCAGGTGCTCCTCGTACTGGCTGATGGGTCTCCTTCCCATATAGGTATGGCTGTAGTGATAGCACATTAGTATGAGTACGGCTGGTAAGAACAGCTGAAATGCGTCACTTTTATCCTGTTATGTCTTGGTGGAAATAAAGAAAAGAATCTTATTGCACAAGTATCTGCGCTGGACCTTCGTTTCTTATTATATTTTTATAGTTTGGACATTTGCGCATGTGGTAATACCACATATGTTTATGTTTATTATGTTTACATATTTTTCATATGGAATTTGGGCAAAGGGGGGTGATTCAAACTATTAAAATGGAAGGGGATAATGTGTGTTTTTTTTCAACTTTTATTCAACTTTTTTTTAACACTTTATTAGTGCCCTTAGGGGACTTTTAGAAAGAATCATTAGATTCCTCATACAGATCAATAAAGTTCCATAGAACCACACTGATCTGTGTGCTCTGCACTCCATTGATAAAGCCTGGTCCAGTCAGGCTCTATCAATACCAGAGCCGTAGCAGCCAGGGAAGCAGAGATAAGCCCTCGGGCTACCTTCACAGTTGCTCGTCCTTAGACGGCAACCGGTTAAGATGATTGGGATAATTTATCTGTTTTTAAACAAAAATAAGCATAATCTATGCATTTATTTTCAGGTTATGCATGTTATATATATTTTTTTCCTCTGTGCTATTTGTTTTATCTACAGTGAGATTATTGATGAGCACAACATTAATCTGGGACCAGACGGGACCAGCAAAGGGACCAGAACTGAAGTTGTATTGGGCAAATGAAGTCACATGGTAAGAGTAGGAGCAGGGCGGCAGTATGCTTATGCTGGGAGTGATTTTTTCCCCCCCTGAAGTGTTTATTTTTTTATTTTTTGTTTTAAAACCTTGGGGGACTGTAAGGGTATGGCAGAGCCTCTTGTACATGTTAGTGCTCCCTTTAATGTTTTGCACTCCTATGATCATAGTATGTGCTATATACAAGGATGGAGAGGGGTGACATCACTATTACGTGTGTCTTTGGTCATCTACTGGGCCTACAATATATACTCGGAGCATACAGCTATATTCTGCTGTAATCACAGTTAGGTGGGGCACTTGACCAAAATGGTTTCAGCCATTTCCCCATACATACAATGCAAAAAACTAAATTGATCAGCACCTTCAAAAACAATGAAATGTACAGTTGTCATGGCTGTAATGTAAATGCCAACACAGGGATGAGGGCTACGCCTACACGCAAGTTAGGGCATCGTCCAGTCTCTCTACCTACCACTCATTCTGGTCTGTATATTTTACAGTGCCAGGCAGAAGTATTGGACTATTCTACATTTTGTAAAAGAATAACCACAGATTCAAATGTATTTCATTTAGAATTTATGTAATGGACCAACACAAAATAGTCCATTATTTCGACACGGGAGGAAATATTACATGGATTTCAAAATTATTTCTAAATAAAAATCTTGAAAGTGTTGAGTGCATATGTATCCACCCCATTACTTTAAAACCCCAAACAATGATCTGGTGCAACCAATTGTGTTCACAAGTTACATTTGAAAGTAACAGAATTAGAAAATAGGGTCCACCTCTCTTCTTTTTTAACTTCAGTACAAATACACCTGTTCTGTGAAGACCTCAGAGTTAGTTAGAGAACATTACTGAACAAAAAGTGGCATGAAGACAAAGGAGCTCACCAAAAAGGTCAGGGATTAAGTTGTGAAGAAGTACTTAGGTTAGGTTAGGGTTAGGTTAATGAAATAAATATCCCAAGCTTTTAACATCTCACGGAGCACCTTGTCTTGATGTCTAACTTGTCTATGTCAAAGTAATAAATGGAGCTATAGACAGATAATGACAGTTTGAGATAAGATGTGCAGATGGGCATATTGAATCCATGGCAACAATTTTTTTTAAGCTTAGAATTGGAATAAAAAAAGAATACTAAGAGCTTTTTGTTGATACAGAAATTGTTTTATTTGGATTTTGCTTTCTTAAAAGGTTCCCAGGTTTTCTTCAAATGCAATGCAATAAATTGTTTGGCTGTAATAAAAACAAAACATGGTTACATTGACCTGAGTAAGTGAGGATACAACTTTAGCAAAACTCAACCCCAATAGTTAGACTAATTTATTAGTAACCTGGTTACTAAAAGGGCTGGTGCAAGGATTTTTGTCATCCTAGGCAAAAGCTAATTTTTCTGCCCCCTTCACTACGCTAATTGGCTACTTTACTACTGTGGTGACACACTGTAACAAGCCCCCTCCTCATGTAATTAGCTTACTACTGGGGTGACACACTGTAACAAGCCCCCTCCTCATGTAATTAGCTTACTACTGGGGTGACACACTCCTCCTCATGTAATTAGCTTACTACTGGGGTGACACACTGTAACAAACCTCCTCCTCATGTAATTAGCTTACTACTGGGGTGACACACTGAAACAAACCTCCTCCTCATGTAATTAGCTTACTACTGGGGTGACACACTGTAACAAACCTCCTCCTCATGTAATTAGCTTACTACTGGAGTGACACACTGTAACAAGCCCCCTCCTCATGTAATTAGCTTACTACTTTGGTGACACACTGTAACAAGCCCCCTCCTCATGTAATTAGCTTACTACTGGGGTGACACACTGTAACAAACCTCCTCCTCATGTAATTAGCTTACTACTGGGGTGACACAATGTAACAAGCCCCCTCCTCATGTAATTAGCTTACTACTGGGGTGACACACTGTAACAAACCTCCTCCTCATGTAATTAGCTTACTACTGGGGTGACACAATGTAACAAGCCCCCTCCTCATGTAATTAGCTTACTACTGGGGTGACACACTGTAACAAACCTCCTCCTCATGCTGCTGGTTGAGCGAGTGGTTTGGATGCTGGTTGTCTAACTTTCTTGTGGCAAGCAGTGCGACGCCCCTCATCAAGAGGGCGCTCTAGGCAGCTGCTTATTTTGCCTATAGGCAGAGCTGGCCCTGGTAACTAATCTAATTCATGTCTGGCTTCTACTCTTGTCAGTTGGTGGTAGAGAAACATACATTTTTACTGGTGTTTTCTGTCACATTTATACTGAACTTCACACAGCAGTCTTTTGATGATATCCACTGTGTCAGGGTATAGAGATGTTGCAAACTGTGGAACATACTCAATAACCAAAGTCTTGAGTTCTAATATTATGTTCCCAAGGTGGGCATGTAATTTGGTAACAGGATGACTCCAAATGCAAACCAATTCATCCCAGCAACAGTTCTTCTAGCCAAACTCTGTGATTTTCTGTGATGTCCAGCTGTAATTATTCAGACATTATCTGGCTGTAGATCTCGGTAGACGATGCCATTGGCATGTAGGTATTGAAACAAATTAAATAAACCTCAAAGTGTTTAAAACGTTTTATAAATGTATCTGATTTTCCTATGTACGATTTCTTTGATTTCTTTCTAGACTGTTTGCTCTGTTCTTCTTGTTCTGCTCTGTTCTTGTTCTTACACTCTGTCTTCTCTTTTTCTGTCTCATTTTGCCTTTTTGTTCTTGGGCCCTTTTTTTGCCTTTTGGGGTAAAAAAAGATGTTTATCAAAATTGGAATTTCACAAATCCATGTACATGCTACAGAAACAACCCCACACTAATAATGTCATTTCTGTATGCATCGTATTATATTCAGGACAGTGAAAATAAGACAATGAATCACCATTGTATGAAATAAAACTACTGACAAAATGTGTCAATCACCTGTCAATAAAAAAGGAGATCTCTTTTCTTACCTCTTTTCTGTGATTTTCACATTTCCATCTGTTATTAAAGGGGTATTCCAGATACTTAATTTTTTTAAACATATTTTTATATACAGTATTGCTGGGGCCACAGACTGAGATGGGTGATGCCTGGCATTAACTCATTGGATGCCACAATCAAAGTTAATCGCGGCATCTAAAAGAAGAAAAAGCATTCCCGGCAGCTCATCGGAACCATAAATGTTTTTTTTTATTTTTTTCAATTTTGTCCCACAAATATTTATTTTTTGGTTTTGCCATATATGTTCTGGTGAAATGACTGATGTCATTACAAAGTAAAATTGTAAGCTCATAAAACAAGCCCTCATATAGGTCTGAAGGTGGAAAATTGAAAGCGTTATGATTTTTAAAAGGTGAGGAGGAAAAAATGAAAGTGCAAAAACGGAAAAACTCTTAAGGGGTTTAAGTGGTTAAAAAGTTATCCTAATTAACTCTACAAAACATATGTGTGGGGAAAATCCTTACTTTAAGGGTGCGTTCCCACAGGGCGTATACACAGCGTATTTGACGCTGCGCAAAATTTATGGTAGCAGCGGGAAATACGCTGCGTATTCCTTGCTCACTAAACACACAGGGTTTTCCGGCGGCAGCCCTATGTGTGCAGTGAGTTTTGGAGGCGGGGTCGTGTGCTGGCGTGTCTGTGACGCACGGCTCCGCCTCCAAAACTCACTGCACACATAGGGCTGCCGGCGGAAAACCCTGTGTGTATAGTGAGCAAGGAATACGCAGCGTATTTACCACTGCTGCCATAAATTTTGCGCAACATCAAATACGCTGCGTATACGCCCTGTGGGAACGCACCCTAAAGGGGTGCTCCTGTGGAAAACACTTTTTTTAACCCCCTAACCCCTTAAGGACCCAGACTATTTTCACCTTAAGGACCCAAGCATTTTTTGCACATTTGACCACTGTCACTTTAAGCATTAATAACTCTGGAATGCTTTTACTTATGAATTTGATTCCGAGATAGTTTTTTCGTGACATATTCTACTTTAACATAGTGGTAAATTTCCGTCAATATTTGCATCATTTCTTGGTGAAAAATTGCTAAATTTCATGAAAAATTTGAAAATTTAGCATTTTTCTAACTTTGAAGCTCTCTGCTTGTAAGGAAAATAGACATTCCAAATAAATTATATATTGATTCACGTACACAATGGCCCTCATTTACTATTGCAAACCCGACATGTTTTGTCGGGTTGTGTGCCAGATTCTGTCTTCGCCAGTATTTGCGCCAGAATTGAAAAAACCCCGACTAACTCTCCATTTTGTTAAGAAAACCCCTAAAAAGGGGCGTGACCACCGGTAAAGGGTGCGTGGTCTCTGAAAAGTTCATGTTGCCGACAAACCCAACATATTTACTAAGGTTTCCACATAAAATGTGGTGGATTTGAGCTGAGGAAAACCCGACAGATCAGAGCATGTGTAAAAAAAAAGCTAAGTGTAGGGAAATTGGAAAATGTAGGGAAACCTTAGTAAATACCTTGGAAAATTAATTGTAGGGAATTAAAACCCACAAAGAAACCTACACAACACTCTTAGTAAATAAGGGCCAATATGTCTGCATCATAACGTTGACAGTTTTTTACTTTTGGAAGACATTAGAGGGCTTCAAAGTTCAGCAGCAGAGTGAATTTTGCTGAAATGGTTTTTGGGGGGCAAGTCGCATTTAGGAAGGTGCCATAACAGCAAAAAAAAACAAACAAACACCCACAAGGCATACTATTTTGGAAACTTCACCCCTCATGGCAAGTAAGCCTTAACACCCCACAGGTGTTTGACGACTTTTTTGTAAAGTCGGATGTGCACTACAATCCTCAGAAGAGAAGGAGTCACATTTGGCTTCACATTTACCCCTGAGGAAGTCACCTGGGAGTGACGGAACGCGTGGGGCTTTGCTCTCCCTGCCCTTTTGGTATTATAATACTGCTCCTCCGTCTGTGGTTTGCCTTTTTTGCACTTATATTGTATTATTGCCTGATTTGCATTATATATATATATTTATCTGATGACTTTCTGTTATTTCGCACATACCACTTTGGAGCATTAGTTATATTTCTATATTGATATCAGGGCAGGGTAGGGGTTGGGGGGTAATGTCCCCTTCCCCAGTGATGTTTTTAGGCTCACTTGGGAGCCTTTTTAAATGTTTTTAGATGTATGTGTCTCCTATTATGGTTTCTACTAATAAAGTTCCTTGTATTTATACTCATTTTTGGGTGTGCACTGTCTGCAGCTTGCTTTTTCTTGGTATAGATAATGGTCTTTTTTTGCTGCTAATAGCACCCCAACTTTATTGTTGTAATCTATTGGTTGAGCCCTTCCTCCTTTGTTGTAAACATTTGGCTTGAAAGCTAATTTTGCTGACATTTTTTTTTTTTGGGGGGGGGGGGGGGGCATGTCACATTTTGGAAGCCCCTGTGGTGCCAGACAGAACAGCATAAAAAAAAAGGAACATAACAAGGTGTACAGTGAGCCTTTACACCCCACAGGTGTTTGACAAATTTCCGCTAAAGTTGGACGTGTAAATGAAAAATGTATTAAATATTTTTTTCACAAAAATGCAGGTGATACCCCAAATTTTTCATTTTCACAAGGGGTATTAGGAAAAAAAGCCTCCCAAAAATGTTAACCCCATTTTTCACGCCCAACTTTAACAAAAATTCTTTAATTCTTTAACTCTACATTCACACGGGCGGGGATTTACAGCGAGTTTCCAGCTGGGAGGCTGAGCTGCAGTGGAAAATTTGCTGCCTCTCAAACTTGCAGTGAGAAACTCACTGTAAACCCCTGCCCGTGTGAATGTACCCTGTACATTCACATGGGGGGATGGGGCAAAACTTCAGCTGTTGCAAAACTACAACTCCCATCATGCTCCTTGGCTGTCTGCTCATGCTGAGGTTTGTAGTTATGCAACAGCTGGAGGCACACTGGTTGCAAAACACTGAGAGTTTGTTACTTAACTCAGTGTTTTGCAACCAGTGTGCCTCCAGCTGTTGCAAAACTACAACTCCCAGCATGTACGGTCTATAAGTGCATGCTGGTAGTTGGTATTTGCAACAGCTGGAGGCACACTGGTTGTGAAACACTGAGTTAGGTAACAAACTCTCAGTGTTTCGCAGCCAGTGTGCCTTCAACTGTTGCAAAAACTACAACTCTCAGCATGCAGTGACAGCCGAAGGGCATGCTGGGACTTGTAGTTATGCAACAGCTGGAGGCATACTACTATGACTTCCAGCATGCCCTTTGGCTGTCCGTGCATGCTGGGGGTTGTAGTTATTCAACAGCTGGAGGCACACTGGTTGCAAAACACAGAGTTTGTTACTTAACTCAGTGTTTCGCAACCAGTGTGCCTCCAGCTGTTGCAAAACTACAACTCCCAGCATGTACGGTCTATAAGTGCATGCTGGTAGTTGGTATTTGCAACAGCTGGAGGCACACTGGTTGTGAAACACTGAGTTAGGTAACAAACTCTCAGTGTTTCGCAGCCAGTGTGCCTTCAACTGTTGCAAAAACTACAACTCTCAGCATGCAGTGACAGCCGAAGGGCATGCTGGGACTTGTAGTTATACAACAGCTGGAGGCATACTACTATGACTTCCAGCATGCCCTTTGGCTGTCCGTGCATGCTGGGGGTTGTAGTTATTCAACAGCTGGAGGCACACTGGTTGCAAAACACAGAGTTTGTTACTTAACTCAGTGTTTCGCAACCAGTGTGCCTCCAGCTGTTGCAAAACTACAACTCCCAGCATGTACGGTCTATCAGTGCATGCTCGGAGTTGTAGTTTGCAACAGCTGGAGGCACACCGGTTGCAAAACACTGAGTTAGGTAACAAACTCTGTGTTTTGCAACCAGTGTGCCTTCAGCTGTTGCAAAACTATAACTATCAGCATGAACTTACAGCCGAAGGGCATGCTGGGACATGTAGTTATGTAACAGCTGGAGGCACACTACTGCAACTCCCAGCATGCCCTTTGGTAGTTTGTGCATGCGGGGGGTTGTAGTTATGCAATTGCTGGAGACACACTTTTTCGTAGAAAAATGTGCCTCCAGATATTGCCTAACTACAACACCCAGCATGCACAAATTACCAAAGGGCATGCTGGAAGTTGTAGTTGTGCCTTCTGCTGTGGCATAACAACAACATCCAGCATGCCCTTTTGTGCATGCTGGGAGTTGTTGCTAGGCATTAGCAGGAGGCCTTACCTCCTGCTGCTGTACACGTCCTGCCTGTCATCCTGCCACTGTCTCCGCTTTTGGGGCCCCGATCCTGCTGCCAATGCCGGGGATCAGGGGCCCCCACTACAGGTACACACTCCCGGCACCCGCTCTCGCCCTCCGGAGTAGGGGCGGAGCAGGTGCCGTTAGGAACCCCCCCCCCCCCAGCAGGCGTCCTGATTCCGTTACCAGCCGATGAATCAGGACGATCGTGATTTGATCGCCGATTTGCGGCGATCGCCAACATGGGGGGTGTGTGTCTCAGGACCCCCGCCCCTCCCGCAGTGCGAACTGTGGATGGTAATGGAGCGGTGTGCAAGGAGGCTACAGTGTGTTGAGTGGAGTAGGTGGTGGGGGAACTACACTGATTAGCCGGGGACCAATTATAATACTAATTTGGCCAAATCAAGAGAATTCTCTGTGATTCCAGGACTCTAGGTCCTTATGGAAATGCACCAACATGGGGGAGAAGGTCAGAGAAAACAACTGGGAGAGATCAGATGGAATAACAGTCCCCAAGTATGTCATACCCTTAAGAGGCCAAGTGAACGGAAAAGTTGGCTGAAGGGATTCCACTTAGTGTTGGGCGCAAATATTCGCATTTCAAATTTATATTGAGAATATCCCAAATTCACGAATATTGTGAATATATTTGCTATATATTTTAAATATTTGAATATATATGAATATTCGTAGTTTTTTTTTTTTTCCCAGGACACATCACAGTGATCATCATCCCTCCCTGCTTTCAGCTTGTGGTTTAAAAAATGCTCCAATACTAGTTACTGTGTGAGACTGTGGAGCGCGAATATTTCGCATATTCGCATATTCCGCCTTTTAGCTTGTGGGCCAATGAGAATGATGCAAATACACTTGTCAGGGGTTATAAACATCCCTAGCAACCAATAGTAAAGTTTACCACCCCTGTACTATATAAGAATTCTCCCAGCGTTTTTTTTTTTCAGTTTCATGTGCGATTACGCGAATATGCAAATACACAACGAATATAACGAATATGCTAAATTTGCAAATATAGGACAAATATTTGTCCATATAATCATGAAATATCGCAAATTCTAATATGGCCAATGCCGCTCATCACTAATTCCACTGTACGTCCAAGCAAGGAAACATCAACTGCATCTGATTTAGATAGATTAATTTTAAAATTAGACCAAACACCCAACTCAGTGAGACGTGCCATCAAACAGGGGAGAGATACCCCTGGATCGGGGATGTAAACCAGAAGATCGAGGGTGTGAAGGATACTAATTAACCGATTGGCCAGTAGTTTAGAATAAATCAAAAGGTTCACATTTAGCAAGGAGATGGGCCGGTAGCTCCCACACTACTAGGATCCTTTCCAGGTTTGGGAAGGATCACCACATGGGCAATGGTGGAGACGGGCGGTATAGGCCTATCGAGAGAAACTGAGTTAAATGCCTTCAACATAATGGGACACAAAGATTCCAGCAGAGATTTATAAAATTTGGCCGTAAAACCATCAGGGCCAGGGCTCTTTCCACCTGGGAGCTCCTTGATTACAAGGGACAGCTCTTCCGGGGAAACTGAGGCGTAGGGAAAGGAGAGGAAAGATTAGGGGGGGTGGGGATGAAGAGGATGGGAGATTATACAATTTGGAGAAAAATTTATGGAAGGCGGATATGATATCTTCTGAAGTGTGCACGGATGCTAGGGTTGTGGGTTTGGGCAAGTCTGCTCTTTATGGCTGTAAAATTTTACTGAATGTGGATTTCCAACCATTTTTCATTAGAACTCAATAATAATAATAATAATATGGCAGCAGGGGGCGTTGCTTGACACCGAAGAAGATGGCAGCCTGAGACCACTGTTCCCGATCCCTGGGGCTTTATGTGAGCTGTTTTTACAGGTGGCCTGCCTCTTTTAGATGGGGAGAGCCTCCCGCAAGCACCCGACTCACCCGCCCACTCACCGACAGTCCTCTGCTCCTCTGGCCTCCTGCAACTCCAGCTCGGGCCTGCACTAGGCCCCCGGTCTCGTTCAGTCGGTGCATGGGGCGCATCACAGCATCAGGAGTGTGTAACCACTGCGTCTGAGTCTAGGGACCCGGACCCTGCTGTTGTTCTGCCGCAATCTTCCGCCTCCTTCTCTGGGGATCCTGCGGCGGTGACTCCTCCTGCTCCGGCACAGGGCTCCCATCCTGCCCTTTCTCCTGCACTGGAGCGTGGATCTTCTGCAGTGGAGGTGAGCCTACCTATTGTACAGAGTCCTGCTTCTCCTCTGGGGCCCCAGATCCCGTCCCCCCTGCACTCACAACCGCCATCTTGGGCTGCCCTTATGAGGGGTTCTAAACCCTCTCCTCACTACATCCGGACTTTTGCCTCAGGGACTATCTCTCCTGGGCTCTTAGACACCTCACCTTCTACTACTGCTGGGGATTGGACCCGGTCGCCGGGCCCTCCCCTCTCCCCTGCTGTGTGCATGATTTTAGTCCATCATGGCTAAAGCTCGTTCTCTGAGGAACTGTATTACCCTGCAGAAGAGGTGACTGCTCCAGCCCCTACTGGCGGTCCAGCCATCCCACCAAATACCTTACAGATGGAACTTTCTGTTTGCCTTGCATGCCCGTAAAGATGGACGCTCTGCTGTCCTGCGCTCCTTCTCCGACCTTCCGGCATTTTGCTCTGCCCTTGACCCACCTGTCCCTCAGGTGGTGAACTAGGGTCTGACCCCTCCACCCCCTCCCCTTTCCCCAGTATGGCAGCCAGTTCGTAACCTGCGCTCTGGTGCCAGTCGGAAGGCACCCTCTCAGGTCCCCCTAAGGTGATTTCTCTGGACTAATGCTCCCAAGCGGGCTCCTACCTCCGGGTCTGGTCTAATTATTGGCTCTCCCCTGTTTGTGCTGTAATTTCTATAGTTTTTGTTTGCTTAGTTTGCTTAATTGCATTACTGTTTTTGTGCTTATGGTCACCTCTTTTTTTAGCTGTTTCCTCAGACGTAGCCTCAGGGGCGGTGCTCCACTTCCATTGGTGGCTTGCTTCCTAGTCTCCTCCTTCCATCTACCCCTCTGAGGCTATGGCAATGGGAAATGTGTGGTTAGGGTGCTCTGTTATCTCATTGTTTCCTTTTGTATTTTGTTTTCTGTGGTCTTGTTTTCTTGTCCCTAACTATCTCCATTTTCCTGTGGTCTCTGTGTTTTCTCTCGTTTGTTCCTTTTGTCTTCTTCTAGGTATCTTGGGTGTGGATTCTTGTCGATCGGTTCCTGTTGGCTGCTGCCTCTCTCTCTGGTCCTGCACAACTCCCCTGGGGGTCTGAGTGAGTACTTCTCTTTAAAGGCGGTGTGTCTCCCTTTTTCCCTTACCATGGCTAAGTGTGTTTCCTTGAATTTCAAGGGTCTTAACCCACCCTCCCAAGCAGCGCCTTCTACAGCGGGAGTTAGTAACGCTGCGTGCCGACACAGTATTTCTTCAGGAAACACACTTTGACCATACTGACTCTTTTAGTTTCCTTTGACACCTCTATCCGCTAACATATTCGGCTGTGTCTGATAGGAAGGTGGCGGGGGTCGCTATCCTTATCTCCGGATTTTGTCCACTTCAGGTCTCCCCTTCTTATGCTGATCCTATGGACTGTTTTGTTATTGTGGAGGGCTCTTTGGGGGGTAAATCACTCCTACTTTGCAACATCTACACATCTAACCCCTCTCAAATCCCTTTCCTGCGTAGGGTTCTCACTAAACTCCATAAATACCCTCCCTCTCCTTGGCTACTTGGTAGGGACTTTAATCTAGTCTTTTCGCCTCCTGTGGATTGCTATTCTATTACTGCCACTCCTCCTGCTCCTTCCGAATTGTGCTTGGCCTCGATTTTTCGCCGGGTTATCCCAGCCTCTTCGTTGTACGACCTATGGCGCATTAATCACCCGACTGACCAATCCTTCACTTTTTATTCACACCCCCATAGATTACATACCTGCATTGACTATTTTTTTTTTTGTTACCTGCCCATGGTCCATATGCTCTCAGATCCCTCCTTGGAGCAGATCTACTGGTCTGATCACAGCCCAATCCTGCTTTCTTTCTCTCCTTTCACTTCTTTCCCTCGGCGCTGTCATTGGCGTCACAACGACTCCTTTCTCAAATCTCCGCCCTCCCGGGACTTGATTCTAGACTGTTTGACTGACTACTTTCCCACTAACAAAGGCTCTGTCGCCTCCCAAGCTGTACTGGGGAAAGCCTATCAATCGGTAATTCAAGGGCATTGTATTGCTCTGGGTTCCCGACTAAAGAAAGATGCTATGGCTCATTCCCGGGAGCTTTGTGCGCAGATTACTGAGCTAGAGACTCTATTTTTATCTGCTCCTTCTCTTTGTGTGCTGAGGCGATTGGTTGCTGCTCAGGCCCAATTGGGCAGCCTAGCTCTTCATAAGGTCGAACGACAGCTACTCTACGCTAAACAGCGTTTCTAGGAAAAGGGTGATAAGAACCAAACTATGTTAGCTAGGTGTTTGCGAGACCAGGCGGTGGCTCAATCACCCTCGGCCCTGAAAGAAACCTATGGTACTCTTCACTATTTTCCTGATGATATCTCTCGACTTTTCTTGAACTACTACTCAGGTCTCCCCTCCCAGCTTCCATCTGATCCGGTGGAGCGTGATGCGGCACTAGACGCCTTTCTCTCCCAATGTCGTCTACCTACTCTCTTGGCGACTGATCGAGCGACTCTGAATGCTCCTATTACTCTGGAGGAGCTGTCGGAAGTCCTTAAGTCTCTTCCTGCAGGGCGCTCCCCCAGTCCAGATGGTTTTACCTATCTTTATTACAAGACTTTCTCTTCTGTTCTTCTTCCTAAGCTTGTTCCCCTTTTTAACTCTTTTCTAGGGGGGATGTGATCCCGCAGACCTTTTTACATTCTTTGATAACTCTGATAGCAAAATCTGGTAAGCACCCCCATGATTGCGCCAGTTATCAGCCTATTGCTCTTCTTAATTCCGAGAAGGCTACCCGCCTTTGTTATTTTGGCTACCCTCCTTTGTTATTTTCTCCCCTCTCTGATCCATAAGGATCAGGTTGGCTTCATTCCTTGTCGCCACGGTGGGGAGAACACAAGACGAGTAGTGGGCCTTATTGACTTGATCAATCGGAGGTCGGAGCAGGCCCTGGTATAAAGCCTGGAAGCGTAAAAGGCCTTTGATAGACTGAGTTGGCCGTTTCTTTTTGCCACTCTACAGAAATTTGGCATTCCGGGTAACTTTCTTACAGCTCTGTGGGGTCTTTACTCCTCCCCTACTGTTTCTCTCAAGCTTCCTCATGCTTCTTTTTCATTGTTTAATGGTACTAGACAGGGCTGCCCATTATCCCACTTGATTTTTGCACTGTGTATTGAACCTCTTGCTGCTATGATCCAGGGGGATGTCAGGATCCGGATAGGTATGCAGCGAGGACACTGGTGGTGGATCCTCTGTGTCAGTGGGGTGATGACGTGGGCCGTACCAGGGGAACGGAGTCTAAGGGGTTACAGGTTTTCACCAGAGCCCGCCGCAAAGCGGGATGGACTTGCAGCAGCAGGTAACCCCCAGGTCGTTCCACCCGATAGCGACTCAACCCCAGCTGATAGCTGAGACAGGCGCTGTACAGAAGGACAAGGCAAGAGCAAGGTCGGACGTAGCAGAAGGTCAGGGCAGGCAGCAAGGGTCGTAGTCAGGGGCAACAGCAGAAGGTCTGGAACACAGGCTTAGGAACACAGAAAACGCTTTCACAGGGCACTAGGCAACAAGATCCGGTGATGACAGGAAGGGGAAGTGGGTTTTTATAAGGAGGGCACAGGTGGAGGTACTGATCGGGCCAGGCGCCAATCAATGGCGCACTGGCCCTTTAAATCTCAGAGAGCCGGCACGCGCGTGCCCTAGGGAGCGGGGCCGCCCCCGCCGGGACTGAGCAGATGGAGGACGGGGCAGGTGAGGAGATTGGGATGCGAGCCGCGGGCGGGCGCATCCCCGCCGGTGACACTAGTGCAGCGCTTCCGGTCAGCGTGTCTGACCGGGGCGCTGCACGGAGGTGAACGCCGCGAGCGCTCCGGGGAGGAGCAGGGACCCGGAGCGCTTGGCGTAACACCGTGGGAGCAAGGTCTACTGGATCTTTCCAAACTACTTGATCAATAAAGTAATTACTCCCTGGTCTGAAGGAATTCCTCATCTTAGCGATTGATTTTTTATTACATCATAATTTTTTCATGTTTGATGGGGAATATTACCTTCAGACCAGGGGATCTCCCATGGTCGCTAAGTACTCGCCTTCTTTGGCAAATATCTTCATGATGTGTTGGGAAATCCAGTACATCTTTTCGTCATCTAACCCGTTTTTTAAGCATATCCAATGGGTAGGATGTTTTATAGATGACCTCCCAATTGTGTGGAGGGGTACAGAGCTGGTGTTCAAAGAATTTGTTAATTACATTAACACTAATGATCTCCATCTGAGATTTACATCACACCATCACAAAAATACTGCAAATTTTCTAGACATCAATATTTCCATCTCCAAGAACAGAGTAATAATTTCTCCATATAGAAAGGGTACAGCCACCAATTCCATTTTGAAAGCGTCCTCATGCCATCCTAGCCACGTAATCAATAACATTACGCATCGAGAAATGTGCCGATTAAAAAGAAATTGTTCTAAAGCCAGTACATTTGAGGTAGAAGCAGTTCATCTTAAAACCTGTTTAAAGGAGAGAGGTTATGAAGAAAAAAACATAAATAAAACTAAACTCAAAATAGATAATGTGAACAGAGACCAACTAATTAAAACTAACAGCAATGGTCAGAGAAGAGCGGGTAATAAGAAATGTCACAAACCTACTTTCATTACTGCATATAGGGGGAGATTCATCAAAACCTGTGCAGAGGAAAAGTTGCTCAGTTGCCCATAGCAACCTATCAGATTGCTTCTTTCATTTTGCAGAGGCCTTGTTAAAAATGAAAGAAGCGAGCTGATTGGTTGCTATCGGCAACTGGGCAACTTTTCCTCTGCACAGGTTTTGATAAATCTCCCCCATAGTGTGCAGTTCAATTCAATCAGGAAAATTATTGAAAAATACATTCCTGTATTGGAGGTAGACCCATAGATCGTAGGGGAAGGTGTAAACATGGTGTCAAGAAAGGGGCCATCACTGGGATCAGTGGTATCGCCGAGCATGTTCATGAGTGACAGGACGAGCAGAGTACGCCCCACATGGGGAATTGGAGATGCGGACATGCACGATGTTTGACATGCACCCATATTGCAGTGGGAGAGTCTTTTGAACCATTTGTTACGAGTAAAGTGTACAATATTAAGAATTTTAACTGCAATACGTCATCAGTAGTATATGTGGCATCCTGCATGTCCTGTCGTGTTCAATATGTAGGCTGTACGAGTAATGCTCTAAAAGTAAGAACAAGAAAGCATATATGGGATGCAAAAAATCAGAGTGTTAATATTTCTACCTTATCAGGTCACTTTAGGGAGGTGTACGAGGGGGACACCAAATCTTTGAAAATTTGCGGTATTGAGAAAGTAAGTGTCAACGCAGGAGATCTCAGAAAGCGTTTGTTTAGCCGAGAGACATACAGTGACCCCCCCCCCCCCCCGATCTACGATGGCCCCGACATACGATCATTTCAACATACGATGGCCTCTCGGAGACCATCGCATGTTGAAGGCAGCATCAACATACAATGCTTTTGTATGTCGGGGCCATCGCATAAACGGCTATCCGGCAGCGCAGACTGCTTCAGCCACCACCGGATAGCCGTTTACGGTGCCCCGTGTGGTCCGCTGACGATCACTTACCTGTCCTCGGGGCTCTGGCGCGTTCTCTTCGGGATCCCCTGCTTCGTCGGCGCTCTCCATCGTCATCATCACGTCGCTGCACACGCCATCCCGTCATCCAATAGGAGCTGCGTGCATAACGACGTGATGGCGGCGACGGAGAGCGAGGATGCCGGGGAAGCAGAGGCCTTGCCGGAGCGTCGGGGACACCTCGGGGACGCGGCGACAGAGATGGAGGGCGACATCCAGGGCAGCGGTGACGAGCGGTGATGGTCCGGAGCGGCGGGGACACGTGAGTATAACCTCCAATACCAGTGGTCTTCAATCTGCAGACCTCCAGATGTTGCAAAACTACAACTCCCAGCATGCCCGGACAGCCGTTGGCTGTCCGGGCATTCTGGGTGTTGTAGTTTTGCAAAATCTTGAGGTCCGCAGGTTGTAGACCACTGTCCTATACTTTACATTGCACGGATCCCTCAACGTACGATGGTTTCAACAAACGATGGTCCATTTGGAACGGATTACCATCATATATAGAGGGACAACTGTACTGGATACTTGTCCTCGGCACAAGACAACTGTCCAGACTGAATTGCTGACTGGACTTCATTACCACATATTAGGAGAATCGGGTTATGGTTCAGACTGTGCGATTCTTCAAATAATGAAAATAATGAAAGTTGAAGAGTGTGGTGTTTTTCTATTTTTAGTTATGCAACAGCAATGTTGATATGTGCAGTGGTACTACGGTATGTGCTCAGTGAAGACATTGTAAACCATCTGTTGCCCTGCTTGCCGACACAGGTTGCCAGCTAATTGTATGTATATCTATGTGAGTGAGAATACAGCTATTGGCACCTGATTCGGACATGAAAGGGTTAACTGATGGCTGAGATCACCTGTCCAGAGGGTGAAAATGGATTGGAATTCCACGTCACATGAAGTAGGATGTGGTTTCCAGAGTATTTTAATGAGAGTTTTATGCCTGTAAAATTATTCTATGACTAAGTTCTACCAGCGTGAAACGTGTCAGAAAGTTTCTACCTCCTGTCTGTATCTTGGTGCGACTACCTACAATAAAGTAAAGGCATTTGGATTGCATTGCTACAGTGCTGGACTTTTCCTTTTCACATATTCTATTGGTTGACCGGAGACGATACCGGCAGGCTTCGTGCACGAGCGGGCAGCAAGAGGAAGGGGTGATCTGTTACCTGTGGTTGTTTGGAGTTGCTCATACTTGTAATAATTCTTGTGAGTATATGCTATACATCTACAGTGTTGTGTTATAAATACTCTGGCAGAGGGTGTGGTGTTTGATCACTGCACCGGATCATCTAATTTGACTGCTGGTGCTGCAGGTTACCCAGGTGTACTGATTAGACTCATAAGTGGGTCAGTTTAAAATATGTGCAGTTTTGATGCAATTTCTTATTTAGTACAGGGTCACACGGGGCACATCCGCAGTGTATTTCACTCTGCGAATGCACCGATGGCAGTCACAAGAGGGACTGCAGAGCGAGCTCCCAGCTCTGTGTGTCCTCTTGTAGCAGTGACTTTTTACAGCTGAAAATCTGCCACCAAGAGGGCACACACTGAGCTACCCGGCCGCAGCTGGGAGCTCACTCTGCAGTCCCTTATATGAACGCCATTGCCGTAGAGGGAAATATGCTGTGGATATGCCGCCCCGTGTGACCCCCACCCTTAAAGTGATTTTTTTTGAGAAATGTTGCCATAAAGCAAAAGTGATTTGACGTATGATAACAATTTTAGTGTCTTATGAAGATTTTAAGTCTTTAGGCTTTGTTTGCACATTGAATTTTTACTGCATTTTGTCTGTGTCTTCTGAAATTTGCACAATTAAAATAAAATAGCACATTTTCTGCTCTAATTTGGGGACAGAAAAAAATGCAGAAAATATGAATCTGGGAGGGGTAACTTGCAGGAGCAATTTAATAGGTGATGATGCATCAGTTCACAGGAAGTCAGCTGACTGAGGACTTGACTTCCTTTTGACACATTCGCCAAGTAACCTTCTAAGAGTCAGACTGGTGATCACATGACCAAATTAGTGTAATAAAATGCATAGAAGCAGCTGTGCTGGAATAAAACAAATGAAGCTGAATGACTAGTGATTGTAAGTGTGCATAATTTGGGAAAAAAACCCGGAGTGGTTCTTTAAGGATTACTCCTGGTGCTATTGAGCTATTGAGCGATTATTACATTTTGGTTTCAAAATACCGAGATCAAGCGCTATAATTAATGGGTTTCCCCAATATACTGTCCAGAAATGCAAAAGGCAAGGGTCCCAGCTTGGTCCCAGAACGTTCACCGGGTTCAGCAGATGCACGATTTGCAAAATGACTATTCTTCTCAAATTCCTTTATGCCTTCCAATTTCTTTCCAATAAGATCACTTGGGTATTCTTCTGTTCCCTTGTCACCCTTTAAAATTACTTTTATTGGAGGGAAAGCCTGTCTATTTTAAAATGGTACTCCACTGGCCAGCGTTCAGAAGTAAATGTTACGAACGCTGTTTTCACGCTGCTGCGGTTGGCCACGCCCTTGTGATGTCATGGCCACGCCCCTCAATGCAAGTCTACGGGAGGGGGCGTAATGGCCGTCACACCCCCTCTCCCATTGACTTGCATTGAGGGGCGTGGCTGTGACATCACATGGGGCGTGGCCGACCCCCCCAGCGCTAAAACAGCGTTCAGAACATTTACTTCCGAACGTTGGCCAGTGGAGTACCCCTCTAAGAGAACAGTCTTGAGTCATCCAAAATTGTAAGGTGTGCAAGCGCTATAATTAATGGGTTTCCCCAATATACTGTCCAGAAATGCAAAAGGCAAGGGTCCCAGCTTGGTCCCAGAACGTTCACCCGGTTCAGCAGATGCACGATTTGCAAAATGACTATTCTTCTCAAATTCCTTTATGCCTTCCAATTTCTTTCCAATAAGATCACTTGGGTATTCTTCTGTTCCCTTGTCACCCTTTAAAATTACTTTTATTGGAGGGAAAGCCTGTCTATTTTAAAATGGTACTCCACTGGCCAGCGTTCAGAAGTAAATGTTACGAACGCTGTTTTCACGCTGCTGCGGTTGGCCACGCCCTTGTGATGTCATGGCCACGCCCCTCAATGCAAGTCTACGGGAGGGGGCGTAATGGCCGTCACACCCCCTCTCCCATTGACTTGCATTGAGGGGCGTGGCTGTGACATCACATGGGGCGTGGCCGACCCCCCCCCCCCAGCGCTAAAACAGCGTTCAGAACATTTACTTCCGAACGTTGGCCAGTGGAGTACCCCTCTAAGAGAACAGTCTTGAGTCATCCAAAATTGTAAGGTGTGGTGGGTCTCCTGGACCTCAGACTTGCTTGGTGCTGTTGTGCTACCTCAAAGTCTTGGGTGGCCATGAAACAATCGTTCCCTTTATTCCCAGTCCACTGCCTCCAGTCAAGGCAGTTCACAATCAGTCATTCCTATGCAGACCAGAGTGGGTTGACATGGTTGGCCCGTTCTGCTCTTGAGGTATCAGTGCCCTTGGGGCAATGAAGGATCGCTCAACCTTGCCTTCTCATTTCTCTTCCGATGCAAGCCTTTTCGAGTCTCTGTGTGCAGCCTTAGGATCCTTGAGAAATGTCCTCTCCCTGACCTACTTCATGCTGGTCTCTTCCCCTTTTTGTTGTTTTTTTTTAAACAAAATTTTATTGGAATTTTCATAAAATATAACAAACATTATGTGAACCATGGCATTCACCTGGCAAGAGAGCACATAGAAGAAAAATATAAGAACATAAAGCACAAAGAAACATTACATCCAACGGATGCTGTCAAGCAACCGTCAGGGTAAAATAGACATGTCACAAGAGTAAAGGTAAAACAAAATCCCAAAAAACCCTCCCCCCTCCCCTAAGTTAAAGCAATAAAGGCCACTGAGTGGCCATTCTGTACTGGTAGATAGAAACTGGTCTAAGGCAAACATTTAGAAAGTGCAAAAGGTCGAACAGTTCAATAAAAGCGGTATGGCGAACGCAGCCTGATTCTGCTCGAGTTGAAAAGTAGGAACACGGCCCTAGGAAGTTAAGTTGATATAACCCGCAGTCTTCCCAGAGATCCCGTTAAAGACCTGTTCAGACCTGTTCAGATATCACGTGGTATCTTGAAACAGACACATAACCCTGTTAATATCTGCATCAGAGCAGAAGGATATCAGAAAGGTCCTCCATTTAAAAAAAAAAAAAAAGGATCTGGCTTTAGTGCGGACGATATCAGTAAGGTCCATGAACATATATTTTTTCAGCTGGACAAGCACCTCAGATACAGGGAGTACAGACAGTGTGCTAAAAGGCATCTCTTCGCCACCAGAATAAAGGTATGAAGAAGTAAGGTCAGCCTCCTATCCCCAGAACCAATATGGATAACCAATAGGGCGGGATCCAACAGGAGGGATAAGCGTAATCGATCGTTCATGAGAGAACCGAGGGATGCCCAAAAACCGTGGGAGAAGGGGCACGTAACCAGGCCATGTAGCTGGTCAGTACGGAGTTCCCTGCACCTCCCACACTTCCCTGACGGATCTTCAGTGCCTCTAGCCTGAGATTAAGCGTTCCATTTTGCTACGTTATTAAACTCCGCACCTTTGCCGCCTGCATTGACCTTCTGCTACGTTTGACTACGCTACAGCCTTATCCTCTGGTACCTCCCCTTGCCCAGCTACCTGTGTGGTTGTGCGGTGTCGGGGGTAGCGACCTGGGTGTCGCCTGCCGCAGCAAGACCATCCTGACTTGTGGCGGGCTCTGGTGAAGACCAGCAGCACCTTAGACTCCGCTCCCCGATACGGTCCGTGTCATCAGCAACACAGGTTAGAGGATCCAGCTCCGTTACAGATGTCAGTGTGGGACTACAGGTAACAGCACATAGCAGAGAAAATAGTTGAGTGAATTGCCCACAGCAGCCAATCACAACCCAGCCAATGAGCTCTGGTAAAGTGAAAGCTGAGCTGTGATTGGTTCTTGTAGGAAAATCATTCTATTTTTTCTCACCTACAGTTTGATAACTCTGAGCCAATGTATCTAAAGGAGGTTTAACATTACCATCAGTATGTGTTGGATTCTTGGTGAATTTTAACCTTGTGATTTATCATGGTGAAGAAGAGAAGTTAATGACATATTATTACCTATCCATATGATAGTAGATAAGTTGTCAGGATCCGGACTGGTATGCGGAGAGGACACTGGTGGTGGATCCTCTGTGTCAGTGAGGTGATGGCGTGGGCCATACCAGGGGAACGGAATCTAAGGGGTCACTGGTTTTCACCAGAGCCCGCCGCAAAGCGGGATGGACTTGCAGCGGCAGGTAACCCCCAGGTCGTTCCACCCGATAGCGACTCAACCTCACTGACAGCTGAGACAGGCGCGGTACACAAGGACAAGGCAAGAGCAAGGTCGGACGTAGCAGAAGGTCTGGGCAGGCAGCAATGGTTCGTAGTCAGGGGCAACGGCAAGGCTCACTTTTGTGGCCCCGAAGGGAGGTCTTGGGAGCCCGAGGAAAATATCCTCGACAAAGAACTCATCCATAGGTTCCTGGGCTCAAAAAAGAGGGGGAGACCCAAGGGGGGGGGGGACTTCTGCTACGTCCGACCTTGCTCTTGCCTTGATACACAGGCAATGGAACACACAGAAACGCTTTCTCAGGGCACAAGGCAACAAGATCTGGCAGGGACAGGAAGGGGAAGTGGGTTTATATAGTGTAGGGAGTGTAAGGAACCAATTGGGTCAGGCACCAATTAATGGTGCATTGGCCCTTAAAATCTGAGATACCCGGCGCGCGCCCTAGAGAGCGGGGCCGCGCGTGCCGGGACTCGGCAGGAGGACGGGGCAGGTGAGAGACACGGGGCGCGATCCGAGAGCGGGCACGTCCCGCACCTCGGATCGCGTCTCCTCCGGTAACATGGAAGCAGCGCTCGCAGTCAGCGGTGCCGACCGGAGCGTTGCATACAGAAGCACGCCGCGAGCGTGACAGTACCCCCCCCCCCTTGGGTCTCCCCCTCTTTTTTCAGCCCAGGAACCTATGGATGAGTTCTTTGTCGAGGATATTGTCCTCGGGCTCCCAAGACCTCCCTTCGGGGCCACAAAAGTGAGCCATTTTGGAAAAACGATCAACGACCACCCAGATGACAGTGTTGCCATGGGATACAGGAAGATCAGTGATGAAGTCCATGGCTATGTGGGATCAAGGCTGTTCAGGCACCGGCAGCAGGTGGAGGAGACCTGAAGGTTTCTGTAAAGTCTTTTTTATTCCAGCGTGACCAGCCAGAAGGGAGGAATGGCCCCATTTGAGGATCTGGAAGCGAAGACGGGGAGGAACATAAGTCTTTTCTGGAGGGACAGGAACCAGAGAAGCAGGAGCAGAAGAGATCAACTCAGGGGGAATGATGTGCTGAGGAAGGGTCTCGGCTTCAGAGGCATCGGTGGTACGAGATAGAGCATCAGCTCTGACATTCTTGTCTGCGGGACGAAAATGGATCTGAAAGTTGGAACGGGCAAAAAACAGCGACCACCTAGCCTGGCGAGGATTTAGCCGCTGGGCGGATTGGAGATAAGACAAATTTTTGTGATCTGTATAAATGGTGATGGGGTGAAGGGATCCATCTTTTTTAGCGACAAAGAAAAATCCAGCTCCAGCTGGGGACGAGGATTTCCGAATAAAACCTCTTTTGAGGTTTTCTTGGATGTACTCAGACATAGCTTGGGTTTCCGGGGCAGAAAGTGGGTAAATCCTACCACGGGGCGGTGTGGTACCAGGGAGAAGGTCGATAGGACAGTCATAGGGTCTATGTGGTGGTAAGACCTCTGCCTGCTTTTTACAAAAGACGTCTGAAAAGTCCTGATAGGCCTTAGGAAGACCTGGCAAAGGAGTAGCCATGGAGACTTGGCAGGAAGAAACTGGGTGAAGACATGCCTTGTGGCAAGAAGATCCCCAGCTCTTAATGTCCCCGGTGACCCAGTCGAGGCTAGGCGAATGACGTTGGAGCCAGGGCAAGCCCAGAAGAATTTCAGAAGTGCAGTTGGGTAGCACAAAAAATGCAATATGTTCATGATGGTGAACTCCAACAGACATGAGTAGCGGTTGAGTGCAGTAACTAACGGTGCAGACCAGCCTCTCTCCATTGACGGATGAAATGGAGAGGTTTGACAAGACGGGTGACTGGAATGTTGAATCTGTTGACTAGGGAGGCTTCGATGAAACTTCCTGCTGAACCCGAGTCCAAGAAGGCCACAGCGGAGCAGGAAGTAGCATTAGCGGGTATAGCAATCTGCACAGGTAAAGTCAATCGTGGAGAGGTAGAATTCACTCCTAGCAACGACTCTCCTACGTTGACTAGGTGAGTGGGTGCGTTTCCCAGACGCGGAGGACGAATAGGACAGTCCTTTAGGAAATGTTCGGTGCTTGCACAGTATAGGCACAGGTTTTCATACATATGGCGAGACCTCTCTTGTTGGGTCAGGCGAGACCGATCCTCTTGCATAGCCTCCTAGGCAGGAGGCACAGGTACAGATTGCAAAGGAAGAGAGGAGCCTGGGAGGAAAACCGCCTGGTGTGAACAAGATCCTTTTCCTGATGAAGTTCCTGGCGTCTTTCTGTGAAACGCATATCGATGCAGGTGGCCAAATGGATGAGTTCAGACAAGTTGGCAGGAATTTCTCGTGCGACCAGGACATATTTGATGTTACTGGATAAGCCTTTCTTGAAGGTCGCGCAGAGGGCCTCATTATTCCAGGAAAGCTCAGAGGCGAGGGTGCGGAACTGGATGGCGTATTCGCCCACTGAAGAACTCCCTTGGACAAGATTCAGCAAAGCAGTCTCGGCTGAGGAAGCCCAGGCTGGCTCCTCAAAGACACTACGTACTTCTGAGAAGAAGGACTAGATTGTAGCTGTGGCAGGATCGTTGCGGTCCCAAGCGGTGTGGCCCATGACAAGGCCTTTCCAGACTGGAGGCTGACCACGAACGCCACCTTAGACCGTTCAGTAGGAAATTGGTCCGACATCATCTCCAGGTGTAGGGAACACTGGGACAGGAATCCACGACACAGTTTAGAGTCCCCATCAAACTTGTCTGGAAGAGACAGGCGGAAACTGGAAGCAGCGACTCGCTGCGGAGGAGATGCAGAAGCTGGCGGAGGAGATGGTTGCTGTTGTTGCGGCAGAAGCTGTTGCAGCATAGAGGTCAGCTGAGTCAGCTGTTGTCCTTGTTGCGCGATCTGCTGTGATTGCTGGGCGACCACGGAGGTTAGGTCAGCGACACTGGGCAGCGGGACCTCAGCGAGATCCATGGCCGGATCTACTGTCAGGATCCGGACTGGTATGCAGAGAGGACACTGGTGGTGGATCCTCTGTGTCAGTGAGGTGATGGCATGGGCCGTACCAGGGGAACGGAATCTAAGGGGTTACTGGCTTTCACCAGAGCCCGCCGCAAAGCGGGATGGACTTGCAGCGGCAGGTAACCCCCAGGTCGTTCCACCGATAGCGACTCAACCTCACTGACAGCTGAGATAGGTGCAGTACACAAGGACAAGGCAAGAGCAAGGTCGGACGTAGCAGAAGGTCTGGGCAGGCAGCAATGGTTCGTAGTCAGGGGCAACGGCAAGGGTCTGGATACACAGGCATTGGAACACACAGAAATGCTTTCTTAGGGCACAAGGCAACAAGATCTGGCAGGGACAGGAAGGGGAAGTGGGTTTATATAGTGTAGGAAGTATAAGGAACCAATTGGGCCAGGCACCAATTAATGGTGCACTGGCCCTTTAAATCTGAGAGACCCGGCGCGCCTGCCCTAGAGAGCGGGGCCGCGCGCCGGGACTCGGCAGGAGGACGGGGCAGGTGAGAGACACGGGGCGCGATCCGAGAGCGGGCAGGTCCCGCACCTCGGATCGCGTCCCCTCCGGGAACATGGAAGCAGCTCTCGCGGTCAGCGGTGCCGACCGGAGCGCTGCATACAGAAGCACGCCGCGAGCTCTCCGGGGAAGCAGCAGGACCCGGATCGCTCGGCGTGACATAAGTGTCTGATTATGGGGGTCTGACCACTTGACCCCCACCAATCATGTGAATAGTGGGTCCAGAATGCCCTTTAAATGGAGCAGCAGTTGAGTTTGTGCTCAACCACTCCAGTGAAAACTCTATGCAAACAAATATAGCCCAGTGCTGTATCCAAGTGTAGGCCAGAAGAGAATACCCCAGCAAGTGGCTTATCACCAATGTAGAGAGTTGGTGTACTGGACTAGTAACATAACAGGATTCAGGGAAATCTATTCCAGGGCTCTCCAAAGCCAAAGTTAACAGCTTGGTCTTACCAACAGGCACAAGGACCTGGCATGGATGGCTGTTCAGGAGGCCCTGCCCCTGAAAACTTTTATGCAAGCCCATGGACGGTGGAACACCAGGTACGAGGTGCCCATTCATTGAGGTAGCAAGTTTGCCCCTCTTTTGGCAGTCCCCATTTGCCCATGTCCTGCCTAATGCCCTGGAATATGAACTCAGGGACTCTGTTACCAGGAGTAGCCTAAAGTATTGTTCGGTGCTTTACGGATTATTTCCTGGAGATCACACTGTTAGGCTATATGGGTGGCCTGGCGCCCTATGAACTGTTATAAGGACACTTTGTGGTTTGCCAGGAAACACCTTATTATAAACTCGGAGAGGATGTCCGTACACGACTGCTGTAGGCTGGCCCTCAGCTTGCCCAGAAACTACTCCATCAGGGACAGTCCGGATGTCGAGCAGGAAGAAGATTAACACCCTTTCCTTTCCCGTCTCCCTTGTGTGTTTTGTGTCTCAATTAAGCTCCGGGCCTGTGATCTCCCCTCCCTACGCCCTTCTTTCCCAACCCCCTTCCCCTATTGCGGTTCCCTATGCTTTGTTGTTGGATATTGTACATACCGATGTTTTTGAAAGCATTTTTATAATGTATGCAGGAACGTTAGTGTAGCATGTAGTATGATGTATATCATAGAGAACCTGTGCTGTATACTGTGCTGCCATGCTATGTATGGTAATTGTATTATTTATTGTATATGTAATTGACAATTGATTGCAAATATTTATTTTTAATAAAAAAATAATAATAATAAATATATATATATATATATATATATATATATATTTATACAGTATGTAATTGTATCTGGAATGTTATTCCTCTGTGATGTTCCTTCACTAGATCATGGTGCAGAGTTAGCCCAAGCTCTTTGGATTACAATTATATCAGAGTACCCAACAGTTCAAAGCTTGTTTTTATTTTATTTTATTTTTTTTTTAACTAAAAAGCAAAGAGTGTTATACTCCATTTTTTTTTGCCTATATCAGGATGTATAATAGTAATACACCTCCCCTAAGGTCGTATTCGCATTTCTTGCAGCTTTTTTTTTGTTTTTTGCTGTGATTTTTCCTAAATTTATAGATTGCAGATTGTGTAATTTTTATCACGATTTTGGAAATTACTGAACAAACAGCTAAGGCTGCGTTCACACGTTGCAGCTAGTTACTGCATACGTTTTTGCCATGTATGACCGAAATTTCTGTAAACAATGGTGCATTTAACAGCAATTTGCATAAATGCAACAATTTTTACCACAATTTTAGTCATTTGCAGCAAAAACACATGTAATTCACTGCAGTCCCCCTAATCAGCCACATGTGAACACAGCCTATAATGCAGTTAAAAAAAAAATGTTAACATTTTTTTATATGCAGTAAAAATTCAACGTGTGAACTCAGCCTAAAGATGTTAAATCTTTAGAAAACACCTCATTTGTGACTATAGGTCAAATCGCATTCGCCTCATGGCCATATTTCTTATAGAAGAAAAAAAAATCACACTTGGAGTAAGAAAACATCAGAACTGCATAGTGTAAACTGACACCGACCCACTGGCGTGTCCACCAGCACTAGCAGCCTAATGAGATGACCAGGTGCAGTGATCAAACTCCCCACCCAAAGCCAGATGATTCAGGGAAAATGTAGGCCACATTACACAACCCACATCATTGTGCATTTTTAAACCAAATTGGAGCCTATCCCATGCCTGCCGCAAAAAGAGGTAAGAAAAAGGCATACACAAGAACTTTTAACTTATACTCTATTAATAGCCTATGCTGCACTAGATAAGGAAAAAAATATTCCCCGAATGCTTCTAAAAGCCTTCTGGCTCTATTGTGTTTAAATTAAAAATCCAGCAGCTCTCTGCACCGGACATTTGTTTCATAAAAATTTGGTACTCGACAAACTGTTTTTATTATTTCATTTCCACATCTCAGTGAGTTTATAAACTTCTTTATGATTTCCTGCATGGTGACTAAATAATAGATGATCTTTATATTTTGTCGATATGTTGTACATACACCGATCAGCCATAATATTAAAGGGATACTCCAGTGGAAAAATTTTATTTATTTATTTTTTTTAAATCAACTGGTGCCAGCAAGTTACAGATTTTGTAAATTACTTCTAGTTAAAAAAAAATCTTAATCCTTGCAGTACTTATCAGCTGCTGTATGCCCCAGAGAAAGTTCTTTTCTTTTTTTGCATTTCTTCACTATCTGACCACAGTGCTCTCTGCTGACACCTCTGTCCATGTCAGGAACTGTCCAGAGTAGGAGCAAATCCCCATAGAAATCCTCTCTTGCTCTGGACAGTTTCTGACATGGACAGAGGTGTCAGCAGAGAGCACTGTTGTCAGAAAGCAAAGAAATTCAAAAAGAAAAGAACTTTCTCTGTAGTATAAAGCAGCTGATAAGTACTGGAAGGATTAAGATTTTTTTTTAAATAGAATTTACAAATCTGTTTAACCCCTTAAGGACGCAGGACGTAAATGTACGTCCTGGTGAGGTGGTACTTAACGCACCAGGACGTACATTTACGTCCTGTGCATAACCGATGCCCGTGTCATGCGCGGCTGATCCCGGCTGCTGATCGCAGCCAGGGACCCGCCGGCAATGGCCGACGCCCGCGATCTCGCGGGCGTCCACCATTAACCCCTCAGGTGCCGGGATCAATACAGATGCCGGCATCTGCGGCAGTGTGCGATTTGAATGAATGATCGGATCGCCCGCAGTGCTGCTGCGGGGATCCGATCATTCATAACGCCGCACGGAGGTACCCTCTCCTTCCTCCGTCCGGCTCCCGGCGTCTTCTGCTCTGGTCTGTGATCGAGCAGACCAGAGCAGGAGATGACCGAAAACACTGATCTGTTCTATGTCCTATACATAGAACAGATCTGTATTAGCAATCATGGTATTGCTATGAATAGTCCCCTATGGGGACTATTCAAGTGAAAAAAAAAAAATGTAAAAAAATGTAAAAGTAAAAAAAAAAAGTGAAAAATCCCCTCCCCCAATAAAAAAGTAAAACGTCCGTTTTTTCCTATTTTACTCCCAAAAAGCGTAAAATTATTTTTTTTATAGACATATTTGGTATCGCTGCATGCGTAAATGTCCGAACTATTAAAATAAAATGTTAATGATCCCGTACGGTGAACGGCGTGAACGAAAAAAAAAAATCCAAAATTCCTACTTTTTTATTACATTTTATTAAAAAAAATTATAAAAAATGTATTAAAAGTTTTTTATATGCAAATGTGGTATCAAAAAAAAGTACAGATCATGGCGCAAAAAATGAGCCCCCATACCGCCGCTTATACGGAAAAATAAAAAAGTTAGAGGTCATCAAAATAAAGGGATTATAAACGTACTAATTTGGTTAAAAAGTTTGTGATTTTTTTTAAGCGCAACAATAATATAAAAGTATGTAATAATGGGTATCATATTAATCGTATTGACCCTCAGAATAAAGAACACATGTCATTTTTACCATAAATTGTACGGCGTGAAAACGAAACCTTCCAAAATTAGCAAAATTGCGTTTTTCGTTTTAATTTTCCCACAAAAATAGTGTTTCTTGGTTGCGCCATACATTTTATGATATAATGAGTTATGTCATTACAAAGGACAACTGGTCGCACAAAAAACAAGCCCTCATACTAGTCTGTGGATGAAAATATAAAAGAGTTATGATTTTTAGAAGGCGAGGAGGAAAAAATGAAAACGCAAAAATTAAGTCCTTAAGGGGTTAAAGGGTACCTCTGATGAAATAAACTTTTGATATATTTTAGATTAATGAATGTTGAATAACTTTCCAATAGCATGTTAATGAAAAATATGCTTCTTTCTATTGTATTTTTCCCAATCAGTCCTGTCAGCAAGCATTTCTGACTCATGCTGGAGTCCTAAACACTCAGAGCTGCCAGCCTGCTTTGTTCACAGCCAAACAGGCTGTGAACAAAGCAGGCTGGCAGCTCTGAGTGTTCTCCTTTGCAAACAAAGCAGCCTGGCAGCTCGTAGTGTTCAGGACTCCAGCATGAGTCTGAAATGCTTGCTGCCAGGACTGGTAGGGAGACCCCTAGTGGTCATTTCTTCAAAGTGGAAAATTAAATAGAAAGAAGCATATTTTTTAATAACATGCAATTGTAAAGTTATTCTGCATACATTAATCTATAATATATCAAAAGTTTTTTTGATGACAGGTACCCTTTAACTTTCCGGCACCAGTTGATTTAAAAAAAGAAAGAAAACTTTTTGCACCAGAGTACCCCTTTAAAGCCACTGAAAGGCAATGTCACGGGGACAGTCGGTTCTTGGTGTTGATGGGTGCAAGGAGCAAAAGCTAGCTTCTCCAATTCTACAGAAGATCTACATATACTGTAGCACAAATCCTGAAAAAGATAAAGATAGCAATAGTGGAATGGTCTCAGAACACACAGGGAATCTTGTATGGGGATTTTAACCCACTTAACAACGCAGTGTTTTTGCATTTTCATTTTTTCCTCATCACCTTCTAAAAATCATAACTCTTTCAATTTTGCACATAAAATTCCATATTATGGCTTATTGTTTGTGCCACCAATTCTACTTTGCAGCGACATTAGTCATTTTACCCAAAAATCCACGGCGAAACGGAAAAAAAACTCATTGTGCGACAAAATTGAAGAAAAAATGCCATTTTGTAATTTTGGGGGCTTCTGTTTCTACACAGTACGTTTCGGTAGAAATGACACCTTATCATTATTCTGTCGGTCCATACGATTAAAATGATACCCTACTTATATAGGTTTGATTTTGTCATACTTCTGAAAAAGATCATAACTGCATGCAGGAAAATTTATAGGTAAAAAATTCTCATTTTCTGACCCTTATAACTTTTGTATTTTTCTACTTATGGGCCGGTATGAGGGCTCATTTTTTGCACCGTAATCTGAAGTTTTTATCGGTACCATTTTTGTAATGATCGGACTTTTTGATCGCTTTTTATTCATTTTTTCATTATATAAAAAGTGACCAAAAATACGCTATTTTGGAATTTGGAATTTGTTTGCGCATACACCATTGACCGTGCGGTTTAATTACCTATATATATTTTTATAATTTGGACATTTCCGCACACGGCGATACCAAATATGTTTTTTTTTATTTACACTGTTTTTTTTATGGGAAAAGGGGGATGATTAAAACTTTTATTAGGGAAGGGGTTAAATGACCTTTATTAACTTTTTTTTCACTTTTTTTTTGCAGTATTATAGCTCCCATAGGGACCTATAACACTGCATACACTGATCTATGCAAAGCCATAGCTTTGCATAGATCAGTGTTATAGGTGGTCGATTGCTCAAGCCTGTATCTCAGGATTTTATCGTGATAGTCCCGATCAGCCCAACTGAGCTGCCGAGAAGCTTTCACTTTCATTTTAGACGCGGTGATCAACTTTGATCGCCGCGTCTAAAGGGTTAATAGTGCGCGGCACAACGATCGGTGCCACACGCTATTAGTCCAGGGTCCTGGATATCATTAGCTGCCGGGACCGACCCGGCATAACACGTTTTAATTACCAGGACCGGGCGTACAGGTATGCCCTATGTCCTTAAAGGGGAACTCCCGTGGAAAACTTTTTTTTTTTTAAATCAACTGGCACCAGAAAGTTAAACAAATTTGTAAATTACTTCTATTAAAAAATCTTAATCCTTCCAATACTTATTAGCTGCTGAATACTACAGAGGAAATGGTTTTCTTTTTGGAACACAGTGCTCTCTGCTGACATCTCTGTCCATTTTAAGAACTGTCCAGGAGAAAATCCCCATAGCAAATATATGCTCCTCTAGGACAGTTCCTAAAATGGACAGAGATGTCAGCAGAGAGCACTGTGGTCATGATGTCAGCAGAGAGCTCTGTGTTCCAAAAAGAAAACCATTTCCTCTATAGTATGCAGACCCTAAAAAGTACTGGAAAGATTAAAAAAAATTTAATAGAAGTAATTTACAAATCTGTTTAACTTTCTGGCACCAGTTGATTTAAAAAAAAAATCTGTTTTCCATGTAAGTACCCCTTTAAGAGGTTAAGATGCAGACTGTCCACCTCTGAGAGTGTCTACAATATGTGGAGTATGGAGCAATGAAATATGACCTGTTCTATTGGCAAAAGGTGCACTATAGCAGTGTTTTCCCAGACAGTGCGCCTCCAGCTGTTGCAAAACTACAACTCCCAGCATGCCCGGACAGCCTTTGGCTGTCCGGGCATGCTGGGAGTTGTAGTTTTGCAACAGCTGGAGGCACACTGTCTGGAAAACACTTCCCTATAGGAAGAACACAAGCCTGTGCAGACGTGATTCTCTGGGCAATGTTTTGTTGGAAACCTTGGGTTCTGGCACAGTTGTACAAGTAAAAGTGACTGATGCCACCTACTTTAACATGGTTAGACACACCCCATTCCGTGGTAAGGATATTCCATAATGGCAGTGCTCTCTTTCAGCAGGATAAGGCCCTGACCAGACTAAAACATTGGTTCAAGAATGAGGAACTTTATCAAGAGCTCAACGTGTTCACTTGGTCTCCGTTACGCAATGTGATTATGCAAGTGTCCTGTGATGGAGATCAAGACCACGGTTATGATGCCTCCTTGAGGGGCAAGGGGCCTTTTTCATACATGATGTAAAACGAAATAGATTAGTAATTAATAAGTAAGGGTTCTTTCACACTGCCGTTGTGCTCCGTCCAAAAATAGCCACAGTTTCTTTTTTTTTTGCCTTCAACGACTGTTATCGGGACAGTGCACAACGGGTCCCGATGGATCCCACTGACTAATGGGGTCCATCGGGCGCCGTTGTTTCTAGCAGGAGAAAGACGGCACAGGCACAAATTTTTTTCCTGCTATTCTCCCCTCATTTTTTTTTAACGGCCGCTGTACTGCCGGAACAAAACGGTAGTGTGAAAGAAGCCTCATATGGACGTGAGGAATCCTTTTAACGGTTGCGTTATGAGTTTGAGTTCACAGACCAAGTTTTGTCTTTTAACGTTAAAGTGTACCTGTCGTCAACAAAAACTTTATATAATGTAGATAATACCATTAGATGTATATTTATAATTGGTTAAAAAAAAAAAAGTGTATGTTTTTGGGTAAAAAATGCTCTCTCTCTAGCTATTGCCAGTGTGTCTCAAATACAGGAAGTGAGGGCAGGACAAGCAGGGCTCTGTGCAGGCTCCTGGCTTGTCAATCATCCTCATGTGTGAGCCTATAGCATGTCACAGATCCTCAGTGCACAGAGCCCTATTTGTCCTCAGTGCGCAGAGCCCTGCTTGTCCTCAGTGCGCAGAGCCCTGCTTGTCCTCAGTGCACAGAACCCTGCTTGTCCTCAGTGTACAGAGCCCTGCTTGTCCTCAGTGCGCAGAGCCCTGCTTGTCCTCAGTGCGCAGAGCCCTGCTTGTCCTTATTGCACAGAGCCCTGCTTCTCCTCAGTGTACAGGAGTCCTAGCCTCGCTTGTCCTCGGTGCACAGAGCCCCGCTTGTCCTCGGTGCACAGAGCCCCGCTTGTCCTGGTTGCACAGAGCCCTGCTTGTCCACCCTCACTTCCTGTATTTGGAGTCCTCATAGAGACACACAGGCAATAGCTGGAGAGACACATTTTTTAACCAATGTATATTACAAATATATATATATATATATATATATATATATATATATATATATCATGGTATTATCTACATTATATAAAAAGTTTTTGTTTATGACAAGTACACTTTAAATATTTTTGTGATGTTGTGGTCATTTTCACATGTAATTTCTCTCATATTTTTAAAGGAGCTTTGTTGGTAAATATTTGTGCCCCCCAAAAAGGAAATTTTGACACACAACAACAGAGTTAAATGTAAAACTAGAAATTGGAGGTTAAAAGGGAAACTCCAGTGTTTAAAAAAACTTCTCCTAGCCAAAAGATAGATAACTGTGGATCAGACCTCTGGGACCCCCAAATCTCCCTCCTGCATGAAGCATGGGCCTGAATCATGGTCCATTTGTTGTCTATGGCATATTTGGTGCTCCTATAGAGCATGCACGTATATAGTGAGAGACCTAACAAGCCCAGCACAGTGGGGAGAGGTTGTAAAGACCACTTCCCTTAGGCCGGGTTCACACGGCGGAAAACACGTAGAATGACTGCACAGAAAACACGTGTGGATATTCTGCACATTTGACTAATCCGGCAGGCGCTAGGACCACTGGGAAATGCGCCGTCGCATAGACGGCAATGCATTTCCCTGTGGAACCTGCAGAAAGAATAGACGTGTATTCTTTCTGCGGATGCCGGAATTGGAATTTCCGCAGCAGAAACATCTGGTGCGGAAATCCTGCCGTGTGCAGAGGGCAGCCGAATCCCGTTGAAATCAATGGGACTCTGCTGCAGTGGAATGTCCGTGCTGAATATTCAGTGCGGACATTCCACACTCATTCCGCCATGTGGACATACCCTTTACCGTTCACCTGGTGTCACAGCACTTTATATAGAGTTGTGTGTATATAACTGTTTCTTAAAGAACTGTAGTGCAATATAACTTATCCCCTCGCCTCACGATCTCCTGTACGGGGCCCTGGCAATCTGCAGGAAGTGCTGTGTCGTCCCCAGCAGGAAGCTGCAGTAGACACGCCCCATCCATGTATCTCTATGGGATACATGGAGGGGGTGTCGGCCGCCGCACCATGCAGGGATGGACCCCCCCCTTCCAGCATACTGCCACGTCCTCTAAAAGGACCGGCCCCCAGCGGTCGGACCCCCTGTGATCTATAACTTACCCCCTATCCTATTGCACTACAGTTCTCATTTAAGCAGGTATTCTGGTATGCCCCCCCCCCAGTCTGTGTCTGTGCTAAATCCATAAAATCTATTTTAGGGATTATGGTGCATGATGGAGAACTAGTAACAAATGTCATGGTGCCCTGGCACTTACATTTATGTCATGAACATTATGCAGGAGCTGCACTTCATGCATGGCGGGTCCCAGTTATTAGCATCTGTGATCAATGTCAATTACAGAGTCTATAGGCAAAATAGTGCCGGTGGGCTAATCGGACCCCCGCAATGTAATCGCAGAACATCTCTTACCAGCCTTAGTCATGCAGGATAGCTGATCTTGTACAGTTTGGCTCTGCAGGCTGCACAAAAAGAAGATCGCTGATAGTACTAAACAGTACATAGCAATCTAATGATATCTATGAGTCCCCTACAAGGGGCTTAAAGTGTAAAAGTTTTTTTTTTTTTTTTCAATAATTAAAGCCACAAAAGACAAATATTTGGTATCGCCACATGTGAAACATCCGAAATATTAAAATACACTGCTCAAAAAAAATTAATAAAAGGGAACACTTAAACAACACAATGTAACTCCAAATCCATCACACTTCTGTGAAATCCCACTGTCCACTCAGGAAGCAACACTGATTGACAATCAATTTCACATGCTGTTGTGCAAATGGAACAGACAACAGGTGGAAATGATAGGCAATTAGCAAGACACCCCCAATAAAGGAGTGGTTCAGCAGGTGGTGACCACAGACCACTTCTCAGTTCCTATGCTTCCTGGCTGATGTTTTGGTCACTTTTGAATGCTGGCAGTGCTTTCACTCTAGTGGTAGCATGAGACAGAGTTTACAACCCACACAAGTGGCTCAGGTAATGCAGCTCATCCAGGATGGCACATCAATGCCAGCTGCAGCAAGGTGGTTTGCTGTGTCTGTCAGCGTAGTGTCCAGAGCATGGAGGCGCTACCAGGAGACAGGCCAGTACATCAGGAGACGTGGAGGTGGCCATAGGAGGGCAACAACCCAACAGCAGGACCGCTACCTCAGCCTTTGTGCAAGGAGGAGCACTGCCAGAGCCCTGCAAAATTACCTCCAGCAGGCCACAAGTGTGCATGTGTCCACTCAAACGGTCAGAAACAGACTCCATGACGGTGGTATGAGGGCCTGACGTCCACAGGTGGGGGTTGTGCTTACAGCCAACACTGTGCAGGACGTTTGGCATTTGCCAGAGAACACCAAGATTGGCAAATTCACCACTGGCGCCCTGTGCTCTTCACAGATGAAAGCAGGTTCACACTGAGCACGCGACAGTCTGAAGATGCCGTAGAGAACGTTCTGCTGCCTGCAACATCCTCCAGCATGACCGGTTTGGCGGTGGGTCAGTAATTGTGTGGGGTGGCATTTCTTTGGGGGGGGGGGGGCCGCTCAGCCCTCCGTCTGCTTGCCAGAGGTAGCCTGACTGCCATTAGGTACCGAGATGAGATCCTCAGATCCCTTGTGAGACCATATGCTGATGCGGTTGGCCCTGGGTTCCTCCTAATGCAAGACAATGCTAAACCTCATGTGGCTGGAGTGTGTCAGCAGTTCCTGCAAGAGGAAGGCATTGATGCTATGGACTGGCCCACCCGTTCCCCAGACCTGAATCAGATTGGGGACATCATGTCTCGCTCCATCCACCAACACCACAGACTGTCCAGGAGTTGGCGGATGCTTTAGTCCAGGTCTGGGAGGACATCCCTCAGGAGACCATCCGCCACCTCATCAGGAGCATGCGCAGGCGTTGTAGGGAGGTCATACGGGCACGTGGAGGCCACACACACTATTGAGCCTCATTGTGACTTGATTTAAGGACATTACATCACATTGGATCAGCCTGTAGTGGGGTTTTCCATTTTGAGTGTGACTCCATATCCAGACCTCCACGGGTTGATAAATTTAATTTACATTGATAACTTGTGTGATTTTGTAGTCAGCACATTCTACTATGTAAAGACGAAAGTATTTTATAAGATTAGTTCATTCAGATCTAGGATGTGTTATCTTAGCGTTCCTTTTATTTTTTTGAGCAGTGTAGAAGGTTTATGATCCTGCAGAGTGAACAGCGTAAATGTACAATTTAAAAAAAAAAAAAAAAAAAAACAAAGTGGCAAAAATACTGATTTTCAGTCACATCATTCATGAAAAAAATATATATTAAAAAAAATTATATACATACACAGAAAAGGGGTCTTAAAAAGGGTGGTGTTTATTGTCAAAAAAGATTGACTGTTTTTAAAAGTAGTTCAATAGACAAGGGAATCGTTTTGATTGCATTGACCCAGAGAATGTTGTTTTTAACATAAATGCACTGTGCAAAAATAAACCCCGACCAAGCGCCCCCCCCCCCCTCCTCCAAAAGTTGGCTAATTTAGGTTCTTTAGTTTTCCCCTGAAAAAAATACATTTTTTTTGCTTCATTGTAAAGTATAATTGACCTCACGAAAAGCAAGCCCTCACATGGACAAATAGAAGAGTTATGTCTCTTAAAAAAAATTTAAATTGGTGGCTTCCTCAAGGCCAGAATGGTCTGTGTCCCATATGCTAACATTTTGCTAGTTAAAAGGTTACAAGTACTTCTAGGCAAAAATACAGTACGCCATGTTTATTTGGAATATAAGGAAGGGACACTTTATACATAATAGAAAGTGAAATTAAAACATGAATAAACTAGGTATATTATTGTATAACAGCTTCTTCTGGTCTTTCCATTGAATGGTGTTTGGGCTGCAAACATAAATTAGCACTCAGAAAAGCCCAAGGCAACTCAATGCCCGTACCTGAAAGAAAAAAAATAATAATAAGTTGTCATAGAATATATGTCTGCAGGCAACTAATTTACAAAAGGAAAATAAAATTATTTTAACAACTTTTATTATTACACTCTTTACTATGAATGCGCCCATTGCGCTGCGGCATCAATACCAGTAATTTCTATGGTGTTCTGTTCAATAAATAAGTAGTTTGATCACGGATCTTTCCCCGTCAGCCTGTTCACCCACAATAATCCCAATACACTGGGTTATAGTGCGGGTGAAACGAGCGGTCATTTACTAAAATACGTCCCCCTGAAGATACTCTGCTAAATTCTGTGAATTACGCGCTAGAGGCGGGGCCCTGCAGGCTCAATATACATATTCATTGTCTGTGACTCAACGTCCTAGTGATATGGAGTCGCTGGTCAGTTGGCGCATGTGCACTATGCAAAGAGCAGAGCACTCACATGACCAGGGACTCCATAATCACCAAGACGTGGAGTCAGACAGTGGATATGTAAATTGAGCCAAAGGGGCCCCGCCTCTAGCAGAAGATTTTCTGGGGGAGGCACATCTTTGAACCTACGGGATGTATTTGAAGTGACCCCTCGGACTCCAGTGTACTGGCTTTAGTGTGGGGGAACAGGTTGACCATTATCCTTTAAAGGGGTACTGGAACAAAACTGTTCCGAACGCTGGAGCAGTCATAGCCCCACCCCTTCAATGTAAGTCTATGGGAGGGGGCGTGACGATGTCACGCCCCCTCCCATAGACTTACATTGAGGGGGCGGGGCTATGACACCACAAGCTCCCGGCACCAGTGTTCGGAACAGTTTGTTCCAAACACTGAGCACTGAGCTAAAGGCAACTGGTAAACTTTTCTTCTGATCAAGTTTTGATAAATCTTCCCTATTGACTCTTATTTACTTTTCAGAATATTCATCAAAACCCACACTACGTGGTGCAGATTGTTCCTGCAGATCTAGACCGAAAAATGGCCAGCATATGTGCCCTGTGTGAACATAACTTTAAAGGGGTACTCCGCCCCTAGACATCTTATCCCCAATCCAAAGGATAGGGGATAAGATGTTAGAACGCCGCGGTCCCGCTGCTGGGGACCCTGGGGAGTGCAGCTGCGGCACACCGCCATCATTACTGCACAGAGCGAGTTCGCTCTGTGCGTAATGACGGGCGATACAGGGGCCGGAGCAGCAGTCATGGCTCCGCCTCTCATGACATCACGGCCCGTCCCCTTAATGCAAGTCTATGGCAGGGGGCGTGTCGACCGCCACGCCCCCTCCCATAGACTTGTATTGACGGGCCGTGATGTCATGAGGGGTGGAGCCATGACGTCACACTGCTCCGGCCCCTGTATCGCCCGTCATTACGCACAGAGCGAACTCGCTCTGTGCAGTAATGATGGCGGTGTGCCGCAGCGGCGATCCTCGGGGTCCCCAGCAGCGGGACCCCGGCGATCTGACATCTTATCCCCTATCCTTTTGATTGGGGATAAGATGTCTAGGGGCGGAGTACCCCTTTAAAGTTATGTTCACACAGGGCACATATGCTGGCCATTTTTCGGTCTAGATCTGCAGGTACAATCTGCACCACGTAGTGTGGGTTTTGATGAATATTCTGAAAAGTAAATAAGAGTCAATAGGGAAGATTTATCAAAACTTGATCAGAAGAAAAGTTTACCAGTTGCCTTTAGCAACCAACCAGATCACTAATTTTTTTTCCAGAGGCCCTCTTAAAAATTAAAGCAACAAATAAAGCCTTATGTCTAGCCTCATCTTCCAAGTATGTGAATAGCTGCTCTTTCAAAGTTGACCTATCATTATGTATGCAGGCAGGATATGGTTAAAGCTCCCGGGCAGTCTTGTAGCCCGAGAAATGCCCCAAAAAGACATGATCAGGAGATTATGACCAGAATTCCCATACGAGTCAGGCTGCGTGACTGCCCAAGAGTTTTAGACATATCCTGCTGCCGGCCATAAATGATAGGTAATAAAGTTATCCAGAATAAAAAAATAAAAAAACAGCAGTTTTAAATTTTTTTTTTTTTTTTAAGGAATTAGCTCTGATTTTTCTATTCCTGGATATCCCCTTTAAGTTTGGGACTGGAAGCACAATAAAAGGGAAAAAAAAAAAAAGGTTTCAATAAAACCAATATTCAGTTTAAGGGTACGTTCCCACCTAGCGTATACGCAGTGTATTTCACGCTGCGGCAAATCTGCAACAGCAGCGGGAAATATGCTGCATATCCCTCACTCACCATACACATAGGGCTTTCTGGCGGCAGCCCTATGTGTGCAGTGAGTTTTGGTGGCGGAGGCGCATGTTTGGGGGAGAAATCACTTTAAGAAAGGGTTGCCTGGGAGCAGAAGAGGGCCAAAATTTGAGAGACTGTAGATGACAACAGTTACATGAAGCCATGTATATTTAACACCATATGCAGCTTTGATGTAGAAGTCAACGGGGAGAGTTTATTATATTTACATACCCTCTGTGTATATTTGAAGCAAATATTTGCTTTTTCACTTCCACACCTAGAGTCATTTAATCATTTTATTAAAAATGTACACATTGTCAGCACACACACTCTGGCCCAAACCACTTACATCTAAGTCATTTCTGAAGAACGTTTACCAAACTGGAGTCGGTACACGAGGTACAACCAGCAAGACAGTGTGAAAAAGTACTTCAAATACAAAAAAAAAAAAAAAAAAAAACAGTGATCCCCCCCCCCCCCCCCCAGATATATTTTACGTTAGAGTTTTACGTACTTTTGAAACTCCCATTCTCTGTTATCTAGTGGACAAACCTGACGAGTTTTCAACCAGCGAGAGATGCAATGGAAATGGAACGCGTGCTGGAACAGACAAAGATGTTCATTAATATCTGTATTACAACAAGGATATATTTGCAGTCACTGACACGTGTGATGTAACACCAGGGCGCTGAGGAGGTGCTGTATTATACATAGACAGGGAGGCTTCAGTATATATCTGCAGTCACTGACACGTGTGATGTAACACCAGGGCGCTGAGGAGGTGCTGTATTATACATAGACAGGGAGGCTTCAGTATATATCTGCAGTCACTGACGTGTGATGTAACACCAGGGCGCTGAGGAGGTGCTGTATTATACATAGACAGGGAGGCTTCAGTATATATCTGCAGTCACTGACACGTGTGATGTAACACCAGGGCGCTGAGGAGGTGCTGTATTATACATAGACAGGGAGGCTTCAGTATATATCTGCAGTCACTGACACGTGTGATGTAACACCAGGGCGCTGAGGAGGTGCTGTATTATACATAGACAGGGAGGCTTCAGTATATATCTGCAGTCACTGACACGTGTGATGTAACACCAGGGCGCTGAGGAGGTGCTGTATTATACATAGACAGGGAGGCTTCCGTATATATCTGCAGTCACTGACGTGTGATGTAACACCAGGGCGCTGAGGAGGTGCTGTATTATACATAGACAGGGAGGCTTCCGTATATATCTGCAGTCACTGACGTGTGATGTAACACCAGGGCGCTGAGGAGGTGCTGTATTATACATAGACAGGGAGGCTTCAGTATATATCTGCAGTCACTGACGTGTGATGTAACACCAGGGCACTGAGGAGGTGCTGTATTATACATAGACAGGGAGGCTTCAGTATATATCTGCAGTCACTGACGTGTGATGTAACACCAGGGCACTGAGGAGGTGCTGTATTATACATAGACAGGGAGGCTTCAGTATATATCTGCAGTCACTGACGTGTGATGTAACACCAGGGCACTGAGGAGGTGCTGTATTATACATAGACAGGGAGGCTTCAGTATATATCTGCAGTCACTGACGTGTGATGTAACACCAGGGCACTGAGGAGGTGCTGTATTATACATAGACAGGGAGGCTTCAGTATATATCTGCAGTCACTGACGTGTGATGTAACACCAGGGCGCTGAGGAGGTGCTGTATTATACATAGACAGGGAGGCTTCAGTATATATCTGCAGTCACTGACGTGTGATGTAACACCAGGGCGCTGAGGAGGTGCTGTATTATACATAGACAGGGAGGCTTCAGTATATATCTGCAGTCACTGACACGTGTGATGTAACACCAGGGTGCTGAGGAGGTGCTGTATTATACATAGACAGGGAGGCTTCAGTATATATCTGCAGTCACTGACACGTGTGATGTAACACCAGGGCGCTGAGGAGGTGCTGTATTATACATAGACAGGGAGGCTTCAGTATATATCTGCAGTCACTGACACGTGTGATGTAACACCAGGGCGCTGAGGAGGTGCTGTATTATACATAGACAGGGAGGCTTCAGTATATATCTGCAGTCACTGACACGTGTGATGTAACACCAGGGCGCTGAGGAGGTGCTGTATTATACATAGGCAGGGAGGCTTCAGTATATATCTGCAGTCACTGACGTGTGATGTAACACTAGGGCGCTGAGGAGGTGCTGTATTATACATAGACAGGGAGGCTTCAGTATATATCTGCAGTCACTGACGTGTGATGTAACACCAGGGCGCTGAGGAGGTGCTGTATTATACATAGACAGGGAGGCTTCCGTATATATCTGCAGTCACTGACGTGTGATGTAACACCAGGGCGCTGAGGAGGTGCTGTATTATACATAGACAGGGAGGCTTCAGTATATATCTGCAGTCACTGACGTGTGATGTAACACCAGGGCGCTGAGGAGGTGCTGTATTATACATAGACAGGGAGGCTTCAGTATATATCTGCAGTCACTGACACGTGTGATGTAACACCAGGGCGCTGAGGAGGTGCTGTATTATACATAGACAGGGAGGCTTCAGTATATATCTGCAGTCACTGACACGTGTGATGTAACACCAGGGCGCTGAGGAGGTGCTGTATTATACATAGACAGGGAGGCTTCAGTATATATCTGCAGTCACTGACGTGTGATGTAACACCAGGGCGCTGAGGAGGTGATGTATTATACATAGACAGGGAGGCTTCAGTATATATCTGCAGTCACTGACACGTGTGATGTAACACTAGGGTGCTGAGGAGGTGCTGTATTATACATAGACAGGGAGGCTTCAGTATATATCTGCAGTCACTGACGTGTGATGTAACATCAGGGCGCTGAGGAGGTGCTGTATTATACATAGACAGGGAGGCTTCAGTACATATCTGCAGTCACTGACGTGTGATGTAACACCAGGGCGCTGAGGAGGTGCTGTATTATACATAGGCAGGGAGGCTTCAGTATATATCTGCAGTCACTGACGTGTGATGTAACACCAGGGCGCTGAGGAGGTGCTGTATTATACATAGACAGGGAGGCTTCAGTATATATCTGCAGTCACTGACGTGTGATGTAACACCAGGGCGCTGAGGAGGTGCTGTATTATACATAGGCAGGGAGGCTTCAGTATATATCTGCAGTCACTGACGTGTGATGTAACACCAGGGCGCTGAGGAGGTGCTGTATTATACATAGACAGGGAGGCTTCAGTATATATCTGCAGTCACTGACGTGTGATGTAACACCAGGGTGCTGAGGAGGTGCTGTATTATACATAGACAGGGAGGCTTCAGTATATATCTGCAGTCACTGACACGTGTGATGTAACACCAGGGCGCTGAGGAGGTGCTGTATTATACATAGGCAGGGAGGCTTCAGTATATATCTGCAGTCACTGACGTGTGATGTAACACCAGGGCGCTGAGGAGGTGCTGTATTATACATAGGCAGGGAGGCTACAGTATATATCTGCAGTCACTGACACGTGTGATGTAACACTAGGGCGCTGAGGAGGTGCTGTATTATACATAGGCAGGGAGGCTTCAGTATATATCTGCAGTCACTGACACGTGTGATGTAACACCAGGGCACTGAGGAGGTGCTGTATTATACATAGACAGGGAGGCTTCAGTATATATCTGCAGTCACTGACACGTGTGATGTAACACCAGGGCGCTGAGGAGGTGCTGTATTATACATAGACAGGGAGGCTTCAGTATATATCTGCAGTCACTGACACGTGTGATGTAACACCAGGGCGCTGAGGAGGTGCTGTATTATACATAGACAGGGAGGCTTCAGTATATATCTGCAGTCACTGACGTGTGATGTAACACCAGGGCGCTGAGGAGGTGCTGTATTATACATAGGCAGGGAGGCTACAGTATATATCTGCAGTCACTGACACGTGTGATGTAACACTAGGGCGCTGAGGAGGTGCTGTATTATACATAGACAGGGAGGCTTCAGTATATATCTGCAGTCACTGACGTGTGATGTAACATCAGGGCGCTGAGGAGGTGCTGTATTATACATAGACAGGGAGGCTTCAGTATATATCTGCAGTCACTGACGTGTGATGTAACACCAGGGCGCTGAGGAGGTGCTGTATTATACATAGACAGGGAGGCTTCAGTATATATCTGCAGTCACTGACGTGTGATGTAACACCAGGGCACTGAGGAGGTGCTGTATTATACATAGGCAGGGAGGCTTCAGTATATATCTGCAGTCACTGACGTGTGATGTAACACCAGGGCACTGAGGAGGTGCTGTATTATACATAGACAGGGAGGCTTCAGTATATATCTGCAGTCACTGACGTGTGATGTAACACCAGGGCGCTGAGGAGGTGCTGTATTATACATAGACAGGGAGGCTTCAGTATATATCTGCAGTCACTGACGTGTGATGTAACACCAGGGCACTGAGGAGGTGCTGTATTATACATAGGCAGGGAGGCTTCAGTATATATCTGCAGTCACTGACGTGTGATGTAACACCAGGGCGCTGAGGAGGTGCTGTATTATACATAGACAGGGAGGCTTCAGTATATATCTGCAGTCACTGACGTGTGATGTAACACCAGGGCACTGAGGAGGTGCTGTATTATACATAGACAGGGAGGCTTCAGTATATATCTGCAGTCACTGACGTGTGATGTAACACCAGGGTGCTGAGGAGGTGCTGTATTATACATAGACAGGGAGGCTTCAGTATATATCTGCAGTCACTGACACGTGTGATGTAACACCAGGGCGCTGAGGAGGTGCTGTATTATACATAGGCAGGGAGGCTACAGTATATATCTGCAGTCACTGACACGTGTGATGTAACACCAGGGCGCTGAGGAGGTGCTGTATTATACATAGACAGGGAGGCTTCAGTATATATCTGCAGTCACTGACGTGTGATGTAACACCAGGGCGCTGAGGAGGTGATGTATTATACATAGACAGGGAGGCTTCAGTATATATCTGCAGTCACTGACACGTGTGATGTAACACTAGGGTGCTGAGGAGGTGCTGTATTATACATAGACAGGGAGGCTTCAGTATATATCTGCAGTCACTGACGTGTGATGTAACACCAGGGCGCTGAGGAGGTGCTGTATTATACATAGGCAGGGAGGCTTCAGTATATATCTGCAGTCACTGACGTGTGATGTAACACCAGGGCACTGAGGAGGTGCTGTATTATACATAGGCAGGGAGGCTTCAGTATATATCTGCAGTCACTGACGTGTGATGTAACACCAGGGCGCTGAGGAGGTGCTGTATTATACATAGACAGGGAGGCTTCAGTATATATCTGCAGTCACTGACGTGTGATGTAACACCAGGGTGCTGAGGAGGTGCTGTATTATACATAGACAGGGAGGCTTCAGTATATATCTGCAGTCACTGACACGTGTGATGTAACACCAGGGCGCTGAGGAGGTGCTGTATTATACATAGGCAGGGAGGCTTCAGTATATATCTGCAGTCACTGACGTGTGATGTAACACCAGGGCGCTGAGGAGGTGCTGTATTATACATAGGCAGGGAGGCTACAGTATATATCTGCAGTCACTGACACGTGTGATGTAACACTAGGGCGCTGAGGAGGTGCTGTATTATACATAGGCAGGGAGGCTTCAGTATATATCTGCAGTCACTGACACGTGTGATGTAACACCAGGGCACTGAGGAGGTGCTGTATTATACATAGACAGGGAGGCTTCAGTATATATCTGCAGTCACTGACACGTGTGATGTAACACCAGGGCGCTGAGGAGGTGCTGTATTATACATAGACAGGGAGGCTTCAGTATATATCTGCAGTCACTGACACGTGTGATGTAACACCAGGGCGCTGAGGAGGTGCTGTATTATACATAGACAGGGAGGCTTCAGTATATATCTGCAGTCACTGACGTGTGATGTAACACCAGGGCGCTGAGGAGGTGCTGTATTATACATAGGCAGGGAGGCTACAGTATATATCTGCAGTCACTGACACGTGTGATGTAACACTAGGGCGCTGAGGAGGTGCTGTATTATACATAGACAGGGAGGCTTCAGTATATATCTGCAGTCACTGACGTGTGATGTAACATCAGGGCGCTGAGGAGGTGCTGTATTATACATAGACAGGGAGGCTTCAGTATATATCTGCAGTCACTGACGTGTGATGTAACACCAGGGCGCTGAGGAGGTGCTGTATTATACATAGGCAGGGAGGCTTCAGTATATATCTGCAGTCACTGACGTGTGATGTAACACCAGGGCGCTGAGGAGGTGCTGTATTATACATAGACAGGGAGGCTTCAGTATATATCTGCAGTCACTGACGTGTGATGTAACACCAGGGCACTGAGGAGGTGCTGTATTATACATAGGCAGGGAGGCTTCAGTATATATCTGCAGTCACTGACGTGTGATGTAACACCAGGGCGCTGAGGAGGTGCTGTATTATACATAGACAGGGAGGCTTCAGTATATATCTGCAGTCACTGACGTGTGATGTAACACCAGGGCACTGAGGAGGTGCTGTATTATACATAGACAGGGAGGCTTCAGTATATATCTGCAGTCACTGACGTGTGATGTAACACCAGGGTGCTGAGGAGGTGCTGTATTATACATAGACAGGGAGGCTTCAGTATATATCTGCAGTCACTGACACGTGTGATGTAACACCAGGGCGCTGAGGAGGTGCTGTATTATACATAGGCAGGGAGGCTACAGTATATATCTGCAGTCACTGACACGTGTGATGTAACACCAGGGCGCTGAGGAGGTGCTGTATTATACATAGACAGGGAGGCTTCAGTATATATCTGCAGTCACTGACGTGTGATGTAACACCAGGGCGCTGAGGAGGTGATGTATTATACATAGACAGGGAGGCTTCAGTATATATCTGCAGTCACTGACACGTGTGATGTAACACTAGGGTGCTGAGGAGGTGCTGTATTATACATAGACAGGGAGGCTTCAGTATATATCTGCAGTCACTGACGTGTGATGTAACACCAGGGCGCTGAGGAGGTGCTGTATTATACATAGGCAGGGAGGCTTCAGTATATATCTGCAGTCACTGACGTGTGATGTAACACCAGGGCACTGAGGAGGTGCTGTATTATACATAGGCAGGGAGGCTTCAGTATATATCTGCAGTCACTGACGTGTGATGTAACACCAGGGCGCTGAGGAGGTGCTGTATTATACATAGACAGGGAGGCTTCAGTATATATCTGCAGTCACTGACGTGTGATGTAACACCAGGGTGCTGAGGAGGTGCTGTATTATACATAGACAGGGAGGCTTCAGTATATATCTGCAGTCACTGACACGTGTGATGTAACACCAGGGCGCTGAGGAGGTGCTGTATTATACATAGGCAGGGAGGCTACAGTATATATCTGCAGTCACTGACACGTGTGATGTAACACTAGGGCGCTGAGGAGGTGCTGTATTATACATAGACAGGGAGGCTTCAGTATATATCTGCAGTCACTGACACGTGTGATGTAACACCAGGGCGCTGAGGAGGTGATGTATTATACATAGACAGGGAGGCTTCAGTATATATCTGCAGTCACTGACACGTGTGATGTAACACCAGGGTGCTGAGGAGGTGCTGTATTATACATAGACAGGGAGGCTTCAGTATATATCTGCAGTCACTGACACGTGTGATGTAACACCAGGGCGCTGAGGAGGTGCTGTATTATACATAGACAGGGAGGCTTCAGTATATATCTGCAGTCACTGACACGTGTGATGTAACACCAGGGCGCTGAGGAGGTGCTGTATTATACATAGACAGGGAGGCTTCAGTATATATCTGCAGTCACTGACACGTGTGATGTAACACCAGGGTGCTGAGGAGGTGCTGTATTATACATAGACAGGGAGGCTTCCGTATATATCTGCAGTCACTGACACGTGTGATGTAACACCAGGGCGCTGAGGAGGTGCTGTATTATACATAGACAGGGAGGCTTCAGTATATATCTGCAGTCACTGACGTGTGATGTAACACCAGGGCGCTGAGGAGGTGCTGTATTATACATAGGCAGGGAGGCTACAGTATATATCTGCAGTCACTGACGTGTGATGTAACACCAGGGTGCTGAGGAGGTGCTGTATTATACATAGACAGGGAGGCTTCAGTATATATCTGCAGTCACTGACACGTGTGATGTAACACCAGGGTGCTGAGGAGGTGCTGTATTATACATAGACAGGGAGGCTTCAGTATATATCTGCAGTCACTGACACGTGTGATGTAACACCAGGGCGCTGAGGAGGTGCTGTATTATACATAGACAGGGAGGCTTCAGTATATATCTGCAGTCACTGACACGTGTGATGTAACACCAGGGCGCTGAGGAGGTGCTGTATTATACATAGACAGGGAGGCTTCAGTATATATCTGCAGTCACTGACACGTGTGATGTAACACCAGGGTGCTGAGGAGGTGCTGTATTATACATAGACAGGGAGGCTTCCGTATATATCTGCAGTCACTGACACGTGTGATGTAACACCAGGGCGCTGAGGAGGTGCTGTATTATACATAGACAGGGAGGCTTCAGTATATATCTGCAGTCACTGACGTGTGATGTAACACCAGGGCACTGAGGAGGTGCTGTATTATACATAGACAGGGAGGCTTCAGTATATATCTGCAGTCACTGACGTGTGATGTAACACCAGGGCGCTGAGGAGGTGCTGTATTATACATAGACAGGGAGGCTTCAGTATATATCTGCAGTCACTGACACGTGTGATGTAACACCAGGGCGCTGAGGAGGTGCTGTATTATACATAGACAGGGAGGCTACAGTATATATCTGCAGTCACTGACACGTGTGATGTAACACCAGGGCACTGAGGAGGTGCTGTATTATACATAGACAGGGAGGCTTCAGTATATATCTGCAGTCACTGACGTGTGATGTAACACCAGGGCGCTGAGGAGGTGCTGTATTATACATAGACAGGGAGGCTTCAGTATATATCTGCAGTCACTGACACGTGTGATGTAACACCAGGGCGCTGAGGAGGTGCTGTATTATACATAGACAGGGAGGCTTCAGTATATATCTGCAGTCACTGACACGTGTGATGTAACACCAGGGCGCTGAGGAGGTGCTGTATTATACATAGGCAGGGAGGCTACAGTATATATCTGCAGTCACTGACACGTGTGATGTAACACCAGGGTGCTGAGGAGGTGCTGTATTATACATAGGCAGGGAGGCTTCAGTACATATCCAAGAGCACATATAGACCCTTAAGGGGATGACATGCCACTGCACGACTGACATCACATGAACCTGCTTCTGCCGACAGCTTAGAACTCAGTTTTGGAGGATTTTGATTTAAAGGGGTATTCCATTTTCAAGAAAAAAAGAAAAGAAAAGGGGAGCAATGAAACAGGAGACTGTTCATAAATGGAGGCACTTACGTTACACACTCCCCAAGCCACCGTACATTCCTCTGAAGTGGCCGATGCTTGGTTCGCTTGACATTCTATACCTTTGCATAGATGAAAACATTTAGGGATTAATGCATGTTTACCTAATATATATTTATCACACACACACACACACACACACACACACACACACACACACACACACACATATATATATATTTACATACAGTGATCCCCCGACATACAATGGCCTCAGAGGCCATCACATGTTCAAGGCAGCATTAACATACGATGCTTTTGTATGTCGGGGCCATCACATAAAAAGCTATCCGGCAGCGCAGACTGCTTCAGCTGCCACTGGATAGCCTTTTAATGTGCCCTGTGTGGTCCGGTGAGTGTCACTCACGTGTCCCCGCCACTCCGGACCGTCCTCTTCAGGCTCCACTGCATGGTTGTCGCTCTCCTTTGTGGTCATCACGTCGCTGCGCACTCCGTCCCGTCATCCAATAGGAGTGGCGTGTGTAGTGATGTGATGACTGATCCAGGGCAGCGGTGATGGGCCGGAGCGGAGGGGACACCCCAGGGACGTGATGGCGGCGATGGGGAGTGACGATCCAGGGCAGTGGTGACAGTCCAGAGTGGCGGGGATACGAGTGTATGACTTTCTATATTACTATTGCACGGATCCCTCAACACACAATGGATTCAAGTAATGATATTTCATTTTGAACGAATTACAATCTCGTATGTTGAGGGATCACACTAATTATATATATATATATATATATATATATATATATATATATATATATATATATATACACACACACACACACACAGCATTAAAGTCCTTTAAATTCACTTTAGACACGTAGCACAGGCTTTCCGCGCTGTCCGAAGGATTATGGAGACAGGCTCATGTAATCGGACAGTGCACCCCAGTTATAGAGGGGTCTCAGTGGGACAGCAGACAATCTTCACACGTCTGTGTGACATATCAAAAATGAAAGGTAAACTGACAGCAGGGTCAAAGGAACTAATCTGAATATACAGATAGATAGTGTAGGTGACCATCTTACTGGGTAAAAAAAAATAAAAATCGTGTAAATAAGGAAGACTTATCGGCCGAAGGCGGTGAGGTTATCGTCTGGGATTATATTACAGCATAAGCGTCTATTCATACAAACCTGATCAGAAATTGTGGATTTTTTATGAAGAAAAAGTACATGAGAATTGCCATGTAAAAGCCGCAGTTGCGGATCCCGTGTGTGAATGCGCCCAAATACAACTTCCTCAGTCATAGGTTTTAAAGTGACAACCCTGTTTGTTTTTTTTTGTTTTTTTGTTTTTTTACTATAGATCAGTGCTTCTATAACCAGGGTGCCTCTAGCTGTTTCTGCAAAACTGCAACTCACAGCATGCCCGGACAGCCAAAGGCTGTCCGGGCATGCTGGAAGTTGCAGTTTTGCAACAGCTGGTGGCATTTTGGTTGGGAAACACTGCCATAGATAACAGAGGGTATATTTTAACTTGCTGAGACTCTTAAGTTACCTTGTAACCGGTAACGCCAACAGGTATCAGGTATGACAGCTGTAAGCCCTTGGCCTGACCACATTTCTGATGACCCAAACTGACACCCAGTCATCAGAGCCATGGTCAGGCCAGGATGTATGGACAGAATATGGATGCCAAATAAAGTGCATGTATTATACTTGTGTGAAACATAATAAAAATAATAAAATTATAATTAATAAAAAAAATAAAAAATATTATTTTATTATTTAAAGAAAAAAATTTGTATAAGTGTGTACACAGAGTATCTTGTGAATATTTGAAGCTGCAGATTTTATGCTTAATTAGCCATTTCATTAACATTGAAATCTGAAGCTTTAAATACTGCGAGTGTGAGTAGGCCATAAAAGAACATTACAGATACTTACACAAGTCCATGATGTGGTTTCTGCAGATCGCACAATTGTCCACCACAATATCCCAGGCCCAAAGAGCGACAGCATTCCACTGAAAGTAATAGGAAATGAGTTACATTATACATGTTATGTATGTAAACACTCAGCTATATAGACACTTAGGCGACTGAGCGCCCCCAGAACCCACAAGGGGTGACTGGCCAGGCGAGTGTTGTACACGGGAAGCCAATGCTGTAAAGCAGCTTTGCAGCACAGACTTCATGCTTCGGCCGTTGTCTAGGTAACCAGATCGCACAGTCCAGGGTTTTATTGTCACCAAATAGGTTTTTGGAAATTCAATCATGATTTCTCAGACACTAGAACACATCGGGCAAATCAGATCCTTACATTTGTTTTTGTTTTTTGTTTTTTTACATTTTATTTTTGCTAAGTGTCAGATTGAAATTAAACTTTCATTTTACGTCTGACGTCATGGCCCGTCCCATAGACTTGCATGGCGGGGCGAGACGTCACGATACTCTGGCCCCATAGTCTAGTGGATCTAGACATCCAATATGACAGTATTTGCCGAGGTCAAACGAGCCCCCTTTACGGCGCACCCCACTATTTGAGAAGCACCGACTTACAGTAACATCCTCCAAACCAGGTGGCCCAGTGGTCTCCAAACTGTGAACCTCCAGTTGTTGCAACAGCTGGAGGTCCACTGGCATAGAGCATCACTACGATACTTACTATAAAGGAGCAGGGACACCTTTCTCCAACAGGGGTCCCTCCTACTGTAAGTACATTCCATAGCACTCTACACCAACAATATGATGGCCCCCCCCCCCCCCCCCAACAGCGTGACTGGCAGCACACTACACTATACCCAAGGTGCGGTACGCCAGCAGCGTGTGCCATGAAAATATAGTCTACTGGAGCAGTGATGCTGACCGGCCCCGCATATGTTCTATACCTCACCTTTACATACGGTAACATTCTGGGTGGCCTGGTGAATGTACTACATATAACAGAAGTCTCCAAGATGTGAACCTCCAGCTGTTGAAAAACCACAAAGTCCAGCATGTTAAGAGTTGTTGTGTCTCACCAGCTGGAGGTCCACAGTTTGGAGAGCACTGGCATAAAACCTCACTACTGTACTATTCAGGAGCAGGGACTCCTTTCTTTGACATGTGTCCCTGCTCCTGTAAGTACTGTCTGTTGCACTCAACACCTATAGCATATGGGAACACTGGACGTACTGTGACAAAATGAGCATCAACATAAACACATCTAGGCAGAGGGCGGCATACTTGGCACCGAACACAGTGTCAAGGGGCCACACTGTACGTTGGTCGACATTGCGAGGTGTTCAGTGTTCATGGTAAGGACTATTACGCTCAACAGTTGGTGGAAGAGATGACCAGAGACGTCACTTTATGGCTCCATCATCCAATTGACAGGTTCACCAACCAACCAAGGTCCAGATGAGCCAAGGACCACCATGTTTGGCCCCAGAACATGCTGCACAGCGCCACCTAGCGTCCGAGCCGTAACATCATACAGCTCCCCATCTGCCTTCGCTGTATGAGTTCTAGGATCACGTGACTCAGTGCGGGACCGCAAGGCTGCGTCCTCCTCACCCTGCGATGACTGGCAGGTAGCGCATGCGTCCAGAAGTGTGGCCTGTAACGAACCGGATAGCAGAGACAAGGATCCCGTCGTCCAAGGACTTCACTCACCTTCTTCACCTCGAACCGCTTCTTTCCGGCGCTGTTGTTGGCTCCGCTCGGTGTATCCACGTCCATTGCAGCAGCCATTTTGAACGCTCAAAATTCCGGGATTTGAAGGCGCATGCGCGGGCCGAAGCCGCACTCCTCGTCACTTCCATGTGACCATTTTTCTTAAAGGCGCTGGTGGGGCGGGGCTATGGGGCGGGGTTGTGTGTGGGCGGAGCTTAGCAACAAGGAAGGGAGGAATGGTCGCCTATAGATCGTCACTGTACTTGTGTGACAACTGTGGACAAAGCGTATAATAGTGACAGGACTGAGGAGAGGAAGAGTGTGAGGAGCTCTGAAGGCTCTACTGCTCTCCAAACTGTGCATATACTGATGGTGCAGAACTACAACTCCTAGCATGCCCAGACAGCTGTCCTAATATGCTGGGAGTTGTAGTTTTGCAACATCTGGAGGTCCATAGTTGAGAGACCTAGGCTCTACAGTCATAAGACAACCAAAAACCCATAAAACTGCCCTCACATCTATAAATATATCTAATTATAATCAACATGCGTGTGTATATATGCGCCAGGATATAGGACAGTGGTCTTCAATCTGCGGACCTCCAGATGTTGCAAAACTACAACTCCCAGCATGCCCGGACAGCCAACGGCTGTCCGGGCATGCTGGGAGTTGTAGTTTTGCAACATCTGGAGGTCCGCAGGTTGGAGACCACTGATATAGGGGGTCAGGATATGACGAGATATAAAGTCAGGATATGAGGACAAGATATGAAGTCAGAAAAAGGAGGATGGGATATAAGGTTAAAAAGGATAAAGGATAAGAGGACGGGATATAAGGATGAGATATGAGGTTGGAAAAGGATGACAGGATTTCAGAAAATAAGGACGGGATATAAGGTCGAGATATAATGGAGAACGTCATTGTTGCTTTTCCTCTCCCATAAGGTTTATGTAGTTAGACCGGGCAACGATAAAAAAAACAAGTTAAAGGAGATATCCAGCGCTGAAAAACGTATCCCCTATCCTAAGGATAAGTTCAGATCGTGGGGGGGTCCGACCGTTGGGGCCCTCCGCCATCTCCTGTGCGAGGCCCCAGCAGTCCGCGGGAAGGGGGCGCGTTGACCACCGCACGAAGAGGCGGCTGACACCCCCCCCCCCCCTTAATACAACTCTATTGCAGAGTTGAAGCACTGCCTTCGGCAATCTCCGGCCCTGCCATAGCGCTGTATTGAGGGGGGTGGGTGTCGGCCGCAGCTTCGTGCGGTGATCAACACGCCCCCTTCCTGTGGACTGCCAGGGCCCCCCTTACTTCCCCCCTGGCATCTTATCCCCTATCCAAAGGATAGGGGATAAGATTTTAGATCGCCGCGGTCCCGCTGCTGGGGACCCCTGGGATCCCCGCTGCGGCACCCCGCCATCATTACTGCACAGAGCGAGTTCGCTCTGTGCGTAATGACGGGTGATACGGGGACGAAGCAGCGTGACGTCATGGCTCCGCCCCTCATGACATCACAGCCCGTCCCCTTAATGCAAGTCTATGGCAGGGGGCGTGATGACCGCCACGCCCCCTCCCATAGACTCGTATTGACGGGGACGGGCCGTGACGTCACGAGGGGCGGAGCCGTGACGTAACGATGCTCCGGCCCCTGTATTGCCCGTCATTACTTGCAGAGCGATCTCGCTCTGCGCAGTAATGACAGCAGGGTGCTGCAGCAGCGATCCCCGGGGTCCCCAGCAGCGGGACCCCGGCGATCTGACATCTTATCCCCTATCCTTTGGATAGGGGATAAGATGTCTAGGGGCGGAGTACCCCTTTAAGAGTGAGTGGGCACAATGGACCCCACCAGGTCTTCGACAAATTCCATTGACTTGAATGGGGTCCGTCAGGAATTAGTTTCCCTCCGGCTCTGTAGAAAGCGCTGCGGGACATACGTGAACTGTATGTGTCAGGAACGTGTCCGTCGCCTACATCAAACAGATCCATAGTCTGCTATTAAGCTTTTAGCTTCTGTTTGGCCGCTATATGTCATGGAATGGCGCAGGGGACTGGGCTATTCCAAGAACAGTCGTCCGTAAACTGTGTAGTTTACATTTGAAAATTCAGAAGGAGATCCATTTACAGCGGCTGAAATAAGTATTGAACACGTCACCAATTTCCCAATCACTAAACATATTTCTCAAGATGCTATTGACAGGAAATTTTCACCAGATGTTGGTAAGAACCCAAAAATGGTGACTTATTTTTTTTTTCCATTTAAGAGCAGTGTCACATGGGGCGTATCCGCAGTGTATTTCACCCTGCGGATGCGCTAACAGCAGTCACAGAGGGAACTGCAGAGCGGGCTCCCGGCTACCGCCGGGAGCTCGCTCTGCAGTCCCTCTGTGACTGTCGTTGCCACAGTGTGAAATACACTCCAAACGTGCCTCGTGTGACCCTGCACTAATACTGTATCTGTTTGTTCTTTTTTATTTTCCGTGATGAAAAAAAAATTTTTGCAAACAAAGATGGTCTAGTTATGGGATATGATAGATACAATACCAGCTCTGGGACCCGCACGTTTGTCAAGAATGAAGTGTCCCCCTGGCCCCGTCTGGCTAACAAGGGCTATTTTAGGCTATTTTCACATCTGGGGCCTCTGGTACAGATTTTGAGCCAAAGTCAGAAGTGGATCCATAAGGGGACAGGAGGACTGAACAGTGCAGGATGGTCTGTTTCATAATGGACACAAAAGTCTCTCTAAGGCTGAGTTTCCACTTGGTTTTATTTCTGGCAGTTTTTGGAAAGCTGTCACTGCAGTTTTTGAGCCAAAGCCAGAAATGTATTCAAAAGGAATAGGACATATAAAGGAAGGACTTACACTGCTCCTCCCTTATGGATCCACTTCTGACTTTGGCTCAAAAACTGCAGGAAACTTAGCCTAAAGACCATTTGCAGGATCCTAAAGGAACAAAAAAAAATACAGCATGCCATGTTTTCTTTGTTCTGTTATTTAACCCCTTAAGGACCCAGACCATTTTCACCTTAAAAGGGGTAGTCCAGTGCTGAAAAACTTATCCCCTATCCTAAGGATAGGGGATAAGTTTCAGATTGCGGAGGGTCCGACCACTGGGGCCCCCCACAATCTCCTGTACGGGGCCCCAGCTCGCTGGCCAGATAGCAGGTGTCGACCACCGCAGGAAGCGGCGGCCGACATGCCTCCTCAGTACAGTGCTCCGGTTCTGCCATAGAGTTGTAATGAGGGGGCGTGTCAGCCACTGCTTTGTGCGGTGGTCAACACGCTCCCTTACCGCAGGCTGCCGGGGCCCCGTACAGGAGAACGTGGGGGGCCCCAGTGGTCGGACCCCCTGCGTTCTGAAACTTATCCCCTATCCTTAGGATAGGGGATACGTTTTTCAGCACTGGACAACACCTTTAAATGGGCACTGTCACCAACTTTATTTTTTGATATGTTGTAGTACTTATGTACTACAACATATCTCTAATATAGTAGCGTATAGATGAGTAGTTCGGCACTGCTAATTTCTGAACCTGAAAGCGGGTGGACACTAAGTCGCTGCAGCGGAGTGGGGATACCCCGCATACCCCGTTCCCTCATTACACTTGCAGTTACTGCAGAGTCCGGCAGCGGGCGTGCAGGGACAGCGGCGGCAACGAGGCGGCGGCGGCGATGTGCGGGAGGAGTGGCCTCCCAGCCAGTGGCCGGGGAGCCAATGCGCTCGCTCCCGCCTGTCCGATTGACAGGCAGGGAGCGAGTGCAGCCTAACTGAAAAAGGACTGATTGCCACTCCAAAATCAGTCCTTTTTCAGTGGCCGGTTTTTAAATGTAAATTAAACCTTTTTAATGAAAAAAAAAAAATAATAAAAGTATATTAGAGATATCAGTGCATGAGAAGACAAAGAAAAGTCGGCACTCACCGGGTTTCCAATTCAGCAGATTTTATTGCACGTTACTCACAGCCGTAGTACAATTCTTGGGGAGACGACGGATGGTACGAGGGGGGTACCACAGAGAGGCACTTGTGTTTCGCACTTAGTAGTGCTTCAACGGGCCTAACTCTTTACCGGAACATGTCATCTTCTTATACAGGTGAGTTCAGTAATTGGACCTATCACTATCTAACACACCTTGTGACGTTAAAAGAAGGGGAGGAGGTTGCTTAGTTAAGCTTGTTCCTACTTAGATCTAGCTCCTTGTTCAGACTGCCAGGACTAGTATCATAAAAAACAATCTTAGAAGCAAACTGAGACATCAACTTTATCATTAAGCCCTAAGACTCCCGTTGCGTCAGTAGCAATTATCCATTGTGTCTCTCTTCTAAGAAGGTTTTTATCAGATCTTAGCCCCGGTCGTGCAGCTACTTTTTCTATTCCTGCAAACCTTAATGATTCGTGACTTCCTTCATGGGCTTCCACTACATGGGAAATAAATCTGGGAGCTCCCTTTTTAGTACGTAGAGAGTAAAAGTGCTCTCTAATTCTAGCGCACATTTGTCTGATTGTTTTCCCTATATAGTAGAAGCCACATGGGCAAAATATAACATAGACCACATTTTTTGTTTTACACGTGATAAGTTCGCTAACCGTATGGGTGATTGGACCTATTCTGAATGTTTGCAAGCCGAGATTATATTTACAAAAATTACAATTTTTACATTGAAAATTCCCTGTTGGTACATGACTAGTTAACCAGTCTGTTTTATTTTTCTTTTCTTTATCTTTTTGTACATTATGTGCACGTTTCAATACTTCTCCTATTGTTTTCGTTTTTCTATAGGAGATTAATGGTTTCTTTCCTGCCATTTCTTTGAGGTCTTCATCTGTCTCTAGTATATACCAATTCCTCCTAATTGCTCTCTCTATCATTTTATTAACCGGTGAATTCTGAAATGTGAACGTGAACCTATTCAAGGGTGCGTTTTTATGTTTTTTTCTGCATAATTCTTCTCTATTTTTCTCATCTGCTTTTTGTCTCCCTTTCTTTATTAGATCTGCTGGATAGTTACGTTCTATTAGTCTTCTTTCTAGCTCAGTTGCCTGTTTTTGATATGTTGAATCTTGAGTGTTATTTCTTTTTAAACGTAAAAACTGTCCGTATGGGATACCATTTTTAACTGCTTGTGTGTGGGAACTTTGATAGTGAAGTATCGTGTTCTTGGCCACTTCTTTCCTGTATCCTTCACTTATTAGTTTCCCTTCTTTCACTAGTAATTTAATATCTAGGAATTCTAGTGTATCTCCACCATATTGGTGTGTAAACTCCATATTATAACCTTTAACGTCATTGAGGTAATCTACGAACTGATAAAATTGGTTTCTGGTTCCCGACCATATTAACAAAATATCGTCCACAAATCGGACATATGTTCTAATATATTTTATGAATGGATTAGCAGTAGTATATACTATGTTATTCTCAAAATTAGCTAGATACAGATTAGCGTATGTACAGGACACCGGTGTCCCCATCGGGGTCCCGGTGTCCTGTCTATACCACCTGCCTTCATATACAAAAGTACTGTTCTGTAGGACGAATTTGAGGGCGTCTTGTACAAATTTAATGTATTGTTTGGAGTTCTCAGTTCTTTTCAAAATTTCGGTCACCGCCTGCACACCCGTATCGTGGGGGATACGGGTGTACAGGCTAGTGACATCAATGGAACATAAACTCCAACCTTCTTCCCATGGTAAGTCATTAACTATAGATAATAGGTGACTAGTGTCCATAATGTACGCTGGAATTGTGGGCAAAATAGGACGGAGCAAAAAATCTATATACTGTGACAAATGCTCAGTCACTGAGCCGATCCCCGCGACGATGGGTCGCCCTGGGGGTCGGATCAGTGACTTGTGCACCTTAGGTAAATGATACCATTTTGCGGGGCATGGGCAATCAGGAGTTAACTTATCAGCGGTTTTCTTCGAAATAATGCCTTCAAACACAGATTTACTCAAAAAACCTTTTAAATTCTCTAATATTTTGTTAGTCGGGTCACTTAAGAGGGGAGTGTATGTGGTATGGTCTGACAATTGCCTTTCGGCTTCTTCATTATATTGTGTCTTAGTGACCACCACTACACTCCCTCCTTTATCCGCTCTAACTATAACGATATCACTTCGTTTCTTTAAATCGGTTAAAGCTTCTTGTTCTTTAACAGGTAAATTATTAACTATTAGAGGATATAAGACAGATTTCACATCTTTTTGAACTGCTTTTTGGAATAGGTCGACACACCCACCCGGTGCCACTGGGGGTGAGAATGTCGACCCCTTCCCTTTATTAAACCTATAGATTAAGTTGTCTACAGTATTTCTTTGTTACTTTTGTGTTCTGAGCACGCTGAACAATGTCTGACCCCACGCCACAAAATGTGGAAATGGACCAAGCAAGTCATGCGGATCAGCTTCTACTTGCACTCCAGCCAGGGAGAGACGACGCAGGGGGGTACTTTTTGGAATGTGAATCCACCGAAGATCTAGAGCTCATCAGTGTTAAGACGCTAGAAAATAGAATAATGTCCCTGTCGGAAAAAGAAATCGCAGTGTACTGGACTGTCAACTCATTACAAGCATATGCTCAATGCGAACGAGTCCCTAGAGGACTTAGGTCCATGAAGACCCCAGCACAATATCAAGATGACAGCGTGTTTATGGATATGTGGATAAAAGCACACAATGAGCACGCTCTAAAGTTGCTACATCTTATATTAACCCGCAACCGAATTGAATATGACCGTATTTCTGAAGATTTAAATAAAGCCAAGATTATATATAGAAAAAGAGTGGAGAACGAAGTAGCAAATGCGTTTTTTTCTAAAATAGAACCGAAATTGAAGTCATTACAAGAAGAAACAAAAAGTAATAAAAGAGAGAAATATTTACGAGATAAGCAAGATTACGAAAATAATAAAGTCTTCAATTGGCATACTAAAAGTTATAATACTGAATTCTATGGGTACAGGAAGAAAACTAACCGAAAATTTCCTAAAACCGCTACAGCACTCTACAACGAGCAGAAGTCTGAACAAGTCTCTAACCCATCTGCAATTAATATCCCTTTAGAAAAGCCCACACGCGACGTTCAAGGAGAAAAAGTTATAAAGGAACAAAAGAAAAGAAAAGCGAACCCACAGATGACCTAGCAACCGTTACTATTAGCAACGTAATCAACTTAACTGAACATGAATTGGATAACAGTACCATCTCACTACTATCAAGAGGACTGAATTTCGGACTATCAGAAGACTTCAATCCCACAACGTTCGAAATTGACCTGGAACGGGCAATTAGGAACATTAATCTTAAGAAATATTATGCTAACAGACCATCAATTGAACCGGATTTATATCCAGGAGAATTACCCGTGAGGACTGACAATCTGGGACTCATACCCACGGAATTCTCCGATCAAGAAAAGAAATGTATCGAAATGATGGTCACAGAGTTTGGGACATTGAGTGACGTACCGAGTCCAGACAACTTAATCTATAGGTTTAATAAAGGGAAGGGGTCGACATTCTCACCCCCAGTGGCACCGGGTGGGTGTGTCGACCTATTCCAAAAAGCAGTTCAAAAAGATGTGAAACCTGTTTTATATCCTCTAATAGTTAATAATTTACCTGTTAAAGAACAAGAAGCTTTAACCGATTTAAAGAAACGAAGTGATATCGTTATAGTTAGAGCGGATAAAGGAGGGAGTGTAGTGGTGGTCACTAAGACACAATATAATGAAGAAGCCGAAAGGCAATTGTCAGACCATACCACATACACTCCCCTCTTAAGTGACCCGACTAACAAAATATTAGAGAATTTAAAAGGTTTTTTGAGTAAATCTGTGTTTGAAGGCATTATTTCGAAGAAAACCGCTGATAAGTTAACTCCCGATTGCCCATGCCCCGCAAAATGGTATCATTTACCTAAGGTGCACAAGTCACTGATTCGACCCCCAGGGCGACCCATCGCCGCGGGGATCGGCTCAGTGACTGAGCATTTGTCACAGTATATAGATTTTTTGCTCCGTCCTATTTTGCCCACAATTCCAGCGTACATTAAGGACACTAGTCACCTATTATCTATAGTTAATGACTTACCATGGGAAGAAGGTTGGAGTTTATGTTCCATTGATGTCACTAGCCTGTACACCCGTATCCCCCACGATACGGGTGTGCAGGCGGTGACCGAAATTTTGAAAAGAACTGAGAACTCCAAACAATACATTAAATTCGTACAAGACGCCCTCAAATTCGTCCTACAGAACAGTACTTTTGTATATGAAGGCAGGTGGTATAGACAGGACACCGGGACCCCGATGGGGACACCGGTGTCCTGTACATACGCTAATCTGTATCTAGCTAATTTTGAGAATAACATAGTATATACTACTGCTAATCCATTCATAAAATATATTAGAACATATGTCCGATTTGTGGACGATATTTTGTTAATATGGTCGGGAACCAGAAACCAATTTTATCAGTTCGTAGATTACCTCAATGACGTTAAAGGTTATAATATGGAGTTTACACACCAATATGGTGGAGATACACTAGAATTCCTAGATATTAAATTACTAGTGAAAGAAGGGAAACTAATAAGTGAAGGATACAGGAAAGAAGTGGCCAAGAACACGATACTTCACTATCAAAGTTCCCACACACAAGCAGTTAAAAATGGTATCCCATACGGACAGTTTTTACGTTTAAAAAGAAATAACACTCAAGATTCAACATATCAAAAACAGGCAACTGAGCTAGAAAGAAGATTAATAGAACGTAACTATCCAGCAGATCTAATAAAGAAAGGGAGACAAAAAGCAGATGAGAAAAATAGAGAAGAATTATGCAGAAAAAAACATAAAAACGCACCCTTGAATAGGTTCACGTTCACATTTCAGAATTCACCGGTTAATAAAATGATAGAGAGAGCAATTAGGAGGAATTGGTATATACTAGAGACAGATGAAGACCTCAAAGAAATGGCAGGAAAGAAACCATTAATCTCCTATAGAAAAACTAAAACAATAGGAGAAGTATTGAAACGTGCACATAATATACAAAAAGATAAAGAAAAGAAAAATAAAACAGACTGGTTAACTAGTCATGTACCAACAGGGAATTTTCAATGTAAAAATTGTAATTTTTGTAAATATAATCTCGGCTTGCAAACATTCAGAATAGGTCCAATCACCCATACGGTTAGCGAACTTATCACGTGTAAAACAAAAAATGTGGTCTATGTTATATTTTGCCCATGTGGCTTCTACTATATAGGGAAAACAATCAGACAAATGTGCGCTAGAATTAGAGAGCACTTTTACTCTCTACGTACTAAAAAGGGAGCTCCCAGATTTATTTCCCATGTAGTAGAAGCCCATGGAGGAAGTCACGAATCATTAAGGTTTGCAGGAATAGAAAAAGTAGCTGCACGACCGGGGCTAAGATCTGATAAAAACCTTCTTAGAAGAGAGACACAATGGATAATTGCTACTGACGCAACGGGAGTCTTAGGGCTTAATGATAAAGTTGATGTCTCAGTTTGCTTCTAAGATTGTTTTTTATGATACTAGTCCTGGCAGTCTGAACAAGGAGCTAGATCTAAGTAGGAACAAGCTTAACTAAGCAACCTCCTCCCCTTCTTTTAACGTCACAAGGTGTGTTAGATAGTGATAGGTCCAATTACTGAACTCACCTGTATAAGAAGATGACATGTTCCGGTAAAGAGTTAGGCCCGTTGAAGCACTACTAAGTGCGAAACACAAGTGCCTCTCTGTGGTACCCCCCTCGTACCATCCGTCGTCTCCCCAAGAATTGTACTATGGCTGTGAGCAACGTGCAATAAAATCTGCTGAATTGGAAACCCGGTGAGTGCCGACTTTTCTTTGTCTTCTCATGCACTGATATCTCTAATATACTTTTATTATTATTTTTTTTCATTAAAAAGGTTTAATTTACATTTAAAAACCGGCCACTGAAAAAGGACTGATTTTGGAGTGGCAATCAGTCCTTTTTCAGTTAGGCTGCACTCGCTCCCTGCCTGTCAATCGGACAGGCGGGAGCGAGCGCATTGGCTCCCCGGCCACTGGCTGGGAGGCCACTCCTCCCGCACATCGCCGCCGCCGCCTCGTTGCCGCCGCTGTCCCTGCACGCCCGCTGCCGGACTCTGCAGTAACTGCAAGTGTAATGAGGGAACGGGGTATGCGGGGCGGGGGGGGGGGGGGAGGAGGGAACGGGCTAGTGCTGTAGCGGGGGGGGGGGGGGGGGACGGGCTAGCAAAAATAATTAAATAGGATGGTGGGAGCTACCCTTTTGGACCCGGACATTTTTTGCACATCTGACCACTGTCACTTTAAGCATTAATACATCGGGGATGCTTTTACATATGAATTTGATTCCGAGTGACATATTCTACTTTAACATAAATTGGTAAATTTTCGTCGATACTTGCATCATTTCTTGGTGAACAATTCCAAAATTTCATGAAAAATTTGAAAAAATTAGCATTTTCCTAACTTTGAAGCTCTCTGCTTGTAAGGAAAATAGACATTCCAAATAGATTATATATTGATTCACAAATACAATGGGGGACATTTCCTAATCTAGTCTATTCTGGGTATGCTTATAGACCAGCGTATGTGGTAGTCTCCTGTCTATTGTGCTCCTAATTTATCATAGGTCTCACAACCCTTGATAAATTCTGTGCTCAGACTTCAGGGTCTACAGCTTAAACAGCATTTAGACCTGCTCCAGCATGGTCTGACATTTCAGCGTATTTTGGGCAGATGCGACTTGTCGCACAAAAGTCGCACTTGATAAATTCAGCACCAATGCATTTTCCAATGCATTTCCGTCTAAAATAGACTTGCATGCATAATGTTCTAAAAATCCTCTAGAGCAAAAGTCGCAGAAAAGTCGCACATATTTAGACTGCGACTTTCTGTGCGACAAATTTAGACAGGAAAAACCAGTCTAAATCCTTTGATAAATCTCCCCCAATATGTCTATTTTGTGTTTGCATCATAAAGTTGACATGTTTTTACTTTTGGAAGAAATCAGAGGGCTTCAAATTATAGCAGCAATTTTTCACATAATTTTCAAAATCAGAATTTTTCAGGGAGCAGTTCAGTTTTGAAGTGGATTTGAAGGGCTTTCATATAGAAATACCCCATAAATGACCCCATTATAAAAACTGCACCCCTCAAAGTATTCAAAATGACATTCAGAAAGTTTTTTAATCCTTTATTTGTTTCACAGGAATAGCAGCAAAGTGAATGAGAAAATTCAAAATCTTCATTTTTTTACACTCGCATATTCTTGTAGACCCAGTTTTTGAATTTCTACAAGGGGTAAAATGAAAAAAAGCCCCCCAAAATTTGTAACCTCATTTCTCTCGAGTAAGGAAATACCTCATATGTGAACGTAAAGTGCTCTGTGGGTGCACTAGAGGGCTCAGAAGGGAAGGAGCGACAATGGGGTTTTGGAGAGTGAATTTAGCTGAAATGGTTTTTGGGGGCATGTCACATTTAGGAAGCCCCTACGGTGCCAGAACAGCAAAAAATAAATAAATAAAAAAAAACACACGGCATACTATTTTGGAAACTACACCCCTCAAGGCATGTAACAAGGGGTCCCGTGAGCCTTAACACCCCACAGGTGCTTGACAACTTTTCGGTAAAGTTGGATGTGTAAATGAAAACATTTTTTTTTCACTAAAATGCTTCCCCCCCCCCCCCCAAATTTACCATTTTTACAAGAGCTAATAGGAGAAAATGCCCCCCCAAATTTGTAACTCCATTATTCCTGAGTATGGAAATACCCCATGTGTGGACGTCATGTGCTCTGCTGGCGCACTACAGTGCTCAGAAGGGAAGGAGCCGCATTTGGCTTTTTGAGAAAGAATTTTGCTGATATGGTTTTTGGGGGGCATGTTGCATTTAGGAAGCCCCTATGGTGCCATAACAGCAAAAAACACCCCACATGGCATACTATTTTGGAAACTACACCCCACAAGTAACGAAACAACAGGTACAGGGAGCCTTAACACCCCACAGGTGTTTGACGACTTTCGTTAGTCGGATGTGCAAATAAAAAAAAACATTTTTTTTTCACTAAAATGCATTTTCCCCCAAAATTTTTTTACATTTTTACAAGGGGTAATAGGGGAAAATGCCCCCCAAAATTTGTAACCTCATTTCTTCTGAGTATGGAAATACCCCATGTGTGGACGCCAAGTGCTCTGCTGGCGCACAGCAATGCTCAGGAGAGGAGTGCCATTGAGCTTTTGGAGAATTTGTTTGGATTGGAAGTCAGGGGCCATGTGCGTTTACAAAGCCCCTCATGGTGCCAGAACAGTGGACCCCCCCATATGTGACCCCATTTTGGAAACTACACCCCTCACAGAATTTAATAAGGGGTGCAGTGAGCATTTAAAACCCACTGGCATTTTACAGATCTTTGGAACAGTGGGCTGTGCAAAGGAAAAATAAATAACATTTTTCATTTTCACGGACCACTGTTCCAAAAATCTGTCAGACACCTGTGGGGTGTAAATACCCACTGCACCTCTAATTACATTCCGTGAGGGGTGTAATTTCCAAAATGGGGTCACATGTCTGTGTGTGTGTGTGGGGGGGGGGTGCATTGTTCTTGCACTATGGGGGCTTTGTAAACACACATGGCCTTCAATTTCGGACAAATTTTCTCTCCAAAAGCCCAATTGCGCTCCTTCTCTTCTGAGCATTGTAGTGCGCCAGCAGAGCACTTTACATCCACATATAGGGTATGTTCTTGGGGTTACAAATTTTTTGGGGCTTTTTTCCTATTTTCCCTTGAGAAAATGAAAAATTTTGAGTAAGACCAGCACGTTCCTTGAGGGGTGTAGTTATTTTTTTGTGTTTATGTCAGAACCGCTGTAAAATCAGCCACCCCTGTGCAAATCACCAATTTAGGCCTCAAATGTACATAGTGCGCTCTCACTCCTGAGCCTTTTTGTGCATCCACAGAGCATTTTACGCCCACATATGGGGTATTTCCGTACTCAGGAGAAATTGCCTTACAAATTTTTTTTTATTTTTCCCTATTACCTCTTGTGAAAATAAAAAGCATGGGGCAACACCAGCATGCCAGTATAACATTTTTAATTTTTTTACACTAACAGGCTGGTGTAGACCCCAACTTCTTTTCATAAGGGATAAAAGGAGAAAAATCCCCCCAAAATGTATAAAGCAATTGCTCCCGAGTATGGAAATACTCCATATGTGGGCGTAAACAGTTTCCTTGAAATACGACAGGGCTCTGAATTGAGAGAGCGCCATGCACATTTGAGGACTAAATTAGAGATTGCATAGGGGTGGACATTGGAAATCACTGGCGTAGAATACCCCTAACAGGGTGCCTCCAGCTGTTGCTAAACTCCCAGCATGCCTGGACAGTCAGTGGCTGTCTGGAAATGCTGGGAGTTGTTGTTTTGCAACAGCTGGAGGCTCCATTTCGAAAAACTGCTGTATGATACGTTTTTTATTTTTCTTGGGGGGGGGGGGCAGTGTAAAGGGGTGTATATGTAGTGTTTTATATGTGTTAGTGTAGTGTTCTGTAGGGTGCATTTGCACTGGCGGGTTACGGTGAGTTTCACGCTAGGAGTTTGCGCTGGGGCGGAAAATTTGCTGCAGCTCAAACTTGAAGCAGGAAACTCACTATAAGCCCGCCCAAGTGAATGTACCCTGTACATTCACATGGGGGGGGGGGGCAAACCTCCAGCTGTTGCAAAACTACAACTCTCAGCATGCACTGACAGACCATACATGCTGGGAGTTGTACTTTTGCAACAGCTGGAGGCACACTGGTTGGAAAACTGTCAGTTAGGTTCTGCTACCTAACTCAGTATTTTCTAACCAGTGTGCCTCCAGCTGTTTCATAACTACAACTCCCAGAATATACTGATCGCCGAAGGGCATGCTGGGAGATGTAGTTATGCAACAGCTGGAGGTATGCAACTACAACTACAAGATCTAGAGGACCACATTTTAGAGACCACTGTCAGTGATCTCCAAACTGTACCCCTCTAAATCTTGCAAAACTACAAATCCCAGCATGCCCAAAAAGCTGTCTGGGCATGTTGGGAGTTGTAGGTTTGCAACATCTGGAGGGCTACAGTTTAGAGACCACTGTATAGTGGTCTCCAAACTGTAGCCCTCCAGATGTTGCTAGGCAACAACTCACCTGTGTCCGTAGACTCGTCGCACTAGGAAGCCGCACGTCATCGCCGCCGGTAAGTGACCTCCAGCGGCAGTCACTGCCGGTTCCCTAGCTCTTCCCGGACAATAGTGGGGTGGGCAGAGCGGGGAACCGAACTTTAACCCCCCTGCCCACGATCTGCTATTGGTCGGTTGCTTCTGACCAACCAATAGCAGGTATAGGAGGGTCCCCCTTATTTTCCGGGTCACCGGAGATCAGTATGACCCGGAATCGCCGCAGGTCGCTGGTCTCAGGACCCCCCCCCCGCCCCAGGGGTTTGCACGGGGTACGCCCTGGGTCCTTAAAGGGATACTCCGGTGGAAAACTTTTTTTTTTTTTTAAATGAACTGGTGCCAGAAAGTTGAACAGATTTGTAAATTACTTCTATAAAAAATCGTAATCCTTTCAGTACTTTTTAGCTGCTGTTTGCTGCGGAGGAAATTTTATTTTTTTTTTATTTCTTTTGTGCCGTCCACAGTGCTCTCTGCTGACACCTGATGCCCTTATGAAGAACTCTCCAGAGCAGGAGAAAATCCCCATAGCAAACCTATGCTGCTCTGGACAGTTCCTGACACGGACAGAGGTGTCAGCAGAGAGCACTGTGGTCAAGACAAAAAAGAAATTCAAAAAGTAAAGAATTTCCTCTGGAGAATACATCTGCTAAAAAGTACTGGAAGGATAAAGATTCAGTTCATTTAAAAAAAAAAAAAAAGTTTTCCACCGGAGTACACCTTTAAGTACCAGGGAGCCAGGGCGTACCCGTACTCCCTAGGTCCTTAAGGGGTTAAACAGAATCTGTGACAGAGGCCCCAAATTGAGCCTCCTCCTATATGAGCAGCTTTACACAGTTTGTGTAGTGTCATAGAGGTTTATGGAGGTAGTGTCATAGGGGGAGATTTATCAAAACCTGTGCAAAGGAAAAGTTGCCCATAGCAACCAATCAGATCGCTTCTTTCATTTTGCAGAGGCCTTGTTAAATATTAAAGAAGCAAGCTGATTGGTTGCTATGGGCAACTGGGCAACTTTTCCTCTGGACAGGTTTTGATAAATCTCCCCCATAGAGTTGGGTAAAATGCATGACACCACAAGTTATGCTATTTTTGTAACTCGTCTTCCTAACCATCTCTGTCCTCCACCAGCAGGCCAGACAGAGACGACAGAGGCCCTCATTCTTGAGATAGATGTGTGTCCCCAAAATGGGACCTGCCTCTATCAGACATTTATGGCCATAAATGTTGGAAATGGGATGAGGCTGGGCTCACACTGCATTATTTGAGTCTGTATAAGGCAATCACTTTGATTGGGTGAACAATACGGTGACCCAAAAATAATGGGGATTGGTGCTGTCCATGAGAGCACCAAGCACCGTGGATCACTAGGAGGGGGTGGCAGTGGTGCCACCTCCTCAATCGCCATGATTGGTTAGTTGGGTCCTCATTTCAGTCAGTAATGGCACGCCGAGTGGTGACTACATTTTGGGGTCTTGTGCTTCATGTGGGCCTAGTTTAAAAAACAAAACAATTAGGCAATACTGGAGTGGGGATGTTTTGTACAATAATCCACTTTACTGTATGGCCATGATAAGTTCTTGCTTTGAAGCAGTCTGAAGATGTTTGCGTTATACAAATGTCATGTGCCCGCCCTGAGACGATCCCATATATGAATAAAGCCGGTCACTGACCAATTCAACACTAAATTTACAGGGGTCTATGAGGGAGATTTATCAAAACCTGTGCATAGGAAAAATTGACCAGTTGCTCATAGCAACCAATCAGATGGCTTCTTTCATTTTTCACAGGCTTTTAAAAATGAAAGAAGCAATCTGTTTGGTTGCTATAGGCAACGGGTCAACTTTTCCTCTGCATAGGTTTTGATAAATCTCCCCCTATATCCCCAAGAAGCACATTCTGTTGACAAAATTCCGCCAGTACCTACCCAGTAAGAGGGCATAAAAATGTGCAAACCTCGGAGTAAACAAGTTTAGACTGTACAGAGGGAGGGACACCTGCATTCAACCTTGAATCCCCACCATCTTAGGATTTAGCGGGACAATTGTGTACTCACTGCCGGATCAGTCACCTCTATGCTGATAACTTTGATACCAGCATCTGCTGCAAATTGTGGTTCTGTGCAGAAGATTAAGAGAGGCCTCCTGACATATCCCATTACAACGCCAAGCCCAAGGGGTGGGAGCAGGGCACCTACTTCTGACGGCATGTTTTTGGTCAGATATAAGGACAAAAGGGATGTCCTTATTTTGACAACAATACATGGTAATGGCAGTACCCCTGTCCCTGTGCGAGGTACCACAACAGTCACCCTCAAACCAGATTGTACTGTATAATTTATTTGGCATGTCCATATTCCTTACAAGCAGAGAGTTTCAAAGTTAGAAAAATGCTAAAAAAAAAAATAAACAATCTCAGAATCAGAATGATAAGTAAAAGCATCTCAGAGTTATAAAAGCATAAAGTGACACAGGTCAGATTTGCAAAAAAGCGCTGTGTTCTTAACCCCCTAACGACGCAGGACGTATATTTACATCCTGTACCGGCTCTAGTTACGTGAAGCGCTCTCAGGGGCTGAGCGCGCTTTATACCTGGTGGGTCCCAGTCGCTATCAGCAACCAGGACCCGCGGCTAATACCGGACATCGCCGATCGGGCTGATGTCCGGTATTAACCCTTTAGACGCTGCGATCAAAGTTGATTGCAGCATCTAAAATGGTAGAAAACTGTTGCTGGTTAGCTCAGTGGGCTCTTCAGGACCGCCGCAATTTCACCGCTGAGAAGACAGCGGGAGGCTTCTTACCTAGCTTCCCGCCATCCGATCATCGCTCTGCTGCTCCATGCTTGAGATCCAGGCTGGAGCACCAGAGCACCTATAACACTGATCAATGCTATGCTATGGAATAGCATTGAACAGTGTATGCAATCCAAGGATTGCATGTAATAGCCCCCTATGGGGATAAAAAAAAAGTGTAAAAAAAAAGTTAAGAAATGTGATTTAACCGTAACCTTCAGTAATAAAAGTTTGAATCACCCCCCTTTTCCCATTTAAAAAAAAAGTATATTAACAAAAATAAACATATGTGGTATCGTCGCGTGCAAAAATGTCATATATAATGTTAATTAAACCACACGGTCAATGGCGTACACGTAAAAATATTCCCAAATCCCAAATTGCATATTTTTGGTCACTTTGTATACCCTAAAAAAAAATGTAAAAAAAAGCGATTAAAAAGTCCCATCAAAACAAAAATGGTACCGATAAAAACTTCAGATCACGGTGCAAAAAATTTGCCCTCATACATCCCTGTATATGGGAAAAAAAAAAAGTTATAGGGGTCAGAAAATGTTTATACATATTAAGAATTTTACACATATTCATTTCGGTGCATGTAGTTATAATTTTTTTAAGTGGTAAAATTAAATAAAACCTATATAAATTAGGGTATCTTTGTAACCATATGGACCTACAGAATAAAGATATGGTGTCATTTTTACCGAAAAGTGCACTGCATAGAAACGGAAGCCCCCAAAAGTTACAAAAGGGTGTTTTTTTTTTCCAATTTTGCCACAGGAATATTTTTTTTTCTGGTTTTGCCGTAAATTTTGTGGTGAAATGATTGATGTCATTACAAAGTACAATTGGTGGTGCAAAAATAAGCCCTCATATGGGTCTGTATGTACAAAATTGAAAGTGTATGTTTTTTAGAAGATGATGAGGTGCCAAAATTGAAAAAAACCTGCATCCTTGAGGTGTTAAGGTCAAAATGGGCTGAGTCCTTAAGGGGTTAAAGGAAATCTGTCATCAGTTTCTCCTGCTCTAACCAGTCGGTACAGACAGATAATACACTGATGATAACCATACTTAACCGATCCTGTTCTGTGCTCCGGTTCTCCCGCTATCTTCTTCTGTATCTTCAGTTCCGATGCTGACTTGGAGCATGGGCGGAGCTTCCTGATGTCTCAGCTGCTGTTTCTCTGCTGGGTCCTGCTGCTAGCAGCGCTGACATCAGAAAGCTCCGCCCATGCTCCAAGTCGGCATCGGAACATAAGATACAGAAGAAGATAGCGGGAGAAACGGAGCACAGAATGGTATGAGGAAAGTATGGTTATTATCAGTGTCACCTGCACTACCTGTGTGTACCGACAGGTGACACCGATGACAGATTTCTTTAAAGTTTATGATTTATTTACCCCATATGTATTAAATCTTGATTTTATCATACTAAATACCTTTAAATTCTCCAACACAAGAAAAGGAAATTACTATTTTTACTTTTCACTAACTGTAGAGCATTCAATCCAGGAAAATACATTAAGAAAACACCTGATGGTTAAAATGTTTACTACACCCCAACATAAATTCAGGGGTGTAGTTTATGTATTGTGGTGACTGTTATTTTTATTTCCCTTAGAATCTTTGCAATTGTCAGCCACCGCTGTGCAAATCACTGATTTTGCACATGGAGATCTCTTACTCTTGCGCCCCATCATATTTCCAGGCAACAGATTAGGGCGAGATTTATAAACCAGATCGCATCTTTTATTAAAAAAAAAGGCCTCTGAAAAATGGAAGATGCATGAAGTAACTGCACCACTCTTCCTCTACACATGTTTTAGAATGAGGTTTTTAGAATGTTGAAGCAGAGAGTAATTTGTGGTGGGCATATTTTTTTACGTTGGCACGCTCTGAGTTCAACATAATAAGGAGATTTGGCAATATGGTTTTGTATCAGTTTTTATTTTTTTTTACAAAACAATATACAAAAAAAAAAAACTGACATAACCGTATGAATTGCATGGTCAATGCAGTTTGCATTGAATACAATGTTATAAAAACCATATACGGATGATATACAGTTTTTATAAAACACTGTAGACCCACGAAACAGTGAACGAAACAGTGGTTGACCTTGGTTCTGTGCACAGGGGAAAAAAAGTGGAAAAACACGTACAAAAACTTACACAAACGGATACACCTTTTTGTGTAAGTTTTGTATGGAAAGTCAATGGGTATGGCAAGTATCATGGTTGTATATTACTTTCAAATACAAAACAGTACTGCAAAAACGTTATGTTATGCCAACCCTTTCTCTGGGGTGTAATTTCTGTAATGGGGTCACTTTTGGGTGTTTCTATTTTTGTTTCCCTCAAAATCCCTGCAGCTGTCACCCCTGTGCAATCATTAAAGGGGGGGTACTTTGATTTGTGAATTACTTCTATATAAAAATCTTAATCCTTCCAGTACTTATCAGCTGATGTATGCTCCATAGGAAGTTGTGTAGTTCTTTCCAGTCTGACCACAGTGCTCTCTGCTGACATTTCTGCCTGTGTCAGGAACTGTCCAGAGCAGGAGAGGCTTGCTATAGGATTTGCTCCTTCTCTGGACAGTTCCTGACATGGACAGAGGTGTCAGCAGAGAGCACTGTGGTCAGGGAGAAAATAACTATACAACGTCCTGTGGAGCATACAGCAGCTGATAAGTACTGGAAGGATTACATTTTTTTAAATAGAAGTAATTTACAAATCTGTATAACTTTTGGCACCAGTTGATGTTTTCCACTGGAGTACCCCTTTAATTTAAGCCTCAAATGCACATGGTGCTCTCCCACTCTTGAACCCTGATATTTTACGTTCCCATATGGTGTTTTTACGTACATTAAAAGTTATGGGTCGGGGCTTTTTCTTCTCTTACCCCTTGTGAAAATAAGAAAATATAGGGGTACTACAATGTGTTTGTGTAAAAAAATGACATTTTTCATTTTCACAGCCCACTATTCCTGAGGGGAGTAGTTTCCAAAATAGGGGCAATTGTCAGGATTTATTTTTTTCAGAACCTCTGCAACTATCAGTAATTGCTGTGCAAATAACCAATTTAGGCCTCAAATGTGCAAGGTGCTTTCTCACTACTGAGCTTTGTTGTGTGCCCCCATAGCACTTTATGTCCACATATGGGGTACTTCCATCCAAAGGATAGGGGCTAAATTATAGATTGACGACACCCCCGATATCTCCTGTGTGGGGCCCTAGCAGTCCGCAGGAAGGAGGCGTTCCGTCCCTGCATGACGTGGCGGCCGTCAAGCCCCCTCCATGTATCCCATAGAGATACATGGGGGGGGGGGGGGGGTGTCTGCCGTGTCTTCTTGCTGGGGAGGGCACAGCACTTCCGGTGGACTGCCGCGGCCCCATACAGGAGATCGTGGGGGGGGCCCAGCAGTTGGACCCCCCCCCCGTGATATATAACTTATCCCCAATACTTCGGATAGGGGATGTTATATTCCACTATACTACTCCTTGAACTTTCAAGCATGTTTACCAATAATGCAAACATAAAGTAGACATAATAAATATATGAAGCAATATGTAGTTCTTGTGACACGACTAGGTTTCTTACATACAGAAAATTTCACATTTATAAAAATGCTAAGTTTTTCAGGAAACCCAAATTTACCAGTAACAAAGTAGAATAGCAGGAAAATTGGTGCTATTTTACTGCAACAAAACTAATTAAAAAAAAAACACCAAAAATTAAGACCAATATCAAATCTTCATAAAGCAGCTCAATTGTAATTATAGGCAAAATCACTTTTGCCTCAAGGAAAATGCATCAAAACTGCGCATGATGTGAAATGACCCCAACCCACTTACGAATCTATGCAGCTTAGGCTGCGGGCGACTAGCCAGGTAATTAGACCACCAGGTAATTGCCTCATTAAGGGAACTGTAGTGATCAGACTCCACCCACTCTGTCTGCAAAGCCATTGCCTGCCACATCAGTCAAACCAGGTAAGCACAAGGCATACATGAGAACTGCTACAAGAAAAAGAAACCAATAAAATTCCCAGAATGCTTCTTTAAAATATGAAAGCTGAGCTGTGATTGGAAAACCAGACCAGTATTTGTCTTGGACAAATTGATAAATTCACATTTTTCTGCTGTATGTACACTGCTGTATGTACTGCTGTATGTACACTTACACTTATGGCTTTGCTCCATGAATACACATAGGGGGAGATTTATTAAAACCTATCAAGAGGAAGACTGGCACAGTTGCCCATAGCAACCAATCAGATCCCTGTTTTTGTTTTAAAGAGGCCTGTGGAAAAACAAGCATTCTGATTGGTTGCTATGGGCAACTGCACCATTCTTCCTCTACACAGGTTTTGATAAATCTCCCCCATAGTTCTGCTGCATGCAGATAACTCTACTTCGTGCATGTTACTCACATTACCAACTCTGTTTCTTGCATACACGCCCCATGCACAGTTCTGCTGAATCCCCACTACACACAGCTCTTCTCCATGCATACACATTACTTATGTTAACAACTCTGCTTCATGCATGCATATTGCATCATAGTTCTACTCAGGGTCAAGTCCTACAGAAACACATGGGAACTGAGTTCCTGCACTTTTTCCACAACACCATTCCTATTAGCAGAAGTCCTGCAGGTTCAGCCCTTGAGAGAAATCTTGGGTGAGTTCCCACACTTTTTCCTAGGACTTGACCCCTGGTTCTACTGCATGCACACTATACAGTTCTGCTTCATGCAAACACATTTGGAGAGATTTATCAAAACCTGTCCAGTGGAAAAGTTGCTGAGTTGCCCATAGTAACCAATCAGAGCGTTTCCTTCATTTTTGAAAAGGCCTCTGAAAAATGCGATCTGATTGGTTGCTATGGGCAACTCAGCAACTTTTTCTCTGGACAGGTTTTGAAAAATCTCTCGCATTATCTTCATAGTTCTTCTGTATGCACACTACACACAGCTCTGCTTCATGTATACACATTCATAGTTCTGTATGTACACTACACACAGCTCTGCTTCATGTATACACATTCATAGTTCTGTATGTACACTACACACACAGCTCTGCTTCATGTATACACATTCATAGTTCTGTATGTACACTACACACAGCTCTGCTTCATGTATACACATTCATAGTTCTGTATGCACACTACACACAGCTCTACTTCATGTATACACATTCATAGTTCTGTATGCACACTACACACAGCTCTGCATCATGTATACACATTCATAGTTCTGTATGCACACTACACACAGCTCTACTTCATGTATACACATTCATAGTTCTGTATGTACACTACACACAGCTCTGCTTCATGTATACACATAGTTCTGTATGCACAGTACACACAGCTCTGCTTCATGTTTACACATTCATAGTTCTGTATGTACACTACACACAGCTCTACTTCATGTATACACATTCATAGTTCTGTATGTACACTACACACAGCTCTGCTTCATGTATACACATTCATAATTCTGTATGTACACTACACACACAGCTCTGCTTCATGTATACACATTCATAGTTCTGTATGTACATTACACACAGCTCTGCTTCATGTATACACATTCATAGTTCTGTATGTACACTACACACAGCTCTGCTTCATGTATACACATTCATAGTTCTGTATGCACACTACACACAGCTCTACTTCATGTATACACATTCATAGTTCTGTATGCACACTACACACAGCTCTGCATCATGTATACACATTCATAGTTCTGTATGCACACTACACACAGCTCTACTTCATGTATACACATTCATAGTTCTGTATGTACACTACACACAGCTCTGCTTCATGTATACACATAGTTCTGTATGCACAGTACACAGCTCTGCTTCATGTTTACACATTCATAGTTCTGTATGTACACTACACACAGCTCTACTTCATGTATACACATTCATAGTTCTGTATGTACACTACATACAGCTCTACTTCATGTATACACATTCATAGTTCTGTATGTACACTACACACACAGCTCTGCTTCATGTATACACATTCATAGTTCTGTATGTACACTACACACAGCTCTGCATCATGTATACACATTCGTAGTTCTGTATGGACACTACACACACAGCTCTACTTCATGTATACACATTCATAGTTCTGTATGTACACTACACACAGCTCTACTTCATGTATACACATTCATAGTTCTGTATGTACACTACACACAGCTCTGCTTCATGTATACACATTCATAGTTCTGTATGTACACTATACACAGCTCTACTTCATGTATACACATTCATAGTTCTGTATGTACACTACACACAGCTCTGCATCATGTATACACATTCGTAGTTCTGTATGGACACTACACACAGCTCTACTTCATGTATACACATTCATAGTTCTGTATGCACACTACACACAGCTCTACTTCATGTATACACATTCATAGTTCTCTATGTACACTACACACACAGCTCTGCTTCATGTATATGTGGTGTCCCGGTACAGTATTGCATACAGTACCTAGTGTAGAGGTCCCCAAAGTCAGAGTAACTGCGTTCAGGTTGGATTCCTCAACTGGGACAGCCCCTAGTCGCCTCTCCTCAAGTCTATCTCTAATAATAATACAGTAACCCCCCGACCTACGATGGCCCCGACATATGATAAAATCAACATACGATGGCCTCTCAGAGGCCATCGCATGTCGATGTCAGCATCGACATACGATGCTTTTATATGTCGGGGCCATCGCATTAACTGCTATCCGACAGCGCAAAATGCTTAAGCTGCTGTCGGATAGCAGTTTAAGCATCCCTGGCAGGTTCGCTCACCTATTCCCGCTGCTCCGGGTCCACTTTGCGATCCTCCGGTGTCTTGCGCATCTTCTCCGGGGTCCGGGCCTCGCTTTCCGGCGTCGTTATTACGTCACTACACACGCCGCGCCGGCGCAGCAGCGTAATAACGTCACCAGAAAGCGGGGCCCTGACATCGGAGAAGATGCGGAAGAAGACGGAGGATCGCGAAGAAGACACCGGAGCAGCGGGACAGCATCGGGAGCCCCTGGGACAGGATTGGGAGCGGTGAGGACCTGGTCCGGAGCGGCGGGGACAGGTGAGTACAGCTTCCTATACTTTACATTGCACGGATCCCTCAACATACTATGGATTCGATAAACGATGGGTCGTTTGGAACGAATTACCATCGTATGTTGAGGGACTACTGTATATATGTATATATTTCATAATTATATATATTTTATAGTAATGTATAGTGCTTACCTTGTTCAGCGTTGCAGGACCTTCGGTCATGTGACCATGCTAATAACCTCTATGGTATGTTGGAGGACCTTTGGAGGTCCTTGGGTCACATGTTACCCACAATTCTTTGTAATGGTGATTGATATCAGTGTGGACCAATTAGCATTAGTCCAGCCCCTGCCTATATAAAGGGAGCTGCGTCCAATTATCACTCTCTTGAGTTGCTGCTCTTGTGGATGCCAGACTAACAGGACGGTGCTACGCAACTTTCAAAGACACGCTAGGCCTCAAAAAACCTGCCGGCCTCAGCTGAACCAAAACCGTGAGTTCATATCTAAATCCCCGCTAATGCTAGCGTGACTACTGGACTGCAAATAAATCCAGTGGAATAATGCACAGTACTAAAAGACTCTGAATGCTAAAGTCCCAACCTTTGTCAATCTCCAAGGAAAGCCGTTGTTATGCTGAGAGACTGTTATGTTATTGACGCTTGCAGAAAACCTTCAGTAAAAGTTAATACGGTTTCAGAAAACTCTCCGGTTGTGGACAATCTATTCTTATTATCTACCTCCCTATCACTCTTGTGAAGGGTGGCAGTAGGAAAAGCATTATTGAGGAGCCCTCACCCTGGTGTCACGAATAGCAGGGGTTAACAAGCACCCTTTAATTACTGCACAGCTACACTCCCCATACCCTACATTCCCCAGGCTATCACATAGCTTTTTGGCATCACGAACAGGATACGGGTGTGTGCCTCCAGCTGTTGCAACCAAGTAAAGTGTACTCCCCCTGTATAAAAGATTGAGAGCACACGTAAAAAGTAAGGGGGGAGACAAAAATGTTATTGCTGCAGGAATGTGTAAAGCAAGGAGTGAATGTATGCTACGATACTCTTGTCCGGTCAGCATTGCAAGAGTTAACCCGCTGCCGGAAAAACGTGCAAAGAAAGCCCGCACTGCGCCACGTGAGTGAGTGTATCGCAGCCGAAAGGGAACTTAAAATCCCAGTTGTTGTTTCCGGGGGACAGGAAGTCGAGGCTGCACCGATGACATTCTTCAGGCCGGCAGCCATTTTGGCGAAGCCCAGTATAAAGGGAACCCTGCACAGCGATCTCTTCAGTCTGCACAAAGGAGAGCTGGAAGGTACAGACATGGCGGAGAGCAGCATTCCACGTGGCATGCGCACGAAGATGGCACCGGAACAAAGTAAAGTTGTGGCGGTCGCAGCCCAACTGTTCCACGATCTTGCCGACCGTTTGCAGCGGTTGTCATTGGATGAAGAGGGGGCCTGCAATCTTCCCCCACTGCCCGATGATGACGATGACTGGCAGGATACCCCTCCAGGGGACACTGCAGTTGCATCTGGAACTCCTTCACCGGTGAGACTGTCCCCTCATCACCGGACTTGGGTTCTTGGGCCGAGATCCCGACGGAGGAATCCTCTGTGACCACCCCATCAGAGGCAGCTTTCTCTTCCTCCACCAGCCCTGAGCCAGAGATACCCCTGTCCGCCCTGCAGAATGCACGACCGTGCTCACCAAAATTGCCCCAATGGGTCTTTAGGGATGAACCTCACTTCATTCAATACATGCATGATGTGCTTAAACCCTTGCCTGGGAAGCCCCTTCCATCGGTTCCTAAGGCACAGCAAGAAAGGGCCCATCAGGAGGCCAAAATAGCCGACTTGATGGACAAACTAAAGGCCCGACCCCGAGAACTTCATGTCCCCAAGCATGTACATCTGCCTCTGGAGCAAAGGATCCGCTACCAAGAGAACACCAGAGATGGAGGCACTCTTCATTTGCAAATGGGATCATCCCCGAGAAGGGGAGAAGCCCTTGGAACGTCGCAGAGCAACAGTGGCCAAGTTTGACAAGGTCAGAGGTTATGGTACCCTCATTGATTGCCACACCGGCTATACCATCCTCGTAAACCGGCGAGCTGTACAGAGGCCATATCTTCACAAAAAGTTCAATTCCCTGGAGGTGGGTGATATAGTGGAATAAACCCCCGTCCGGGGCCTGCGAGGAGAGTGGGCGGCCGCAGTCACCAGGCCAGCCGCTCCAACCCAGTTGCCCTTCAAGTATTTTCCCTCTGATGATTGGGAAGCGGACCCCTTCCAGCTGAGGCCGAAATGGCCTGCTCCTGATGCCTCCACCAACGTACCCAAGGAGGAGGAGTCTCTATAGCAGCCGCCACTTCCTTCTGCCTTCAACGAAGTACTCTGGCCTACTCCTATCCAAGAGGTTTGGCCTCGACCCCGGTTACCAACCGAAGTACCTGGGCCTGCTCCCGACAAGGAGGTTTGGTCAGCCCACCAGGTACCAACGAATGAGCTGTGGCCCCCTCCCGACGAGGAGGTGGGGCCGAATCAACCAGCACCAACTGTTAACCTCAATCCTTCAGTGTCACACTCTACCCTTATTAATGTGGTGTGGGGGAGCCACATTAACTCTTTGCCTGCTCGTGATTCTGAGAGGGGTAGAGGCTCTAGGCGAGGGGCAGGATGACATCGCAAGAGTTTCATCTGAGCTGTGACATTTATATTGCTTTAAAGTTTTTGTTGTCTTCACAGACTTTTCTGCAACAGTTCAAGAAGTGTGCCTAGCAGGACTATGCTAAGACTGTTCAAGTTGTAACGTAACCATCAAGCTTTTGTGCCTGGTCCTCAGACCAAGAGACTCCTAGTGGTATGAGATCCGTAAGTGTGTGCCCGGCTAGAGCTGGTAGCTGTGAAGTTTAGATTCTTAGTGCAGGTGGACTGCTGATCCTTGCACGCTTGTTTACGTGTATATTCCTCAATAGTAACGTGACATTCTTCATGAAAGTTGCATTTATCAGGTGAATGTACCTGAACCCTGTTGGAGTGTTTAATAAATGTTTATGCTAGAGTAACTAAATGTAAATGGTTATTGTACAAAGAAAAATTAGCCTTGTACATGTGTACATTAAAAAAAAAAGTGTAAATAATAGGTGTTGTAGTAGTTGCTAGTAGGTGATTTCCTCGGCTCCTCTGAGGAATAACAATTTTATCACCCATCACTAACACCTTCTCAAAGGTCTACTCAAGGGAAACTACCCCTAAGGTATCAAGACTGACTTTGCACATAGTACTACACACATAGTACCTCAAAAACAATCACTTAAGTGTACTTACCTCACTTAAACTTAGTACACCCAAAAACAAACAAACAAAAATGTCTCACATTAAAGTAAATGTCTTGGGAATTGTAGCTAATGTAATTTTCCAATTCCTGCCACTGTTATGTATACTAATTCTCTCTTCTCTTATACGTGTGAGAGATGTTCTGCCTGGCCAGTAGGTACTCTTGCGAGCCAAAAGTAATACACGTAATTAAAGGTAACCTAGGTAAGGTTTATCTGTTGTGTTCTAGGGATAAGAGCGTGTAGCCAATGGACCCTAGTAGCCAGTCTTATTGGTAGAAAGCCTCAGGCAAGCCAATATACCCTCAGTGTACTAAACAGGTAGCAAACATGGCAAAAATGTATAGTGAGACTTAAATTGTCTAGTGAGCTTAGAAAAAAATGTTAAGTAGGATGTATCTCATGTAAATAATATCATCCTGTTACTAAATTCATGAACCAATCCTGTTCGTGAGTTTACCCAAACCAATGTATGTACATCAAAGAAAATGTTAAGCAGCTTTCTAGTGTTGTACCCGACCTTCTCTTCGTCCCTCTATCTTAGGGGACTGACGTCAAGGCCGACTTATCTTAAGTAAGGGGGTTTGTGGTGTCCTGGTACAGTATTACATACCGTACCTAGTGTAGAGGTCCCTAAAGTCAGAGTAACTGCGTTCAGGTAGGGTTCCTCAGGTGGGACAGCCCCTAGTTGCCTCTCCTCAAGTCTATCTCTAATAATAATATATCTGTATATATTTCATAATTATATATATTTTATAGTAATGTATAGTGCTTACCTTGTTCAGCATCGCAGGACCTTCGGTCATGTGACCATGCTAATAACCTTTATGGTATGTTGGAGGACCTTTGGAGGTCCTTGGGTCACGTGTTAGCCACAAATCTTTGTAATGGTGATTGACATCAGTGTGGACCAATTCGCGTTAGTCCAGCCCCTGCACATATAAGGGAGCTGTGTCCAATTATCGCTCTCTTGGGTTACTGCTCTCGTGGATGCCGGACTAACAGGACTGTGCTACGCAACTTTCAAAGACACACTAGGCCTCAAAAAACCTGCCGGCCTCAGCTGAACAAAAACCGTGAGTTCAAATCGAAATCCCCGCTAATGCTAGTGTAACTACTGGACCGCAACTAAACCCCTAAATCCAGTGGAATAACGCACAGTACTAAAAGACTCTAAATGCTATAGTCCAAACCTTTGTCAATCTCCAAGGAAAGCCGTTGTTATGCTGAGAGACTGTTATGTTATTGAAGCTTGCAGAAAACCTTCAGTAAAAGTTTCTTATTATCTACCTCCCTATCGCTCTTGGGAAGGGTGGTGGTAGGAAAAGCATTATTGAGGAGCCCTCATCCTGGCGTCACGAATAGCAAGGGTTAACAAGCACCCTTTAATTACTGCACAGCTACACTCCCCATACCCTACATCCCCCAGGCTATCACATATACACATTCATAGTTCTGTATGTACACTACACACAGCTCTGCTTCATGTATACACATTCATAGTACTGTATGCACACTACACACAGCTCTGCTTCATGTATACACATTCATAGTTCTGTATGTACACTACACACAGCTCTGCTTCATGTATACACATTCATAGTTCTGTTTGCACACTACACACAGCTCTACTTCATGTATACAAATTCATAGTTCTGTATGCACACTACACACAGCTCTACTTCATGTATACACATTCATAGTTCTGTATGCACACTACACACAGCTCTACTTCATGTATACACATTCATAGTTCTGCTGTATGTACACTACACACAGCTCTACTTCATGTATACACATTCATAGTTCTGTATGTGCACTACACACAACTCTACTTCATGTATACACATTCATAGTTCTTTATGTACACTACACACACAGCTCTGCTTCATGTATACACATTCATAGTTCTGTATGTACACTACACACACAGCTCTGCTTCATGTATACACATAGTTCTGTATGCACACTACACACAGCTCTGCTTCATGTATACACATAGTTCTGTATGTACACTACACAGAGCTCTACTTCATTCAAACACATTCATAGTTCTGTATGCACACTACACACAGCTCTACTTCATGTATACACATTCATAGTTCTGTATGTACACTACACACAGCTCTACTTCATGTATACACATTCATAGTTCTGTATGTACACTACACACAGCTCTACTTCATGTATACACATTCGTAGTTCTGTATGTACACTACACACAGCTCTACTTCATGTATACACATTCATAGTTCTGTATGTACACTACACACAGCTCTACTTCATGTATACACATTCATAGTTCTGTATGTACACTACACACAGCTCTACTTCATGTATACACATTCGTAGTTCTGTATGTACACTACACACAGCTCTACTTCACGTATACACATTCATAGTTCTGTATGTACACTACACACACAGCTCTACTTCATGTATACACATTCATAGTTCTGTATGTACACTACACACAGCTCTACTTCATGTATACACATTCATAGTTCTGTATGTACACTACACACAGCTCTACTTCATGTATACACATTCATAGTTCTGTATGTACACTACACACACAGCTCTGCTTCATGTATACACATTCATAGTTCTGTATGTACACTACACACACAGCTCTACTTCATGTATACACATTCATAGTTCTGTATGTACACTACACACACAGCTCTACTTCATGTATACACATTCATAGTTCTGTATGTACACTACACACACAGCTCTACTTCATGTATACACATTCATAGTTCTGTATGTACACTACACACAGCTCTACTTCATGTATACACATTCATAGTTCTGTATGCACACTACACACAGCTCTACTTCATGTATACACATTCATAGTTCTGTATGCGCACTACACACAGCTCTGCTTCATGTATACACATAGTTCTGTATGCACACTACACACAGCTCTGCTGCATGTATACACATTCATAGTTCTGCTGTATGTACACTGCACACAGCTCTACTTCATGTATACATATTCATAGTTCTGTATGCACACTACACACAGCTCTGCTTCATGTATACACATAGTTCTGTATGCACACTACACACAGCTCTGCTGCATGTATACACATTCATAGTTCTGTATGTACACTACACACAGCTCTACTTCATGTATACACATAGTTCTGTATGCACACTACACACAGCTCTACTTCATGTATACACATTCATAATTCTGTATGTACACTACACACAGCTCTACTTCATGTATACACATTCATAGTTCTGCTGTATGTACACTGCACACAGCTCTGCTTCATGTATACACATAGTTCTGTATGTACACTACACACACAGCTCTGCTTCATGTATACACATTCATAGTTCTGTATGTACACTACACACACACAGCTCTGCTTCATGTATACACATTCATAGTTCTGTATGCGCACTACACACAGCTCTGCTTCATGTATACACATAGTTCTGTATGCACACTACACACAGCTCTGCTGCATGTATACACATTCATAGTTCTGTATGTACACTACACACAGCTCTACTTCATGTATACACATTCATAGTTCTGTATGCACACTACACACAGCTCTACTTCATGTATACACATTCATAATTCTGTATGTACACTACACACAGCTCTACTTCATGTATACACATTCATAGTTCTGTATGTACACTACACACAGCTCTACTTCATGTATACACATTCATAGTTCTGTATGCGCACTACACACAGCTCTGCTTCATGTATACACATAGTTCTGTATGCACACTACACACAGCTCTGCTGCATGTATACACATTCATAGTTCTGTATGTACACTACACACAGCTCTACTTCATGTATACACATTCATAGTTCTGTATGCACACTACACACAGCTCTACTTCATGTATACACATTCATAATTCTGTATGTACACTACACACAGCTCTACTTCATGTATACACATTCATAGTTCTGCTGTATGTACACTACACACAGCTCTACTTCATGTATACACATTCATAGTTCTGTATGTACACTACACACAACTCTACTTCATGTATACACATTCATAGTTCTGTATGCACACTACACACAGCTCTGCTTCATGTATACACATAGTTCTGTATGTACACTACACACACAGCTCTGCTTCATGTATACACATTCATAGTTCTGCTGTATGTACACTGCACACAGCTCTACTTCATGTATACACATTCATAGTTCTGTATGCACACTACACACAGCTCTACTTCATGTATACACATTCATAATTCTGTATGTACACTACACACAGCTCTGCTTCATGTATACACATTCATAGTTCTGTATGTACACTACACACACAGCTCTACTTCATGTATACACATTCATAGTTCTGCTGTATGTACACTGCACACAGCTCTACTTCATGTATACACATTCATAGTTCTGTATGTACACTACACACAGCTCTACTTCATGTATACACATTCATAGTTCTGTATGCACACTACACACAGCTCTACTTCATGTATACACATAGTTCTGTATGCACACTACACACAGCTCTACTTCATGTATACACATTCATAATTCTGTATGTACACTACACACAGCTCTACTTCATGTATACACATTCATAGTTCTGCTGTATGTACACTACACACAGCTCTACTTCATGTATACACATTCATAGTTCTGTATGTACACTACACACAGCTCTACTTCATGTATACACATTCATAGTTCTGTATGTACACTACACACAGCTCTACTTCATGTATACACATTCATAGTTCTGTATGTACACTACACACAGCTCTACTTCATGTATACACATTCATAGTTCTGTATGCACACTACACACAGCTCTGCTTCATGTATACACATAGTTCTGTATGTACACTACACACACAGCTCTGCTTCATGTATACACATTGATAGTTCTGTATGTACACTACACACACACAGCTCTGCTTCATGTATACACATTCATAGTTCTGTATGCACACTACACACAGCTCTGCTGCATGTATACACATAGTTCTGTATGCACACTACACACAGCTCTGCTGCATGTATACACATAGTTCTGTATGCACACTACACAGCTCTGCTGCATGTATACACATAGTTCTGTATGCACACTACACACAGCTCTACTTCATGTATACACATTCATAGTTATGTATGTACATTACACACAGCTCTGCTTCATGCACACATAGTTCTGCTGTATGCACACTACACACACAGCTCTGCTGCATACATACACATAGATCTGCTGTATGCACACACAGTTCTAATGCATGCACACTACACACACAGCTCTGCTTTATGCACACTACACAGCTCTGCTTCATGCACACATAGTTCTGCTGTATGCACACTACACACACAGCTCTGCTGCATACATACATAGTTCTGCTGTATGCACACATAGTTCTAATGTATGCACACTACACACACAGCTCTGCTTCATGCACACATAGTTCTGTATGCACACTACACACAGCTCTACTTCATGTATACACATTCATAGTTCTGTATGTACATTACACACAGCTCTGCTTCATGCACACATAGTTCTGCTGTATGCACACTACACACACAGCTCTGCTGCATACATACACATAGATCTGCTGTATGCACACACAGTTCTAATGCATGCACACTGCACACACAGCTCTGCTTTATGCACACATAGTTCTGCTGTATGCATACTACACAGCTCTGCTTCATGCACACATAGTTCTGCTGTATGCACACTACACACACAGCTCTGCTGCATACATACATAGTTCTGCTGTATGCACACATAGTTCTAATGTATGCACACTACACACACAGCTCTGCTTCATGCACACATAGTTCTGCTGTATGCACACTACACACACAGCTCTGCTTCATGCACACATAGTTCTGCTGTATGCACACTACACACAGCTCTGCTTCATGCACACATAGTTCTGCTGTATGCACACTACACACAGCTCTGCTTCATGCACACATACTTCTGCTGTATGCACACTACACACACAGCTCTGCTTCATGCACACATAGTTCTGCTGTATGCACACTACACACACAGCCCTGCTGCATACATACATAGTTCTGCTGTATGCACACATAGTTCTAATGCATGCACACTACACACACAGCTCTGCTTCATGCACACATAGTTCTGCTGTATGCACACTACACACACAGCTCTGCTTCATGCACATAGTTCTGCTGTATGCACACTACACACACAGCTCTGCTTCATGCACATAGTTCTGCTGTATGCACACTACACACACAGCTCTGCTTCATGCACACATAGTTCTGCTGTATGCACACTACACATATAGTTCTGCTGTATGCACACTACACACACAGCTCTGCTTCATACACACATAGTTCTGCTGTATGCACACTACACACACAGCTCTGCTTCATGCACACATAGTTCTGCTGTATGCACACTACACATATAGTTCTGCTGTATGCACATAGTTCTGCTGTATGCACACTACACATATAGTTCTGCTGTATGCACATAGTTCTGCTGTATGCACACTACACATATAGTTCTGCTGTATGCACACTACACATATAGTTCTGCTGTATGCACACTACACATATAGTTCTGCTGTATGCACACTACACATATAGTTCTGCTGTATGCACACTACACATATAGTTCTGCTGTATGCACACTACACATATAGCTCTGCTGTATGCACACTACACATATAGTTCTGCTGTATGCACACTACACATATAGCTCTGCTGTATGCACACTACACATATAGTTCTGCTGTATGCACACTACACATATAGTTCTGCTGTATGCACACTACACATATAGCTCTGCTGTATGCACACTACACATATAGCTCTGCTGTATCCACACTACACATAGTTCTGCTGTATGCACACTACACATATAGTTCTGCTGTATGCACACTACACATATAGTTCTGCTGTATGCACACTACACATATAGTTCTGCTGTATGCACACTACACATATAGTTCTGCTGTATGCACACTACACACACACAGCTCTGCTTCATGCACACATAGTTCTGCTGTATGCACACTACACATATAGTTCTGCTGTATGCACACTACACACACAGCTCTGCTTCATACACACATAGTTCTGCTGTATGCACACTACACACATAGTTCTGCTGTATGCACACTACACACATAGTTCTGCTGTATGCACACTACACATATAGTTCTGCTGTATGCACACTACACACACAGCTCTGCTTCATACACACATAGTTCTGCTGTATGCACACTACACACACACACAGCTCTGCTTCATGCACACATAGTTCTGCTGTATGCACACTACACACATAGTTCTGCTGTATGCACACTACACATATAGTTCTGCTGTATGCACACTACACATATAGTTCTGCTGTATGCACACTACACATATAGCTCTGCTGTATGCACACTACACATATAGCTCTGCTGTATGCACACTACACATATAGTTCTGCTGTATGCACACTACACATATAGTTCTGCTGTATGCACACTACACATATAGCTCTGCTGTATGCACACTACACATATAGCTCTGCTGTATGCACACTACACATATAGTTCTGCTGTATGCACACTACACATATAGTTCTGCTGTATGCACACTACACATATAGTTCTGCTGTATGCACACTACACATAGTTCTGCTGTATGCACACTACACATATAGTTCTGCTGTATGCACACTACACATATAGTTCTGCTGTATGCACACTACACATATAGTTCTGCTGTATGCACACTACACATATAGCTCTGCTGTATGCACACTACACATATAGCTCTGCTGTATGCACACTACACATATAGTTCTGCTGTATGCACACTACACATATAGTTCTGCTGTATGCACACTACACATATAGTTCTGCTGTATGCACACTACACATATAGTTCTGCTGTATGCACATTACACATATAGTTCTGCTGTATGCACACTACACATATAGTTCTGCTGTATGCACACTACACATATAGTTCTGCTGTATGCACACTACACATATAGTTCTGCTGTATGCACACTACACACACAGCTCTGCTTCATGCACACATAGTTCTGCTGTATGCACACTACACATAGTTCTGCTGTATGCACACTACACATATAGTTCTGCTGTATGCACACTACACACATAGTTCTGCTGTATGCACACTACACACATAGTTCTGCTGTATGCACACTACACATATAGTTCTGCTGTATGCACACTACACATATAGTTCTGCTGTATGCACACTACACACACAGCTCTGCTTCATACACACATAGTTCTGCTGTATGCACACTACACACATAGTTCTGCTGTATGCACACTACACATATAGTTCTGCTGTATGCACACTACACACACACAGCTCTGCTTCATGCACACATAGTTCTGCTGTATGCACACTACACATATAGTTCTGCTGTATGCACACTACACATATAGTTCTGCTGTATGCACACTACACACACACAGCTCTGCTTCATGCACACATAGTTCTGCTGTATGCACACTACACATATAGTTCTGCTGTATGCACACTACACACATAGTTCTGCTGTATGCACACTACACATATAGTTCTGCTGTATGCACACTACACATATAGTTCTGCTGTATGCACACTACACACACACAGCTCTGCTTCATGCACACATAGTTCTGCTGTATGCACACTACACATATAGTTCTGCTGTATGCACACTACACATATAGTTCTGCTGTATGCACACTACACATATAGTTCTGCTGTATGCACACTACACACACACAGCTCTGCTTCATGCACACATAGTTCTGCTGTATGCACACTACACATATAGTTCTGCTGTATGCACACTACACATATAGTTCTGCTGTATGCACACTACACATATAGTTCTGCTGTATGCACACTACACATATAGTTCTGCTGTATGCACACTACACACACACAGCTCTGCTTCATGCACACATAGTTCTGCTGTATGCACACTACACATATAGTTCTGCTGTATGCACACTACACACACAGCTCTGCTTCATACACACATAGTTCTGCTGTATGCACACTACACACATAGTTCTGCTGTATGCACACTACACACATAGTTCTGCTGTATGCACACTACACATATAGTTCTGCTGTATGCACACTACACACAGCTCTGCTTCATACACACATAGTTCTGCTGTATGCACACTACACACACACACAGCTCTGCTTCATGCACACATAGTTCTGCTGTATGCACACTACACACATAGTTCTGCTGTATGCACACTACACATATAGTTCTGCTGTATGCACACTACACATATAGCTCTGCTGTATGCACACTACACATATAGCTCTGCTGTATGCACACTACACATATAGCTCTGCTGTATGCACACTACACATATAGCTCTGCTGTATGCACACTACACATATAGCTCTGCTGTATGCACACTACACATATAGCTCTGCTGTATGCACACTACACATATAGTTCTGCTGTATGCACACTACACATATAGTTCTGCTGTATGCACATTACACATATAGTTCTGCTGTATGCACACTACACATAGTTCTGCTGTATGCACACTACACATATAGTTCTGCTGTATGCACACTACACATATAGTTCTGCTGTATGCACACTACACACACAGCTCTGCTTCATGCACACATAGTTCTGCTGTATGCACACTACACATAGTTCTGCTGTATGCACACTACACATATAGTTCTGCTGTATGCACACTACACATATAGTTCTGCTGTATGCACACTACACACATAGTTCTGCTGTATGCACACTACACACATAGTTCTGCTGTATGCACACTACACACATAGTTCTGCTGTATGCACACTACACATATAGTTCTGCTGTATGCACACTACACATATAGTTCTGCTGTATGCACACTACACACACACAGCTCTGCTTCATACACACATAGTTCTGCTGTATGCACACTACACATATAGTTCTGCTGTATGCACACTACACACATAGTTCTGCTGTATGCACACTACACATATAGTTCTGCTGTATGCACACTACACACACACAGCTCTGCTTCATGCACACATAGTTCTGCTGTATGCACACTACACATATAGTTCTGCTGTATGCACACTACACACATAGTTCTGCTGTATGCACACTACACACATAGTTCTGCTGTATGCACACTACACATATAGTTCTGCTGTATGCACACTGCACACACACAGCTCTGCTTCATGCACACATAGTTCTGCTGTATGCACACTACACATATAGTTCTGCTGTATGCACACTACACATATAGTTCTGCTGTATGCACACTACACATATAGTTCTGCTGTATGCACACTACACATATAGTTCTGCTGTATGCACACTACACATATAGTTCTGCTGTATGCACACTACACATATAGTTCTGCTGTATGCACACTACACATATAGTTCTGCTGTATGCACACTACACATATAGTTCTGCTGTATGCACACTACACACACAGCTCTGCTTCATACACACATAGTTCTGCTGTATGCACACTACACACATAGTTCTGCTGTATGCACACTACACATATAGTTCTGCTGTATGCACACTACACACACACAGCTCTGCTTCATGCACACATAGTTCTGCTGTATGCACACTACACATATAGCTCTGCTGTATGCACACTACACACATAGTTCTGCTGTATGCACACTACACATATAGTTCTGCTGTATGCACACTACACATATAGTTCTGCTGTATGCACACTACACATATAGTTCTGCTGTATGCACACTACACATAGTTCTGCTGTATGCACACTACACATATAGTTCTGCTGTATGCACACTACACACACAGCTCTGCTTCATACACATTTCCTATACAGCAGAGCCTGGTGCACAGTAATGTCTCACACCCCATCCCATTGTTATAAAGTAGTCTCCCATATAGCAGCCTGCAGCACTACACATGCACAGCCCAGGGTCCTCCCATACATGTGACTAATCACATGACATGATGACATCACCAGATCCTTTAGTCTATCAGGACCCAGCATCCCCTGTGCGGTCGGAGGACAGTCTGGAGCGGAGGCTGCAGAACTCTATGGTAGTGATACTTTCCATTGTACATATATACGGTACCCTGTGTGAGCTGTGCTGTGAGGAGGCGGGTGTACTGTAGGGGTGCGGGCTCTGCGGGTCACACACTGCCCTCCATTCCTCAGTGAGGACATCTTCCCGGGGCTGTCCATGTTGTATGCATTATACATGAGGAGGGCTACATGTTACTGATACAATGCAGAGCACTACAGGAGGGAACATAATCCTGTAGTGACACCTAGCGGTAGCTAGAAGCAGTGCACCTTGTACCTGAGCTGTTAATGTCATTTCACAGTAGTCAGCACTCAGCTATGATGTGGGGTTTTTAACCCCTTAAAGGGGTAGTCCAGTGGTAAAAAACATCCCCTATCCTAAGGATCGGGGATAAGCTTCAGATCACGGGGGGTCCGACCGCTGTTGCCCCCGCAATCTCTCTGTACGGGGCCCCAGCTCGCTGGGCAGATAGCGTGTGTTGATCACCGCACGAAGCGGCGGCTGACACGCCCCCTCAACACATCGCTATGGCAGAGCCGCAGATTGCCAAAGTCAGCGATCCGCCTCTGCCGTACAATTGTATTGAGTGGGCGTGTCAGCCATCGCTTCGTGTGGTGGTCAACACGCCCCCTTCCAGCGGGCCGTTGGGGCCCCGTACAGGAGATCGCAGGGGGCCCCAGCGGTCGGAGCCCCTGCGATCTGAAACTTATCCCCTATCCTTAGGATAGGTGATACATTTTTCACCACTGGATATCTCGTTTAAGGCAGTGCTTTCCAAACAGTGTACCTCCAGCTGTTGCAAACTACAACTCCCAGCATACCCAGACAGCCGAAGGCTGTCCGTGCATGCTGGGAGTTGTAGTTTTGGAACAGCTAGAGGTGCACTGTTTGGAAAACACTGCCTTAAAGAAGAACTCCAGTGAAAATTAACTTATCCCGTATCCAAAGGATAGGGGAGAAGTAGCTGATCATGGGGGTCCCAACCGCGGAAACCCGCCCCGCAATCTCCAGGACGGGATCCTGGCTCCCTCAGTGAGGAGCACGTGTCATCTACTGGTAGACGGCACACGCTCCATTAATATCTATGGGAGTGCCGATAATGCCGAGTGTTGTACTCGGGTATTTTTGGCGCTGCAATAGAAATTAAAGGGGTATTCCGGGCAAAAACATCTTATCCCCTATCGAAAGGATAGGGGATAAGATGTGTGATCATGGGGGGCCCGCTGCTGGGACCCCCGCTATCTCCCTGCAGCAGTCCGCATTCTTTGCGTAGTTGCGTCTGAAGTTTCAGAAACCGACGGGCTTCTGAGACTGGGATGTTACGTCACGCCCCTCCATTCATTTCTATGGGAGGGGGCATAGGGCCGTAACGCCCCCTCCCATAGACATCCTTTCGATCCTTTCGATAGGGGATAAGATGTTTTTGCCCGGAATACCCCTTTAATGGAGCTCGTTCAGGGGACCCCCTGTGATCAGTTACTTATCCCATATCCTGTGGATAGGGGATAAGTAAAGTTTTGCTGGGTTTTTTGCAACAGCTGGAGACACAATGTTTGAAAAACCCTGATTAGTGGTGAGCGGCAGGGGCCATATTCGAATTTGTGATATTTTGGGAATATATTGACGATTATTCGTCCTATGTTTGCAAAATTCGCATTTTTGCTATGTTCTTTCACTTTTTTTTTCATGCGAAAATTTGCAGTGAAAAAATAAAAAATTAAAGGAAATCAAATATTCGTCATTACATACATATAACCCTGATGTAGCTACTAATATGTGTCTATCTTAGGAGTTCTGTATATACAGTTTAAAGGTGCAATATTACAAAAGTTAAAAACATAAATAAAAGCTAGTAAAAATATATATAAATTCAGGGAATGGATAGAATGTAACCAGGTTTACTTAATATTTAACTTTTTTCACAGGGTGGTTTGCAGTGACGAATACAGTAATGGATGCAGACAATTCCTATGACCTTTTCTCCGCCGATGATAGAGATGACAGCTATGATAGAGAATACAATAGCAGTCCACTGAGTGACAGCAGCTCTGGTCTTGGAGATTCCAGCTGTGGAAAAGTTGAAGAGACGCCTCAAACTTCCAATGTACAACCTCTACCTGTTGTTACAATGTTCTCTGATGACAATGGCGCTGAGCCAGGTATATGTATGCTTTGTAGAGATGAGCGAACTTACAGTAAATTCGATTTGTGACGAACTTCTCAGCTCGGCGGTTGCTGACTTTTCCTGCATAAATTAGTTCAGCTTTCCGGTGCTCCCGTGGGCTGGAAAAGGTGGATAAAGTCCTAGGAAAGAGTCTCCTAGGACTGTATCCACCTTTTCCAGCCCACTGGAGCACCGGAAAGCTGAACTAATTTATGCAGGAAAAGTCATCAACTGCCGAGCCGAGAAGTTTGTGACGAATCAGATTTACTGTAAGTTTGCTAATCTCTAATGCTTTGTGCAGAATTTTCCCAAACTGTCTAACTCTTAGACAGGTTAAACTTACACTAGACTGTCTGTGAAGGTGTCAGAGTTATCACAGTGTGTCGGTGATGTATCAGGTTGTTTGATAAATCTGTTGCATCTGGTACCTTTCAGATATTTGTATGTACTTCCATAATGTAGAAAATGATGTTCTGGTGCCAAGAATCCAAAAGACATCCCCCAAGCCTGTGAAGTGATGAGGGCTGGAACATCTCCTCGATCCGCTTCCTCTCCCTGAATGACAGGCAGCTGGAAGCCAAGCCATGTTTCTAAATTCTTCCCTGTGCTGTGCATGCATATTGTGGGCAGATGCGAGATTTGGAAACAAAGCTTGGCTTCCAGCTGACTGTCAATCAAGAAGGGTTTGGCAGGGGGGGGGGGGGGGGGGTTACCAAGGAGGTGTTCCATAGCTCAGCACTTATCTGGCTTGGGAAAAGCCGCTTTGTCATTTGGCACCAGAGAATAGACATTATGAAAACACAACATTGGAGCTCGGAAATACACCATTGGACAGCCATGTCTCTGGTTCTAGATTAGAACATGGTCAGCATAGGGGTTCTCCACCATAAGGTGATTTTACTACGTACCTGTCAGACAGTAATGGACATGCTTAGGAAGGATCTGCATTTGTCTGGGGGCTAAATGGCTATGTTGTGAGATTACCATAACACTGTGGCTAGATGTTTGTGAACTGGTGTTTCCTGTTTGACTTTTCTTTTTTTTTTTTTTACTACTAATCCCACAATTCCATTTTTCCCCCTCTCACACATCAGCCACCCCACCCATTGAAACATAAATGAGCTGCATCCATTCAAAAGACCTGTGGTGTTCAATCAGGGTGCCTCCAGCTGTTGCATTAGTTGCAGATTGATCTCTCTCGCTCCACCCATTGAAGCAGACAGGTTCCCTGTCATCAGCTGACTAGTGAGTCAGGTCTCGGCCACATTGCAAGCTGGGAAAAATCTGAGACAACAGTCATTTTGTATGCTGATAAAAATAAATATTGGGGTGAAAATCACATAAGAATTGTAAGAAAACCATCACACACAGGTACAGACACTATATTATGAACTACACTAACTTTACAGCCCCTGTAGCATAGTCAAATAAAAAAAATTCCTGGAATACCCCTTTAAGGTAGATAAATGATACTGTGTCCCTCCCCAAAAATGTATTTTAGTAAACAATCGGAAAGCCCAATACATAAAAACAGTTATAAATAACAAAACAATATAAAACATGATGCAATATAATCTAACATAAAGTGCAGTAGTACCACAAGGATGCACACTTAGACCAAGATTATAAAAGTGCATATCTCTCAGGTAGAAGGATACCAAAACCCTGTATAATGACTGCAGAGACTGTGAAATACATCCACTGAGAAGATACCTAAAATGTAATAAAATGTACAAATGCGGGAATAACTGGTAGCGGCCATGGGATACCTCTGAGGTACAGTCATGGCCATAAATGTTGGCACCCCTGAAATTTTTCTAGAAAATGAAGTATTTCTCACAGAAAAGGATTTCAGTAACACATGATTTGCTTTACACGTTTATTCCCTTTGTGTGTATTGGAACTAAACCAAAAAAGGAGGAAAAAAAGGAAATTGGACATAATGTCACACCAAACTTCAAAAATCGGCTGGACAAAATTATTGGCACCCTTAACTTAATATTTGGTCGTACACCCTTTGGAAAAAAATTACTGAAATCAGTCGCTTCCTATAACCATCAATAAGCTTCTTACACCTCTCAGCCGGAATGTTGAACCACTCTTTCTTTGCCAACTGCTCCAGGTCTCTCTTATTGGAAGGCGCCTTTTCCCAACAGCAGTTTTAAGATCTCTCCACAGGTGTTCGATGGGATTTAGATCTGGACTCATTGCTGCCACTTCAGAACTCTCCAGCGCTTTGTTGCCATCCATTTCTGGGGGCTTTATGATGTATGTTTGGGGTCATTGTCCTGTTGGAAGACCCAAGATCTTGTACGCAAACCCAGCTTTCTGACACTGGGTTGTACAGTGCGACCCAAACTCTGTTGGTAATCCTCAGATTTCATGATGCCTTGTACACATTAACCCCTTAAGGACTCAGGGTTTTTCCGTTTTTGCACTTTCGTTTTTTCCTCCTTACCTTTTAAAAATCATAACCCTTTCAATTTTCCACCTAAAAATCCATATTATGGCTTATTTTTTGCGTCACCAATTCTACTTTGCAGTGACATCAGACATTTTACCCAAAAATTCACGACGTAACGGATAAAAAAATAATTGTGCAACAAAATCAAAGAAAAAACGCCATTTTGTAACTTTTGGGGGCTTCCGTTTCTACGCAGTGCATATTTCAGTAAAAATGACACCTTATCATTATTCTGTAGGTCCATACGGTTAAAATGATACCCTACTTATATAGGTTTGATTTTGTCGCACTTCTGGAAAAAATCATAACTACATGCAGGAAAATTTATACGTTTAACCTCTTAAGGACGCAGGGCGTATCCATACGCCCGTGGGAATTCCGGTCCCCACCGCTAGCCGGTTGGGGACCGGAGCCGGATGCCTGCTGAAATTGTTCAGCAGGCATCCCGGCATATCGCCCAGGGGGGTCATTATGCCCCCCCATGTCAATTCAGTCCAGCGATCTGCGGCGATTCCGGGTCAATCGGGTCTCCAGTGACCCGGTGACCCGGAATTACTGGCTGTTCGGGGCCGTCTCTGACGGCCCCGAACAGCCAGAGCCTGCAGGGGTGAGGTGGCACTGGTGCCACCTCACGATCGCCCTGATTCGTCGGCCGGATTACCGGCCGACCAATCAGGGCGCCTGCTGCGGGTGTCACTCCCGCACCGCTCCGCCCCTCTTCCGGAGGGCGTGAGCGGGTGCGGGAAGACGACCCCGGGTGCTGGGGACCCCGATCCCCGGCGTCAATGTTGGGATCGGGGCCCCAGGAGCGACGGCGGCGGCGAGGGACAGTCCTGTGATGAAGCAGCAGCAGGAGGTGAGTTACAGCCTCCTGCTGTTGCTTAGCAACAGCTCCCAGCATGCAAAAAGGGCATGCTGGGAGCTGTAGTTATGCAACAGCAGGAGGCAGACCACCACAACTCCCAGCATTCCCTTATGGGCATGCTGGGACTTATGGTTTTGCAACAGCTGCAGGCACATTTTTTCTATGGAAAAGTGTACCTTCAGCTGTTGTATAACTACAACTCCCAGCTTGCACAAACAGCTAAAGTGCATGCTGGGAGTTGTAGTGGTGTATCTGCTGGTTGCATAACTACAACTCCCAGCATGCCCGTTGGCTGTCGGTGACTGCTGAGAGTTGTAGTTTTGCAACAGCTGAAGGCACACTGGTTGTGAAACTTAGAGTTTTTTTTTTTACCTAACTCAGTGTTTCACGACCGGTGTGCCTCCAGCTGTTGAAAACTACAACTCCCAGCAGTCACCTTACACCATGCACCGTACATGCTGGGAGTTGTAGTTTTGCAACAGCTGGAGGCACACTGGTTTTGAAACACTGAGTAAGGTCACAAACTCCGTGATACATAACCAGTGTGCCTACAGCTGTTGCAAAACTAAAACTCTCAGCATGTACAGTCTGTCAGCGCATGCTGGGAGTTGTAGTTTTGCAACAGCTGGATGTCCCCCCCAATGTGAATGTACAGGGTACACTCACATGGGCGGAGGCTTACAGTAAGTATCGGGCTGCAAGTTTGAGCTGCAGCAAATTTTCTGCAACAGCTCAAACTGCCAGCGAGAAACTACTGTGAACCCCCGCCCGTGCGACTGTACCCTAAAAACACTACACTACCACAAAAAATAAAATAAAAAGTAAAAAAACACTACATATACACATACCCCTACACAGCCCCCGACCCCTCCCCAATAAAAATTAAAGCGTCTGGTACGCCACTGTTTCCATAACGGAGCCTCCAGCTGTTGCAAAACAACAACTCCCAGTATTGTCGGACAGCCGTTGACTGTCCAGGCATGCTGGGAGTTTTGCAACAGCTGGAGGCACCCTGTTTGGGAATCACTGGCGTAGAATACCCCTATGTCCACCCCTATGCAATCCCTAATTTAGGCCTCAAATGCGCATGGTGCTCTCACTTTGGAGCCCTGTCGTATTTCAAGGCAACTGTTAAGGGTCACATATAGGGTATCGCCGTACTCGGGAGAAATTGGGCTTCAAATTTTGGGGGTATTTTCTGCTTTTACCCTTTTTAAAAATGTAAAGTTTTTGGGAAAAGAAGCATTTTAGGTAAAAAATTTTTATTTTTTTTACATATGCAATAGTCGTGAAACGCCTGTGGGGTATTAAGGTTCACTTAACCCCTTGTTACATTCCCTGAGGGCTCTAGTTTCCAAAATGGTATGCCATGTGGGCTTTTTTTGCGGTCCTGGCACCATAGGGGCTTCCTAAATGCGGCATGCCCCCAGAGCAAAATTTCCTTCAAAAAAGCCAAATGTGACTCCTTCTCTTCTGAGACCTGTAGTGCGCCAGCAGAGCACTTTTCACCCCCACATGGGGTGTTTTCTGAATCGGGAGAAATTGGGCTTCAAATTTTGGGGGGTATTTTCTGCTATTACCCTTTTTAAAAATGTAAAACTTTAGGGAAACCAAGCATTTTAGGTAAAAAAAAATGTCTTTTTTTTTTACATATGCAAAAGTCGTGAATCACCTGTGGGGTATTAAGGTTCACATTACCCCTTGTTACGTTCCCCGAGGGGTCTAGTTTCCAAAATGGTATGCCATGTGGGGTTTTTTGCTGTTCTGGCACCATAGGGGCTTCCTAAAGGTGACATGCCCCCCAAAAACCATTTGACGCTCCTTCCCTTCTGAGCCCTCTACTGCGCCCGCCGAACACTTTACATAGACATATGAAGTATGTGCTTACTCGAGAAAAATTGGGTTTCAAATACAAGTAAAAATTTTCTCCTTTTTACCCCTTGCAAAAAATCAAAAATTGGGTCTACAAGAACATGCGAGTGTAAAAAATTAAGATTGTGAATTTTCTCCTTCACTTTGCTGCTATTCCTGTGAAACCCGTAAAGGGTTAAAACGCTTACTGAATGTCATTTTGAATACTTTCGGGGGTGTAGTTTTTATAATGGGGTCATTTATGGGGTATTTCTAATATGAAGACCCTTCAAATCCACTTCAAACCTGAACTGGTCCCTGAAAAAAAGCGAGTTTCAAAATTTTGTGAAAAATTTGAAAATTGCTGCGGAACTTTGAAGCCCTCTGGTGTCTTCCAAAAGTAAAAACTCATCAATTTTATGATGCAAATATAAAGTAGACATATTGTATATGTGAATAAAAAAAAATGCAAAAGGATGCAAGTTACCAAAAAATTTTACCACTACGTTAAAGTAGAATATGTCACGAAAAAACAATCTCGGAATCAGAATGATAAGTAAAAGCATTCCAGAGTTATTAATGTTTAAAGTGACAGTGGTCAGAATTGCAAAAAATGGCCGAGTCCTTAAGGTGAAAAAGGGCTCAGTCCTTAAGGGGTTAAAAATGTCCTCTTCTGACCCCTATAACTTTTTTATTTTTCCACGTACAGGGCGGTATGAGGACTCATTTTTTGCACCGTGATCTGAAGTTTGTATCGGTATGATTTTTGTTTTGATCTGACTTTTTGATCACTTTTTATTCATGTTTTAATGGTATAAAAAGTGACCAAAATACGCTTTTTTGGACTTTGGAATTTTTTTCGCGTATGTCATTGAGCGTGCGGTTTAATTAATGATATATTTTTATAGTTCGGTTACGCACGTGGCGATACCACATATGTTTATTTTTATTTACACTGTTTTATTTTTTTATGGGAAAAGGGGGTTGATTCAAACTTTTATTAGGGAAGGGGTTAAATGGCCTTTATTAACACTTTATTTTTACTTTTTTTTTTGCAGTGTTATAGGTCCCATAGGGACCTATAACACTGCACACACTGACCTCTCATCCTGATCACAGGCGTGTATTAACACGCCTGTGATCAGTGTTATCGGCGCTTGACTGCTCCTGCCTGGATCTCAGGCACGGAGCAGTCATTCGTCTATCGGACACCGAGGAGGCAGGTAAGGGCCCTCCCGGTGTCCTGCAACCTGTTCGGGACGCCGCGATTTCACCGCGGTGGTCCCGAACAGCCCGACTGACTAGCCGGGATACTTTCACTTTCGCTTTAGAATCGGCGGTCAGCTTTGACCGCCGCTTCTAAAGGGTTAATACCGCACATCGCCGCGATCGGCGATGTGTGGTATTAGCCGCGGGTCCCGGCCGTTGATGAGCGCCTGGACCAACGCGATGTGATGCGGGGTCGCAGCGTGACCCCGCTTCATATCGCGGGAGCCGGCGTAGGACATAAATATACGTCCTGCGTCGTTAAAGGGTTAAAGGCACCCAGTGCCAGAGGCAGCAAAGCAACCCCAAAACATCATTGAACCTCCACCATATTTCACTGTAGGTACTGTGTTCTTTTCTTTGTAGTCTTCATTCTTTTTTCGGTAAACAGTAGAATGATGTGCTTTACCAAAAAGCTCTATCTAGGTATCATCTGTCCACAAGACGTTTTCCCAGAAGGATTTTGGTTACTCAAGTTCATTTTGGCTAAATGTAGTCTTGCTTTTTTTATGTCTGTGTCAGCAGTGGGGTCCTCCTGGGTCTCCTGCCATAGCGTTTCATTTCATTTAAATATTGACGGATAGTTCGCACTCACACTGATGCTCCCTGACCCTGCAGGACAGCTTGAATATCTTTGGAACTTGTTTGGGGCTGCTTCTTCACCATCTGGACAATCTTGCGTTGACACCTTTCATCAATTGTTCTCTTCTGTCCATGCCCAGGGAGATTAGCTACAGTGCCATGGGTGCAAACTTCTTGATAATGTTGCGCTCTGTGGACAAAGGCAAATCTAGATCTCTGGAGATGGACTTGTAACCTTGAGATTGTTGATATTTTTCCACAGTTTTGGTTCTCAAGTCCTCAGACAGTTCTCTTCTCTTTCTCTTGTCCATGCTTAGTGTGGCACACACAGACACAATGCAAAGACTAAGTGAATTCTCTCCTTTTTATCTGCTTTCAGGTGTGATTTTTGTATTGCCCACACCTGTTACTTGCCCCAGGTGAGTTTAACCCGATAACGACCATGGACGTCTATACTCGTCCAATGGCCGTTACCGGGGTATGACGCGAGCTCCCGACTCGAGCCCGCGTCATACCGGCCAGCCCCCAGCTGATTCTTGTAGCTGGGGGCCGGCGTTAATAGCCGACATGCGGCGATCGCCGCGGCCGGCTATTAACCCTTTAGATCGCCGCTGTCAAAGTTGACAGCGGCGTCTAAAGGTGCCTGTATACAGTCCCTGGTGGTCCAGTGGGGTGTATCGCCCCCCCGCAGCGCGATTGCGGGGGAGCGATCCACTACTGAGGTAGCCTCTCCTGCTGCGGCAGCTCCGGCTCTCTGAATGATAAAGCCTGGCAGAGCCAGGCTTTATCAATCGAGCGCAGAGCACGCAGATCATTGTGGTTTTATGAAACCACAATGATCTGTATGAGGAATCTAATGATTGCTCCTAAAAGTCCCCTAAGGGGACTAAAAGTGTAAAAAAAAAAAAAAGTTTAAAAAAAGTTTAAAAACACACCCATTAACCCCTTCCTTATTAAAAGTTTTAATCACCCCCCTTTTCCCAAATTCCATATTAAAAATATGTAACCATAATAAAAAGAAACATATGTGGTATCGCCGCGTGCGTAAATGTCTGAACTATAAAAATATATCATTAATTAAACCGCACGGTCAATGGCGTACACGCAAAAAAATTCCAAAAAAGTCCAAAATAGCGTATTTTTGGTCACTTCTCATACCATAAAAAAGGAATAAAAAGCGACCAAGAAGTCCAATCAAAATAAAAATGGTACCGATTAAAACTTCAGATCACGGCGCAAAAAATTAGCCCTCAAACCACCCTGTACGTGGAAAAATAAAAAAGTTATAGGGGTCAGAAAAGGACAATTTTAAATGTATAAATTTTCCTGCATGTAGTTATGATTTTTTCCAGAAGTACGACGAAATCAAACCTATATAAGTAGGGTATCATTTTAATCGTATGGACCTACAGAATAAAGATAAAGTGTCATTTTTACCGAAAAATGTACTGCCTAGAAACAGAAGCCCCCAAAATTTACAAAATGGTGTTTTTTCTTCAATTTTGTCGCACAATGATTTTTTTTTTCCGTTTCGCCATAAATGTTTGTGTAAAATGACTGATGTCATTCCAAAGTAGAATTGGTGGCGCAAAAAATAAGCCCTCATATGGATTTTTAGGTGCAAAATTGAAAGGGTTTTGATTTTTAAAAGGTAAGGAGGAAAAAATCGAAAGTGTAAAAACAGAAAAATGCTTGGTCCTTAAGGGGTTAAGGGAGCATCACATGCTTGAAACAATCTTATTTTTCCACAATTTTGAAAGGGTGCCAATAATTTTGTCCAGACCATTTTTGGAGTTTGGTGACATTATGTCCAATTTGCTTTTTTTCCCTCCCTTTTTTGGTTTAGTTCCAAAACACACAAAGGGAATAAACATATGTATAGCAAAACATGTGTTACTGCAATCCTTTTCTGTGAGAAATACTTCATTTTCTAGAAAAATTTCAGGGGTGCCAACATTTACGGCCATGACTGTATAATAACTTCCCAGTTATCATACACTGTTGTGCATCATGCTGCACTTTTCATACCCTGTCCTTTTTCCTGTGTGGTGTATGTGTTGTCTATTGCTGCTGTCTGTTTCTGTCCTAGAGAAATTGTAATTTACAAAAAATAAAAAATGGCAAAAACTGGCTGAAAACTGTTTCTCCCCTACCTTAGCTATCTGTGAAATGTGTGGAATAGTTGGCACACGGGAAGCCTTCTTCTCCAAAACTAAGAGATTCTGCAGCGTCTCCTGTTCACGCAGCTATTCATCCAATTCGAAGAAATCCAGTGTTCTTGCCCGACTCAAGGTAGATGATAATTGTATTTCTGTTGTTGCTGACCGCGCCCTCTCCATTGACTGCAATGCACTTCCGAGAGGATTCCATTGAAAGGATAGGGGATGTCTGATCACGGGGGGTCCCACCGTGGGGCCCCCCGCAGTCTCCCTGCTCCACCCGGCGATCGCTTAGAGCTTGTGACATCACGGCCACGCCCCTTTGGACGGCTGTCACACCCCCTCCTATAGACTTGCTATGAGGGGGCGTAGTTTTGACATCACGAGTGGCATGACCGTGACATCACGAGCCTCCGGCGCTGCATCGCCAGTCATCCAGCTTGGAGTGAAGTTCACTCCGTGCACCAGATGACACTGGGTGCCACAGCTAAGATTGCGGGGGCCCCAACGGCGGGACCCCTGCGATCAGACATCTTATCCCTTATCCTTTGAATAGGGGATAAGATGTCTAGGGGCGGAGTACCCCCTTTAAAGTTCCTTTGAGAAAATGTATCTACTGTATGATATTTGCCCCCACCCTTCTTATACATAGGTATAACTCTTGAAACTTGAAAATGTTGTCAAAAAGAAGACATTTTTGAGCCACCATATTGTTGAGCTCATGTTACTTTGTTTTCTTAGGGGAAACCACCTACAAAGAAAGCAAAGGTTCTACACAAAGCTTCCTGGTCTGCCAAAATCGGTGCATTTCTCCAATCCCAGGGCCCAGGACTACTAGGAGATGGCACACCAACTGGACACGATGGTAAGGAAGATAATGGCACAGTGAGCAACGTGACCATACAAATGTGTAAAGAAAATAATCATTTTGGAAGAGCACCGGCAGAAGCGGAGGATCCGTGAGTAGCAGTGGTCTATCGTGATACTACTCCAATATCGTACCCAGTGGCAGTGCCAACTCTGGACTTTTTTCTCACTTTGGATTAGTTTGTTGTCTAGTTGCATTTATCACAGTAGAGCAGTGGACTCCAAACTCTGGCCCCCCAGATGTTGCAGAACTACAGCTCCCAGCATGCCCAACAGTTGTCCCTGGCGTGCTGTAAGTTGTAGTTTTGCCGCATCTGTTACCAACCCCCCAACAATTGAAATTTTACCATTACCAAATGGCTGATCTCACACTCTTTTGCAGTTTCTTGATACACCTTCCCATTCCTGAGATATGGGGGTTTATAGTTTTCCTGACAATTCAAGGAATCAGTCAGATGGGCCTGAACTTCATTTTAATAATGGGAGTGACTATCAGGTGATGGGCGGGGTTATACAGTCAGAGTGTGTAGATGTTGTTCATTTCTCGGTGTATATGTCTAATAGATACCCACTGACTGTATAATCCCGCCCATCACCTGATCACTCCCATTATTAAAATGAACTTCAGGCCCATCTGACTGATTTACTGATTTGTCAGACAAATTATAGACCCTCATATCTCAGGAACAGGAAGGTGTATCAAGAAACTGTAAGAAGGTGTGTGGTCAGGACAATGTAAGAAGTTTAATGATCACATCTTATTTGGGCATTGCCTACAGATCCCCTTTAAAAAGTACCTAATTCGGGCTATGTTCCCTAACTACTCCTAACACCCCTCAAGCCCTTTAAATATTTTTTAGAGCTTTAAAAATCTGTGTATCTTACCGTTCTTCTTGCTTACATAGTGCAATCTCCCAGCAGGAGGAAGTGGGCCTTTTTCCAGCAAGCATGACATCACTGAAGCCTGCTGGGGGACCACTTCCACCCTCACATGGTTGCAGCGCTGTGATGAATAGCAGACCTCAAGCTCTGTGCAGCTTTCAGTGAGGCTCTGTGCATGTTTCAGTGAGGCTCTGTGCATGTTTCAGTGAGGCTCTGTGCATGTTTCAGTGAGGCTCTGTGCATGTTTCTGTGAGGCTCTTTGGAGCTGTCATTCTAGCTCAGTTCAGAGAAACAGTTCCTAAATTTGGTCTCCTGCCAGGCTGGAAGGAGACCAAACTCACTGTATTAATTGTGGCAGGGAACAGAACAGAGCCACCTAGTGGACGTTTTTTTTATATTACATTTTAAACCTATTTATGTTGATAATTTTAAAAGCAAGTGAATGGGAAAGTGTCTGCTAATTGCACATGGAACACTATATCAAAAGTTTGGTGACAGGTACTCTTTAAGTTACAGGTTAGCAGACAAATTCTATTCATGTTTCATACACTTAAAATGTACTTCTTTGTTGGGTATTGTCTGCTTTTTCACAGCCAAAATGTATTATCTATTAAATATATCAATCCACTAGACATTTTTGTGGTCTTAACATGTTCTATTTTCACAAACAATAATCTGGTATAAGTAGTCAAGTGGGCGGGTCTACTCAGTGATTAACAGTTTATTCTAAATGCACACATATACAGAGATAGCTGTCAGTCACCTAGTAGGACCACCCACCTGATTATTTAGCCCAGAATGAGCAGATATTTCCATGAATGAATCTTCTTTTGCAGCCATGGTTTTAGGCTTTGACTGGGGAAAGTACATTCTAGAAGAGGATTACCAAGCCGCTCCGCTCAGCTGCTTCAGACATGTGAGTTATGTCCGATGTCTATTATGTTTATTGCTGGTAAATCTGAATTACATTATGACCTGCATTAAAATGAATGATTTAAGTAGAATTTTAGTTAAAGGAGTAGTCCAGTGGTGACTCAGTGGTGAACAACTTATCCCTTATCTTAAGGATAGGGGATAAGTTGCAGATCGCGGGGGGTCCGACTGCTGGGGCCCCCTGCGATCTCCTGTACGGAGCCCCGACAGCCCGCGGGAAGGGGGCGTGTCGACCTCCGCACGAAGCGGCGGCCGACATGCCCCCTCAATACGACTCTATGGCAGAGCCGAAGCGCTGCCTTCGGCAATCTCCGGCTCTGCCATAGAGATGTATTGAGGGGGTGTGTCGGCCGCCGCTTCATGCGGACGTCAACACCCGCTATCTGGCCGGAGAGCCTAGCCCCCGTACAGAGAGATCGCAAGAGGCCCCAGCGGTCTGACCCCCCCGCGATCTCAAACTTATCCCCTATCCTTAGGATAGGGGATAAGTTTTCCACCACTGGACTACCCCTTTAAAATCTTTTGTAGTTTTGTATTTCTCATTTTTATTTTCCCTACACGGTTTAAGGTTCCTCTCTATGATCAGTGGGAGGATATCTCAGAGGGTCTCATGGTGGAGAGCTTAAATACAGATGCTGTACTTCCCAGTCGTGTGTATTGGATTTCATCTATTGTAAGGATAGCAGGTAGTGTTTACAACAATCTTTATATGTCATTTATTTTTGTATAAATTAGGAAGCCAATTTTTTTGTATAATATTCTAACATTTTAGTTATTAAATAGTTTGGGAAAAGTTTGACATTTCCATTAGGGGCCTACATTGGCCCCTAACATTTCAACAAACATTGCATGAATTAGTTAAACAGATTTGTACATTACTTCTATTTAATAATTGTAATCCCTCCAGTACCTTTCAGCTGCTGTATACTACAGAGAAAGTTTTTTTCTTTTTGAATTTCTGTCTGACCGCAGTTCTCTTCTGACACCTCTGTCCATGTCAGGAACTGTCCAGAGCAGGAACAAATCCCCATAGCAAACCTCTCCTGCTCTGGACAGTTCCCGACATGGACAGAGGTGTCAGCAGAGAGCACTTCCTGTAGTCCTGAGCAGTTTGGTGTGCAGCTCATTCGGGTGTGTCTCTTTGTGTGCTCCAGAGACTTCCAGCAGACCAGAGCAGGTGTTTCATCAGCCTCCCCAGGAGTGTGGCAGCCTCCTCGGGAGAGCCTCCCTGCATGGCGTCCCTGGCCTCCACCTCCCGTTCTTCAAGGCTGGCGGGGGGTGGAGAGCAAACAGCAACAGCCATTCCGGCCTGGGGTAGAAGATCTGGCAGAGTCTGCAGCAATGCAGGCTCTGCTCCCCCGGCAACAGGTACCAGCCAGAGATCTGATGGACAAAAGGCGAGGAGGAGAAGTGTGGAGTTGTGGGTAGAGCGAGGGCCCAAGGAGTCCAGTGCCAACTACTGCTCCCGCCTGGCCGCGAGGTTTGCTGAGTATGATCGGTGCGGCAAGGATCTGAAGTTGGCCAGAGAAGATCTGCGAGGCGCTCAGAATCTGGTGAACACTGCACCAAAAAAGAACAGGCCAGAGTTAAGGAAAAAGATCGCAGCACTGAAAGCTGAGATTGTGCAGCTGGAGGAGAGGAGAGCAGAGATCTTGGAGGGGAGCGGTCTCTTTAAGGAAAAGCTTGAGAACGACAGCCGGTTTGCCGCCACGAAATCCCCAGGTAAGGTGGAGGTGTATGTTGGGGAGAGTAGTGGCGGTGAAGATAGCGAGGATGGTGGTGAAGCTGTAAAGGAGGAGGAGAAGGTGGAAGAAAGTGCACAAGTTGTGGAGATGGATGCTGTTCCTGTGGCTACTCCCTATGACACCAAAACACAGGACAGCTACATTGAGCCAGCACAGGTGGCACTACCAGCAAGCGATAGTGAGGAGGATGTGGAAAGTGAGGCTGGGGGATTGTTGAGGGCGATCATAATGCAGGAGTCCCCAGCCCACCTCCAGAATTTTACCTTTGGAGAAGATCAGTGTGAGGATGTGGTGGTGAAGCGAAAAGCTAAGAAACAAAAGATTCAGGAAACAGTACAATATGTGTTTGTTCCCTTCCAGCAGTCTGGGCCAGCTGCAAAGCTGGTTCAGGCTGCTGGGCCCCCCAGACTGCCAGACCCCGTTTCTGTGGTGGAACGGAGCCAGCATGGGGGGTACAGCATGGCGTCAGAAAAGGCAGAGGGCGCAATAGATGTGAAGCCCACCCATCTTGCCGGTAGGGAGGGGCAGGATGGGCTGATGGTGGGCAGTGGCGAGGCAAGCTATGCTGCCGTGTGCTCGGGGGGCGGTTCCCCGAGTGCTATGGGCATTACCGGCACTGCGGGGCACTCCCCTGTGAGGGGGGGGAGTGTCCGGGTGCCGGTGGAGGAGAGTGGTAGGTCTGTGTGCTCGGGGGGCGGTCCTCCGAGTACTGTGTATTCTGTGGGCGCTGCGGGGCACTCCTCTGTGAGCGGGGGGAGTGTCCGGGCGCCGGCATCATCCACAGAACCCGTGTGGTTGGGAAAAGTAGGTGCTGGCACTGTGGGAGGAGCTGGGGTGCGCCCGGAGGGGCAGCCCCAGACTCCGGAAGTGACTTCAGCTATGGAGCAGGAACTATCAGCATCGACCCCGGCAGCTAAGCCAGAAAAAAAGAGTGTAATAAAACCTGCAACACTACAAGTCCCAGCCAGCCCAGAAAATGTTAGTCAGGATAAGAGTGCTGGATGTGAGAATGCTGAGTGTGGAAGTGTTGTGGATGAGAGGAGTGTATGTGGGAGAGTCAGTGGAGTGAATGATGGTGGGAGTAGTAGTGATATGAATGGGAAGAAAGATGATGAGAGGAGTGGTGTGAATGGTGTTATTAGTGGTTCTGGGTTTGGTTCTGGGTCTGGTCCAGCTGCCCCCCCGGTAGTGACTGCTCCTAGGAGCTATGCCAATGTCGCTGCCGGGGGTTCAGGGGGGTCCCCGTCTCCGTCCGGCTCTGGAGGCCTCTTGCAACAGCGCCTCCTGGAGGCTCTACGCAGGGGTGACAGGTCGATCCAGGTAGAGGGAAGGGGTGAGGTCGACCTGTCTCTCTGGATAGAGAGGCACGGTTTGGGGGCTTTTCGAGAGAGGAATGGGGAGGTGGTCTGGTCCCTCCCGACATCCGGGCAGGACAATAACCGTAGGAATGTGGTCCGTCTGATTTGGAGGGGCGAGGATGCGTGCCCACCTCGCGCAAAAGTGGTTGAGCTCCTCCTTCAGATGGAATTCAGGGCGAGCGACATCTTTGCCCTAATTCACCCCTATGGTTCGTCTGAGTTTGACGTCAGTTTCGTTCGGCCGGAGGGTCTTGAACTCTTCTGGTCGAACTACGAAGTGGCGAAGAACGAGCCCGGCTGGCGGGATTTCGCCGTAAAGGCGATTTCCCGTCAGAACTCTGTCAAGAAAGTGACCGTTTTGACCCGTAACGAGTCGCTTTCTTGTTATGACATTATGACCTGGCTCGGACGGTATGGGGATGTGACGGACATGCCCAAGAAAAACTTTGATGAGCACGGGATCTGGTCCGGGGCCTGGACGTTTTCCGTCAAACTCAAGCGTTCAGGGAGTACAGTTGCCCACATTCCGTCAGCCGCCTTCCTTGGACGTGATAGGATCCAGGTCTTCTACCAGGGGCAGCCTAAGGTCTGTCACAGGTGTGGCAGCCCCACCCACTTTAGCGCAGCCTGTACTGTGCAGGTCTGCGCTTTGTGTGGTGGGGTGGGTCATCTGGCCGCATCCTGTAGGCAGATCCGGTGCCACCTGTGTGGTGTCCTCGGGCACCCTTTCAGCCGTTGTCCTAGCGCCTTCGCCCGTGCAGCGGCCGCTCCGGCTGAGGAGAGCTGTGAAGTTGCCTCGGCTGGGGAGGGCACGGGCAGGGATGGGGGCGCAACAGGGCTAGTGAGGAGGAAAAAGGGCCCCGCCAAACTAAGGCGGGAGGAAAATCGGAGGAGGAGTAGGGAGCTGGAGAGTGCCCAGGTGGCGGGGGTAGCTCCGGCCCCTGCTCCTGAAGCTGGCCCTGTAACCGCTGAAGCCCAGGAGGAGGATGTGCTGGATGAGGAGGTCAGGATGCTGCGCAAAGAGGAGGGCAATATGGCCGACACTTCCGATTCCTCCCACTATGAAAGTGTGGATGAGGAGAGTGGAGAGAGGCCTAAAAAGAAAGACAAGGGCAAAAGAAAAGGGAGAAAGAAGAGGTCAGAGCCCTCTGTTCCCTGTACTACGGGCCAGGTCCAAAACGGAAGCCTGATTGCCCCCCCTCTGATTGACCTGTCAAACCGGTACCTCGTCCTCGATACCATCTCCTCCCCCTCCTTGAAGGGGGAAGGTGAGGGCCAGGTGCCTAGGAAGAAGGAGCCTCCAGGGGGAACTGGGCCCTGTCCTATTGAGGCTCCTTCCTTGGAGGGCAGGGCTAGACCGGGGCCGGACGTAGATGGGGATCAAATGGACCAAACTGAATCAAAAAAAAGAACTAAGAGTGGTCCTGTCCTCTCATCTTCTTCGGGGGATGAGGGGGCTAAAAAGAAGGGAAAGAAAAAGTAAAGGGTGTGGCCGTCTAATTTAATCACCCTGTATGGCGGCACTCACCCCATTGACGCTGGCATCTATTAACTGTGCCAGCATAAAGTCAGATACGGCTAGATTCGCAGCCTTTGATTTTCTCGGCCACGTTGAAGCTGACATTTTCTTTTTACAGGAGACCAGGTTGCCAGATCTAGCCTCTCTGGTAAGAGCCAGAAGAGAGTGGAGGCGTGGTCCCTCCCACTGGTCTCTTGCGGCTGAGCCGTATAGTGGGGTGGCGGTCCTTTTTACCGCTCCTGTTGAATGCCGACGGGTTATTGAATTAGAAATGGGGAGGTGCCTGATCTTAGATGTCTTCATGAAGGGACAAGAGCTTCGGCTCATTAACATCTACGCCCCGCAAACTAAGCGGGGCCGTAAAGATCTCTTTATGAGGATTAAGCCCTTTCTTTTTACGAGTCGGCAAGTGATCTTTGGAGGGGACTTCAATAATGTCACGAGGTCCCAAGATCGGAGAGGCTCCAATGGTCCGCTGACTTGCGATAGTGTGGCACTGATTAGCATAGCTAGAGAAGCTCGCCTAGAGGACACCCACATCCGGAGCCCCTCGGGCCACGCGGGTTTCACCTATCATCAAGGTAGTCGCAGGTCTAGGATAGATAGGTTTTATTTAAAGGAGGAAGCCGTCTCTTCCGCAGTGTCCGTGGTTGAGGTGGAGTTCTCCGATCACTGTATGATTTTGTTTTCCCTGAATGTTTCAGAGACCCCCCGGATGGGTAAAGGTTATTGGAAGCTGAATTCGTCCCTCCTGGAGGAAGCAGAGGTGAGACAGTCCTTTGAGGATTTTCTTCAGAGTCAGGTACCTTTACTGGGCCTCTGTAGTAATAAGCTGGAGTGGTGGGAGATATTCAAGAAGCGGGTTGCGGGGTTCTTCCGCCAGCTCTCGAGCCTCAGGTCCCTGAACAGGTATCGCCTGTATCAGGGTCTGAGGAGGAAACTCGAGCTTCTTGTCTCGACTGGAGGTAGCCGAGAGGATATCTCCAGAGTGAAGTCCTTGCTGATGAGGTGTCAGTACGATAGGCACGCATCTTTGGTTTTTGAGAGGGATTTCGGGAAGTACCGCTCGCCCGACCCTTACAGGAACTGCAAGATGTCAGTGAGTAGTAAAGTCATTTCAGGACTGATTGATAGTACAGGATCTCTGAATCTGTCCAGATCAGGGATCTTGGAGGTCGTCAGATCCTTCTACTCGCACCTCTTGGGGAGGAAGGATCTAGATCGAGACAGGATGTCGGTTTTCCTGACTGAAACCATTCCTGAGCCAGGGGTAGACCCCTCTCTTGATGTTTTGGCAGAAGAAATAGGGGAAGAGGAAGTGAGACTGGCGATCGAGGGGCTCGCCCCCAAGAAGTCGCCAGGCCCGGATGGCTTAACATCTGAGTGGTACAGGACCTTTAAGGAGTCTTTAGCTCCCCTCTTGACTGAGGTATTTAATGAGTGTCTCTCCTCGGGCACTCTGCCGAAGTCAATGAGGAGGTCAGCCCTGATTCTTCTGTCAAAGGGTAAAGATCCTAGCCGTGTTGAGAATTGGAGGCCCATAGCTCTTCTCAATACGGACAGGAAGCTTCTGGCCAAGATATTGTTTAATCGGCTGGTGAAGTTTGCACCCCGGCTCCTTTCGGGGGCTCAGCACTGCTCTGTTCCAGGCCGAAGCACCTTAAGTGCTGTCCTTAGTGTCAGGGAGGCAGTGGAGCGGAGTAGTGCAGGTCTCTGGAAGGGGTACTTGCTGTCCTTGGATCAGGCCAAAGCATTTGATCGGGTGAACCACGAGTACCTCTGGTCCGTCCTCCTGAGATATGGCTTACCAACTACTTTTGTTAATTGGCTTAAGATCTTGTATGCAGGGGCAGAGAGTTTCCCGCTTGTGAACGGGTGGTCTGGCCGCTCTTTTGAGGTGGGGTCCGGAGTCCGTCAGGGTTGTCCTTTGAGCCCGCTTTTATACGTGTTCGCAATCGATCCCTTCGTCCGGAGGGTAGATTGTGGGCCGTTGGCGGGAGTCGGGATGAGTCTGGCGGAGCCGGCTGTCACCCAGAGAGTGGTGGCGTGCGCTGATGATGTCACTATTTTCGTCTCCTCGAGAGAGGAGGTCGATGTGGTGATGTCGGAGGTGGAACGCTACTCGGAGGCATCCGGGTCTAAGATCAACCGGGATAAGTGTGAGAGTCTCTGGCTGGGAGGGGGGGATCCCACGTTTGATCTCCCGGACACCCTTCCAGGGCCCCAAGAATCAGCAAAAGTCTTAGGCATCACATTCGGCCAGGATGATTATCCCACCAAAAACTGGGATGGTAAGCTCCAGGATGCCACTCAGAAGGTGAACCAGTGGAAGGGTTGGTCTATGACCCTCAGGGAAAGGGTACACCTGATCAAATCGTACCTGCTCCCCTTGTTTATCTATCTGGGCAGCGTATGTATCTTGCCAGAGGCTTACTATACTAGGATCTACAGCCTGTTTTTCCAACTGTTATGGGGGAACAGGATGAACCTAGTCAAGAGGGAGGTTACGTACCGCACGAGGAGACTAGGGGGTTTATCTATGGTAAACCCTGTGGTGTTCTTTACGAACACCTTCTTGAAAGCCAACATCGCAAACCTCTGGTCAGAGAGGGCTCCTCCGTGGGTACTCTCCTGCAGGGAATGGTTTCGGCCTTTCTTCCAGGAATGGGAGAGAGGAGGGCAAGTGAAGGACCTCCGTACGCCCCATGGATATCTTCCGGCTTACGCTACCCCGACTCTGAAGGCGATACGTCGGTGGGGTCTGGGAGTGTGGGAGATCAGGACCCAGTCAAGGCAGTTCCTTGACAAACGGGTTCTGTTGACCCACTTTCAGAAGCCTCTGGCGCTCAGGGACTGCCCAGGTCGGGATCTGAGGGTGGGGTTGTATCTTTTGAACATGAAAAGGATCCCCCAGAAGTTTTGGGACTTGGCCTGGCGCTGCTTTCAGGGGAAGCTATATGTAAGGGACAACCTGAAGTGTAGGAACTCTGATGACCGGGGATGTCCCCGAGAAGAGTGCGGGGACACGCTGGAAAGCATGGACCACTTCCTGCTTCATTGTCCCTTTAATATAGGGGTTTACAACCGGGTGGGCGCTTCCATCGGCTGGAGTCAACTTGCCGGCCTTACCTATCCGGAGTGGGCTTATGGGGCATTCAGGTCCCTGGGTGGCCGAGACCGGGGCACTTTATTCTTAGTTAGCTTAGTGGTTAGGTACTACACGTGGAGTGCACGGTGTTTAGTGTCGACCCAACAGAAAATCCTCTCCGAGGTGGAGGTCTGTAGGAATATCACCGGTGACCTTGGGAAGATCAGGTCTTTGGAGTATGGCAGTCTTGGTACCAGTAGGGCTTCTCTCCTATGGAGAGGTTTTTCTTTTGATGTGCCCTAGGTACTAGGCCCTTAAGGTGAAGTACCTTATTTTGGCCAGGGATAGTGTATATATCTTAGGGTGAGTATAGGGTCAGTTTCATGAAGGGATAGTGATAGGGTTAGAGGTTGATAGGGAGAGGAATTTAAATTTAATTTTATCAGGATTGCCATCCTTCTTCCTGGTGGGGGGCTATGCATGTCACCTTAGCCTTTTGTTTTGTTTTCTATGGAAAAGATTGTAAAGGGCTTGCAGGCAACCAAACTTGAGCCTTGTGGTTTTGGTGTATTGTACT